>NC_052069.1:25637770-25949437 GCF_015852505.1 Tachyglossus aculeatus
AGAGGGCATGGGTTCAAATCCCAGCTCTGCCACTTGTCAGCTGTGTGACTTTGGGCAAGTCACTTCACTTCTCTTTGCCTCAGTTACCGCATCTGTAAAATGGGGATTAAGACTGTGAGCCCCACGTGGGACAACCTGATCACCTTGTAAACTCCCCAGCGCTTAGAACAGTGCTTTGCACACAGTAAGTGCTTAATAAATGCCATCATTACATCCTCCTTCTGCCCTGGATGCTCTCTCTCCTCATATCCAAGAGACAGCTACTCTCCCCCACATCAAAGCCTTACTGAAGGTACACCTCCTCCAAGAGTCCTTATCTGACTAAGCCCTCCTTTCCTCTTCTCCCACTCCCCTCTGCATCACCCTGACTTACTCCTTTCTTCCATCCCCTCTCCCAGTCCCACACAACACTTATGTACATATCTGTAATTTCATTTATTCATTTAGTCTATTGTCTGTCTCCAACTCTAGACTGTAAGCTTGTCGTGGGAAGGGAACGTGTCCACTTATTGTTGCATCATACTCCTTCCAGCACTTAGTACAGTGCTTTGCATGCAGTAAACACTCGATGAATACAATTGAATTGAATTAGAATGTCTACAATCCTGCTGTCAAAAAATAAGACAACCATTCCGTGACCTCAAGAGCTCACAAAGGATACATACCTATGAAAAGGCATAGCATATTTATATCTGGGGAACGTGGACCTTAATCAGAAGTCACCCCTAAGTCTTCAAGCCGTATTCTTACATCACCTAGGGGTTTTACTCGGCATCAAATGACAAAATGGGATTATTGAGAATTAAGTCTAGGTTGAATGTCAGTTAAGTAGTCGTCACAACAAAATTTCCTTGAGAACATAAAAGATAGCAGGTTATATGATCAGCTAAAATTGGAAATGTACAAACAGGAAGGATAGAACCCCCTCTTCTAGACTGTGAGCCCATTGTTCGGTAGGGGCCATCTCTATATGTTGCCAATTTTTACTTCCCAAGTGCTTAGTACAGTGGTCTGTGCACACTGAGCGCTAAATAAATACCATTGAATGAACCAAAGAAATACACAGATGCTCACTCCTTACACACATACGCAGAGTCACCTTTCATGAGTTATTCAAAAATGCTGCTGCTGATGGTGAAACTCATCTTTTAGTGGATGTGTGACGGAAAAGGCCAATCGTTGTTGGCCCACAGTACTGGCCAGTGTACAAACACTAAGGATCTCCCTTATCGTGTTGTTCTGTATGATTGTGGTTCCTTGCGCTATCTTCCCTTTAGCTTGGTCTAGCCCATTAGATTGTAAGCACTTACCTCAAGGTCGGGAACTATGTATTTTGCTCTGACTGTGTGTTTCCAAGTGCCAAGAAAAATGATCACTTAGTTATTTTGATCTCTTCATCTTTAAAGTTCCACAAAAGAATAGTGCCATAATAAGAATTTACCAGTGGCAGGGTGCATAATAGGAAGAATTTATTTATGTTTAATAAAATGGACCCTTTGCCTCACCTCAGTGTCTGATATTTAAAACAAAAATGCCAGGGAACTGGGGAAAAATATCAATTTCAATTTGTAACCTGGGTCCCAAATCTTTATACACTGCTTTGGAATTCAGGAATCTTGAGATCTATCACTCTGCAGGACTACCATGGAAAGTACCTACTTGAATTAGGGTATTTATTAAGTGCTTACCATAGACCAAATACTGTGCAAAGCAATGGAATAGGTGATGCGATAAGTAGATCAGACACAGTCCCTATCCTGTATGGGACACACAATTAAAATAAACCTCCCATTTTCACATGGGGAAAAGGAGGCCCACAGAGATTGAGTGACTTGGCCAAGGTCAGACAACTGGCTAGTGGCAGGTTGGGTGGAGAACATGTAGAACTTGAGTTTCCTTATTCCCATTCCCACTTTTTTCCACTAGGCCACGCCATCTCTTCTCTTTTGTACATATCTATTCTATTTGTACATATCTATTCTATTTATTTTATTTTATTAATATGTTTGGTTTTGTTCTCTGTCTCCCCCTTCTAGACTGTGAGCCCACTGTTGGGTAGGGACCGTCTCTATGTGTTGCCAACTTATGCTTCCCAAGCGCCTAGTACAGTGCTCTGCACACAGTAAGCGCTCAATAAATACGATTGATTGATTGATTGATTGATTGATTTTGCCTCCTGCCCTTTGAATCTCCTTCCAACTTGCCTTGAGAGCAAGTGTGCTGATGTAACGGATGCAATGAGCTATGGATACTCAAACTGCTCTGACAGGTGGTCTTCAGGAGTACGGCAATATCAGCGCAATTAATGCGGCTGTGACCTTTGTAGCATATCTGGCCCCAAATTATCCTTGATATTTATTTTTCCTCTGTTTTGATTCAAAATTTCAGCAATTGAGATCCAATAAAGGAATCGAGCTAAGGCTCCCTGACTTCTAATTTTTCCTGGGGGTAAAGGCAGAGCACTTCCCTTGACATATCTGCACCTCTCCAATTTGCTTTCCCCTGCTCATTCCCCAGTGTCGGAGTTTGCTGGTCTTGGGGTCATAGGGTACAGCTAATCTGATCGTGCAAGATTGCTAGATCATTGCGGGAGCAACAGTTAGGAAGAAAATTTAGAAAATGATCGGCTCGTTGTGAATCTGCAGTGTGTGTGTGTCTGTGTGAGAGAGAGAGAGAAAGTAGAGCCATTGGAGACCAGAAAAAATGTATTTCCCATCTCACAGGGTTTTACCGGCCCCAGAGTCATGACTAGTTCACATATATCATGTCTTTCCTCTGGGCTGGAATTCCCTCCCCATCCTTGTAAGACAGACAACCACTCTCCCCATATTCAAAGGCTTATTATGGTCATGTCTCCTCTAAGACTAAGCTCTCGTTTCCCCTACTCCCTCTCCCTTCTGTGTCATTGATGCACTTGGGTCAGTACCCTTTTAACATTTGACTCCTGTCCCACTCTCTGCCCCACAACATTTATGTACATATCCATAATTTATTCATTGATTTTAATGACTATCTCCCCCTCAAGATTGAGAACTCCTTGTGGGGAGGAAATATGTATACCAACTTTATTGCATTAAACTCTCCCAATCACTTAGTACAGTGTTCTGCACAAGATAAACATTCATTCAATTGTATTTATTGAGTCCTTACTGTGTGCAGGGCATTCAACAAACACCAACCAGTCAATAATAATAACAATAAAGATAGTATTTGTTAAGTGCTTACTACGTGCAAAGCACTGTTTGAAGCACTGGGGAGATACAAGGTGATCAGGTTGTCCCACGTGGGGCTCACAGTCTTAATCCCCATTTTATAGATGAGGGAACTGAGGCACAGAGAAGTTAAGTGGCTTGCCCAAAGTCACATTATAGCATCAGTTGTAACTGATTCCTGCCCTTTCCCAATCAGTCAATCAATTGTATTTATTGAGCCTTGAGAGCACAGTAGATTTAGTAGACCTGCTGCCTGCGCTCAAGTAATTACAAATTAGTGGAGGTGACAGATACTAAAATAAATTACATGTAGGTGGAAGCAACGGAGCACCGGATAAATGCTGTGGTCAAGTATGGGATGGGGGGAGTACCAAACTGCTTAGGATTTGAAGACTCAAGTGTGGAGAAAACAAAGTAGGGAGATGGGATATTAGACAGAAAATGCTTCCTGGAGGAGATATGATTTTATTAGGGCTTTGAAGATGGGAAGAAAAGTGGTGTCAGATTTAAAGGAGGAGGGAATTCCAGGTAAGGGGATGGATGTGAATAAGAGATTGATAGCAAAGGAGATGGTATTAGAAGAGCCAAGTTTTCAAGTTGAGTTGTAGTGAGAGTGGGATGAGGACCAGTAATTAGTGCATATTTATCATAGCTATGCATTCTAATATTTGCTCTGGTCACTTTATTTGTTATTATTTGTTCATCCAACACCCTTGCTAGAGTTTAAGGTCCTTGTGAGCAGGGGCCCATCACATACTTATGTTGTACTTTGCCAAGCCCCCTCCTTCCTCTCCCCCTCCTCCCCATCCCCATCCCCCCCACCTTACCTCCTTCCCCTCCCCACAGCCCCTGTATATATGTATATATGTTTGTATGTATTTATTACTCTAGTTTTTTATTTATTTTATTTGTACATATTTATTCTATTTATTTTATTTTGTTAATCTGTTTTGTTTTGTTCTCTGTCTCCCCCTTCTAGACTGTGAGCCCACTGTTGGGTCTGGACTGTCTCTATATGTTGCCAACTTGTACTTCCCAAGCGCTTAGTACAGTGCTCTGCATACAGTAAGCACTCAATAAATCCAATTGAATGAATGAATGAGTGAATGAGTAAATAATGCATCGCACCAGAGGGTGCTGAATAAATACCCTTACTACTAGTACTAGTAAAATCACAGATATTTGTGGCTTCAAAATCTCTAAATAATTTAATCTTACCCCATCTTTCTGATCTTCAGACATATGAGGGATAAAATAGTGCTCCCTTCATATCAAATCACCATCCTTTCAATTTTAGTAGTAATGGTATTTATTGAGCACCTACCGATTACAGACGCTAGACTGTAAGTTAATTTTGGGTAGGTAATGTGTTCTATCATCTTGGTACTCTCCCAAGCACTTAATGCAGTGCTCTGTATACAGTAAGTCCTCAGTAATAATAATAACAATGATGGCATTTATTAAGCGCTTACTATGTGCAAAGCACTCTTCTAAGTGCTGGGGAGGTTACAAGGTGATCAGGTTGTCCCACGGGGGGGCTCACAGCCTTAATCCCCATTTTACAGATGAGGTAACTGAGGCACAGAGAAGTTAAGTGACTGGCCCAAAGTCACACAGCTGACAATTGGTAGAGCTGGAATTTGAACCCATGACCTCTGACTCCAAAGCCCTTGCTCTTTCCAGCCTTGCTGCTTCTCAGTAAACACGATTGATTGTTATTATTATTATTATTATTATTATTATTATTATTATTATTATTATTATTATCATGTCATTGATTTGTTTCAGATTCACAGTGACTCTATGGATATATTTTCTCCAGAATGTGCTGTATTCTGTCATAATCCATAACCTTTCTAAGTTCTTATGTTATCGCTGTTGTGGTCTCTATCCACCTACCTGCTGGTATGCCTCTTCCACGTTTTTCCTGGACTTTTCCTAGAGAAAAAGGGAAAGGCTCTCATTTTCTGGGCCTCTGTATATTTTTTTTTTTGTATTGGTACTTGTAAGTGCTTACTATGAGACAGACACTGTACTTCATTCTGGTGTAGGTATAATATAATCGTGTTGTACACAGTCACTGTCCCACATTGGATTCACAGTGTACACTGGGAGAAGGTTCCCACATTAGACTCACAGTGTACACTGGGAGGAGGATTTACTCCCCATTTTACAAGTGATGTAAACTTCACTTCACAAGTGATGTAAACTTCATGAAGCACAGTGAAGTTAAGTGACTTGCCCAAAGCCCCACAGCAGACATTATTATTATTATTATTAAGTGGTGGAGCTGCAATTAGAACACAGGTGCTCTGACTCTTATGTCCATGCTCTTTCTTCAAAGCCACGCTAACCCAATATAATAAATAATAATAGTAATAATAACAATGGCATTTGTTAGCACTTACTGTGTGTCAAGCACTGTTCCAAGCGCTAGGATAGATACAAGCTAATCAGGTTGTCTCATGTAAAGTCTTAATCCCCATTTTGCAGATGAGGTAACTGAGGCACAGAGATGTGAAGTGATTTGCCCAAGATTTGCCCATAGCAGCCGGGTTTAGAACTCATGACCTCTGACTCCCAAGCTCCTGCTCTTTCTACTAAAGCCATGCTTGTTCTCTACTTGTACATATCTATTCTATTTATTTTATTTTGTTAGTATGTTTGGTTTTGTTCTCTGTCTCCCCCTTCTAGACTGTGAGCCCACTGTTGGGTAGGGATTGTCTTTATATGTTGCCAACTTGTACTTCCCAAGAGCTTAGTACAGTGCTCTGCACACAGTAAGCGTTCAATAAATACGATTGATTGATTGATTTCTCTCTTCAAATTGAGGTGCCTCTAACTTCAGTTCCCTTCTCATCTCCAAATCTCTTCTCCCCTGCCGTATCCTTCTCGAGTCAGAGCAAACATAAATGGATGAAGAAGTCCAATTTAAAATTGTGTTTTGTACCATTATCATGTCTCCTATGCTACCCCAAATCTCACATTCATACCCGCGTGACCTCATCTTTGTGGTTAACTGTTGTTCTTACCAAGTTCACAGCTTCACCGAGACACACAGTGACTCCTAATTTCCCAGCTCACCCGAGGTTAGAAACCAAGGAGTTGAGGCTGTTTTCTGCTCACAAGCATTCCTTTCTACATTATCCAAGTTAAATTTCATATGCTGTCATGCTGCCTAATCCTCCAGTGTGTCTACCTCCATCTGGAGTTTCTCTCAATCCTCCAAAGTGTTTACTATTTGAGGCAACTTAGTGTCATCAGAAACTTCACCAATTCAATATCCACTTCCTCTTCCCAAATCATTAATAAATATAGCATATAAGCCATCTGCGCTTCTAATCCGTTGTTGTGAAAAAGCCTCAGGCTGATTATGGTTTCTGGGTTTCTTTTTTTTGTTTCTCTTTAGAAGTTCTTATATTCCTTCTCAGTCTGTGTTTAACCATTTCCCTGTTTTTAAAATCTCATCTTTGAAATTTCATTGATGATTGCTCGTTAGAGCCTACGATTCATGAGTATTCCTAAGAGTTTGTTCACCACTATGATAACAAAACTAATTGTTCCGTGATCAATTTGGAAGCTGCTATCAAACCGCTTTGTTATATCGGGAGATTAACTGGATACCTTCATTCTCCTTTCTAACAGCCAAAACAAGCACTTCTAAAAAGCAATTTCTTAATGAGACCCGTAAATTGATTTTCTTTTAAATTCCCCAATTTATTTCTTGAATGAGTAGTATTAGAATCATTAAAATCATTCCTTACTATTCTTAAAACCAGCTGATTTTGCAGTTTAGAAACCTTTAGTAGACAATTTTTACATCCCTGTCAAAATTATAACGCTAATAAGAGTCATATCTAGCCCTTCTAAACAGTTAGCTCCTGTTTTATAGTATTAGTTAATCATTTACAATGTGTCCAAAACTGTTCTGAGTTGGGGTAGATACAGGTTAATCAGTTTGTACCATTATTACATGAGAGAAGCAGCGTGGCTCAGTGGAAAGAGCCCGGGCTTTGGAGTCAGAGGTCGTGAGTTTGAATCCCGGCTCTGCCAATTGTCAGCTGTGTGACTTTGGGCAAGTCACTTAACTCTCTGGGCCTCGGTTACCTCACCTGTAAAATGGGGATGAAGACTGTGAGCCACCCCTTGGGACAACCTAATCACCTTGTAACCTCCCCAGCTCTTAGAACAGTGCTTTACACTTAGTAAGTGCTTAATAAATGACATTATTATTATTATCATCATTATTATTATTATTAAAGTCTCCTATGTTATCCCAACTCTCACATTAACACCCACCTGACCCTATCTTTGTGTTGAACTGTTGTTCTTACTAAGTTCACAGCTTCACTGAGTTCCACAATGACTCGCAATTTCCCAGCTCACACAAGGTTAGAACAAAAGTTGTTGAGGCTGTTTTCTGCTCACATGAATTCTTGCGGTAGGGAATGTGTCTTCCCATTTTGTTTTATCACATTCCCTGAGTGCTTAGTACAGTGCTCTGCACACAGTAAACACTCCATAAATACCATCGATTGATTGAT
Organism: Tachyglossus aculeatus; assembly: GCF_015852505.1. Lineage (NCBI taxonomy): Eukaryota > Metazoa > Chordata > Mammalia > Monotremata > Tachyglossidae > Tachyglossus > Tachyglossus aculeatus. The sequence goes on from NC_052069.1 coordinate 25,645,527, forward strand.
AAATATTATGATTGATCATAAACAAGTTTATAAAGGAGACTTTTTCACCTTGGAAGAGACATATAGGGTGTAAAATAGAAGAAGTTACTGGAAGGAATATCTCTTCTATTGGAAATATTTTCTCTGTTTTCTGGCCAGATCTGTGACCAGATAGAAGGTGGTGAATTAACTAAGTCAGCCTTAGAACAGGAGCATCCATGAAGAAGCAGCGTGGCTCAGTGGAAAGAGTCCGGGCTTGGGAGCCAGAGGTCATGGGTTCTAATCACGGCTCCGCCACTTGCCTGCTGTGTAACTTTGGGCAAGTCACTTAACTTCTCTGGGCCTCAGTTACCTCATCTGTAAAATGGGGATTAAGACTGTGAGCCCCACGTGGGACAACCTAATCACCTTGTATCCTCCCCAGCTCTTAGAACAGTACTTTACACATTGAAAGTGCTTAACAAATACCACCGTTATTATTATTATTATTATTATACTCCAAATTACTCCCCTCCTCAAAAATCTCCAGTGGCTACCAATCAATCTGTGCATCAGGCAGAAACTCCTCACCCTGGGCTTCAAGGCTGTCCATCACCTCGCCCCCTCCTACCTCACCTCCCTTCTCTCCTTCTACTGCCCAGCCCACAACCTCCGCTCCTCTACCGCTAATCTCCTCACCGTACCTCGTTCTCGCCTGTCCCGCCGTCGACCCCCGGCCCACGTCATCCCCTGGGCCTGGAATGCCCTCCCTCTGCCCCTCCGCCAAGCTAGCTCTCTTCCTCCCTTCAAGGCCCTGCTGAGAGCTCACCTCCTCCAGGAGGCCTTCCCAGACTGAGCCCCTTCCTTCCTCTCCCCCTCGTCCCCCTCTCCATCCCCTCATCTTACCTCCTTCCCTTCCCCACAGCACCTGTATATATGTATATATGGTTGTACATATTTATTACTCTATTTATTTATTTTACTTGTACATTTCTATCCTATCTATTTTATTTTGTTGGTATGTTTGGTTCTGTTCTCTGTCTCCCCCTTTAAGACTGTGAGCCCACTGTTGGGTAGGGACTGTCTCTATGTGTTGCCAATTTGTACTTCCCAAGCGCTTAGTACAGTGCTCTGCACATAGTAAGCGCTCAATAAATACGATTGATTGATTGATTGATTGATACATATGAATAAGGAAAAAGAATGAGTGAGAGCTAACTACATACTCGTTTCTCTCTTTGTGCAAGTGTATGTGCCTGTGTGTGTGTGTATGTGTGTTCAAAATGCCACTGATTGTGAAAAAAGCATACAGTTGTGCATAGACTGAAAAAGACTAAGTATAAGAAGAATGGAATATTTTTGCGAGCACTTTTTACATACCAAGATGCTGGGGTAGATTCAAGATAAACAGTTCTGCATGGTCCCTGTCCCACATGGGGCTCACAATCAATGTGGGGAGGAGGAAAGGTGTTTAATCTCCAGATGAGGAAACTGAGGCACCTAGAAATTAATGTGGAGGTAGTTTTGGAAGAGTGAAGAGATACGGCCTAAATATCTTTCCAGAAAAATGATTTAAGCAGCAGAATGAATTATGGGCTGCAGAAGGGAGAGACAGGAGCCAGGAAAGTCAGTGAGGAGGCTGACGTAGGAGTAAAGGAGAAAGGATAAGTGTGGAAACAGTTTGGATGAAGAGGGAAGGGTGGATTCTAGAGTTGTTTTGAAGGGAGAACCAATAGGATTTGGTAACATGTGTGGGTTGAATAACAGAGATGAGTCAAGGATATTGCCAAGGTTACAGGATTGTGAAGCAGGGAAGATAGTGGTGCTATCTAGAGTGAGAGGAAAGTCATGGGAAGGACAGAGTTTGGTGGCTAGATGAACTAAAATTTTCCTTGGAAGCAGTGAGGAAGAAGCCATTAGAAAGGAAAACATTAAAAATGCTAGTCAGGGAGGGTAAAAGGGATCGGCGATTCCTTAGATAAGGTGAGAAGAGAATGGAGTCCGAAGTTTGAGGTGACAATGGGACAACCAAATAGAGAGGCAGCATGGTCTAGAGGAGAAAGTCCAGGCCTGAGAGTCAGAGGACCTGGGTTCTAATCCCAGCTCTTCCAGATGCTTGCTGTATGACCCTAGGTAAGTCACTTGACTTCTCTGTGCCTTAGTTTCCTCATCCATAAAATGGGAATTGAATTCCTGTTTGCCCTCCTACTAAATTATATTTATTTTATTTGGTTAATATGTTTAGTTTTGTTGTCTCTCCCCCTTCTAGACTGTGAGCCCACTGTTGGGTAGGGACTGTCTCTATATGTTGCCAACTTGTACTTCCCAAGTGCTTAGTACAGTGCTCTGCATACAGTAAGCGCTCAATAAATACTATTGAATGTATGAATGAGTGAATGAATAAAACTGTGAGCCCCTTGTGGGTAAGGGACTGTGTCCAACCTAATTAACTTGTGTCTACTCCCATACTTAGAAAATTGCTTGTTATACAGTAAGTGCATAACAAATGTCATTATTGTCATTATTATTATTAATAATTATCATTAATTAATTAAATAATTAATTATTAATTATTATTTATGTATTATTGATGATAATAATAATAATAATGGCATTTGTTAAGTGCTTACTATGTGCAAAGCACTGTTATAAGCTCTGGGGAGGTTACAAGGTGATCAGGTTGTCCCGGGGGGCTCACAGTCTTAATCCCCATTTTACAGATGAGGGAACTGAGGCACAGAGAAGTGAAGTGACTTGCCCAAAGTCACACAGCTGACAATTGGTGGAGGCGGGATTTGAACCCATGACCTCTGACTCCAAAGCCCAGGCTCTTTCCACTGAGCCACGCTGCTTCTCAATGAAATGAAATGACTTGCACAAGCTCACACAGCAGATAAGTGGCAGGGCCAGTATCAGAACCCATGACCTTTTGACTCCCAGATCTGTGCTCTATCCAGTAAGCAATGCTACTTGTCACTAGAGAAGCAGCGTGGCTCAGTGGAAAGAGCTTGGGCTTTGGAGTCAGAGGTCATGAGTTCAAATTCCGACTCCGCCACCTGTCAGCTGTGTGACCTTGGGCAAGTCACTTCACTTCTCTGAGCCTCAGTTCCCTCATCTGTAAAATGGGGATGAAGACTGTGAGCTCCCCGTGGGACAACCTGATCACCTTGTAACCTCCCCAGCACTTAGAACAGTGCTTTGCACATAGCAAGCGCTTAATAAATACCAACATTAATGGGTGACAGTGTGGCCTGGCGGGAAGAGCTCCGATAGAGGAGACAGAAAACCAAGTTCTAGTTCCAGCTCTGCTACAGAAGTCGGTTTCTTTCCTGTGGCCTCAGTTTCCTCATTTGTAAAATGAGGTTAAGATACAGTCTCCCTACCTTCTCTTAGATAGTGGGTCAGAAACAGGATCTGATTATCTTGTAACTACCCCAGTGCTTGTCACAAAGTAAGCTTAATGAATATCATCATTATTATTGCTTTTATAGTTCCTTATCAGTTAATGATAATCTGGTTAAAAATGAAAGGAACTGGGGAATTATGTCAGAATTACTCAATTGATCTATCTCCCCCATTAGAATTCAGGCCCAAGAAGGGAATATGTTGTTTGATACTATTATTTATACCTTGCCAGGCACTTTGTGTAGTGTCTACCACTCTGTAAGCACTCCATAATGCCACTGATTTGTTAATTGATGTCAATATTGCCTGTCACATAACCAGGCTATTTTTATTGCCTTAATAGCTGATGATCATGTCCTCGGTGATTATCTGGGACGCTATCACATGTGAGGACCAGACTGGGCAGAGAAATCAAAGTTAAACCAATCTATTAGGAATATAGGTTGATCTTTCTAGACTGTAAACTCTTTGCGGGCAGGGAATGCATCTAACAATTTTGTTGTATGTGCTCGCTCTCCCAAGTGCTTAGTACGGTGCTCTGCTCACAGTAAGCACTCAATAAATATTGTGATTAATTGATTATGGGCTCTTACAACTAAGATGGTTAAGCATTCCCCGTCAAGAGACCCACCATAAAATCAATCAATCAATCAATCAATCAATCAATCGTATTTATTGAGCGCTTACTATGTGCAGAGCACAGTACTAAGCGCTTGGGAAGTACAAATTGGCATCACATAGAGACAGTCCCTACCCAACAGTGGGCTCACAGTCTAAAAGGGGGAGACAGAGAACAGAACCAAACATACCAATAAAATAAAATAAGTAGGATAGAAATGTACAAGTAAAATAAATAAATAAATAAATAAATAGAGTAATAAATATGTACAACCATATATACATATATACAGGTGCTGTGGGGAAGGGAAGGAGGTAAGACGGGGGGATGGAGAGGGGGACGAGGGGGAGAGGAAAGAAGGGGCTCAGTCTGGGAAGGCCTCCTGGAGGAGGTGAGCTCTCAGCAGGGCCTTGAAGGGAGGAAGAGAGCTAGCTTGGCGGATGGGCAGAGGGAGGGCATTCCAGGCCCGGGGGATGACATGGGCCGGGGGTCGATGGCGGGACAGGCGAGAGCGAGGTACGGTGAGGAGATTAGTGGTGGAGGAGCGGAGGGTGCGGGCTGGGCAGTAGAAGGAGAGAAGGGAGGTGAGGTAGGAGGGGGCGAGGTGATGGACAGCCTTGAAGCCCAGGGTGAGGAGTTTCTGCCTGATGCGCAGATTGATCGGTAGCCATTGGAAGTTTTTGAGGAGGGGAGTAATATGTCCAGAGCATTTCTGGACAAAGATAATCCGGGCAGCAGCATGAAGTATGGATTGAAGTGGAGAGAGACACGAGGATGGGAGATCAGAGAGAAGGCTAGTGCAGTAGTCCAGACGGGATAGGATGAGAGCTTGAATGAGCAGGGTAGCAGTTTGGATGGAGAGGAAAGGGCGGATCTTGGCAATGTTGCGGAGCTGAGACCGGCAGGTTTTGGTGACGGCTTGGATGTGAGGGGTGAATGAGAGGGCGGAGTCGAGGATGACACCAAGGTTGCGGGCTTGTGAGACGGGAAGGATGGTAGTGCCGTCAACAGAGATGGGAAAGTCAGGGAGAGGACAAGGTTTGGGAGGGAAGACAAGGAGCTCAGTCTTCGACATGTTGAGCTTTAGGTGGCGGGCGGACATCCAGATGGAGATGTCCTGAAGGCAGGAGGAGATGCGAGCCTGGAGGGAGGGGGAGAGAGCAGGGGCAGAGATGTAGATCTGGGTGTCATCAGCGTAGAGATGATAGTTGAAGCCGTGGGAGCGAATGAGGTCACCAAGGGAGTGAGTGTAGATTGAGAACAGAAGGGGACCAAGCACTGAACCTTGGGGAACCCCCACCGTAAGAGGATGGGAGGGGGAGGAGGAGCCTGCAAAAGAGACTGAGAAAGAACGACCGGAGAGATAAGAGGAGAACCAGGAGAGGACGGAGTCTGTGAAGCCAAGGTCAGATAACGTGTGGAGGAGAAGGGGGTGGTCCACAGTGTCAAAGGCAGCTGAGAGGTCGAGGAGGATTAGGACAGAGTATGAGCCGTTGGATTTGGCAAGCAGGAGGTCATTGGTGACCTTTGAGAGCGCAGTTTCCGTGGAATGAAGGGGACGGAAGCCAGACTGGAGGGGGTCGAGGAGAGAGTTGTTGTTGAGGAATTCTAGGCAGCGCGTGTAGACAACTCGTTCAAGGAGTTTGGAAAGGAATGGTAGGAGGGATATGGGACGATAACTAGAAGGTGAGGTGGGGTCAAGAGAGGGTTTTTTTAGGATGGGAGAGACATGGGCATGTTTGAAGGCAGAGGGGAGCTTTTTCATAAAAAAAAAGCTCTTGAGCACCACTGATTCCAATAATTCTAGTGGAACTTGTGTTTTTCCAGTAATTCAGTCTATTTCAGAAGCAGCGTGGCTTCGTGGAAAGAGCACGTGCCTTGGGAGTCAGAGGACATGGGTTCTAATCCTGACTCTGCCACTTGTCTGCTGTGTGACCCTGGGCAAGCCAATTAACTGCTCTGTGCCTCAGTTTCCTCATCTGTAAAATTAGAATTAAGACTGTGAGCTCCATGTGGACAACCTGACTACCTTTTATCTACGCTAGAACTTAGAACAGCGCTTGGCACCTACTAAGCGCTTAATACCATAAATAATTAACCCTGGAAAATCACTTTTCAGTATGAATTTAAAAAATAAGTTAACATTGCTTCAAACCTATGGCTAGCAGTCATGGATCGCTCTATTCCATTGATTTTTATCATACCACAATTCAGATCCCAAATATCTTAATATCTCCTCCCTCCACAGAGTATTCCCAACTTCCCTTCCCTGGTTGTAAAACTCCTTGAATAAGCATAAAGGCATTTGCTTCTCTTTACTTAGCCATTCAAATTAACCCCAGTGGGTTGAAATCATGCTTTATTGTTGACCAAGCCACCTCTTTCTGGCCAAAAGCTCCCTTAGGAGTGTAAACATTGCTCACTGTATCGTTTATTGTAGCTCGGCCATAAATCCTCCCCTTTTGCAGAATTGCTTCGTGGTGCTCCAAATTGTGCCTTCTGCATGTCCCTTCACATCCAAAGGCACACTGCTCTTGACCTTGTGGCGAGTAGTCAGGAAATTGAACATGATGAAGTGAATACTGCTGTCCCCTTCTTCTGACTTCAATGCTCAAGGCCCTTTAATTCCACAAGTCTTCCCAAGGAGTCCCTGGGGGTCCCTGCTGAATGGGTGTAATTTCCCAGCCTCTCATTTCCTTGGGATACAAAGGAAATCACAAGAAATATGCCTATGGCCCAAAGAAAGCCTCTTAATGCTTCTTGCCATTTATGCAAATCTGAACCTACTGTAGCTTGCCATTTAGGAAATTACCTTAAACCATTTTCCATTCACCCACCATTAACCTAGCTTGACTGATGTCCACTAACTTCCCCATTTACAAGTCACTTCAGAGCCCCTATTACCCCACCAGCTGAGTTTTATTTCACTCCGAAATCTCCAGCCGCCCACATTGGCAGTCAGTGGTCAGGGCAAGAGCTCGCCAGCTTTGTGTCAGTCAACGGCTTTTAAAGAAGTGCCCAGCGTCTCCCCAGCTAACACACATCATCGTAATCAAAGTGCAAAGAATCTTTTCTTGTATTTTTTAATTTTTTTTTAATCCCCATGGTGATTGTATTTAAGGGTAGGTGAAATCTGGGGTGGAATTAATTCAGACCATTGTGGGGTGTTCAGAGATCGGAGAATAATCCAATTAAACCCAAGCAGCTTGAAAAATGTTGGCATGTCCATCTTTCTCCTTCTATTTGGAGTTTCCTGAGAATGTTATAGCTGACTTTCCACCTAAGCACATGTGCCAAGAGATACTGAATAAAAACCCAAAGTGGAGGAGGGGCCATTTGGAGAGCTTTGGCATGAAACCTTTTTCCTACTGAAAACATGCAGTCCTGTAAGTGTAGCTAAAGAGTCTTTTATTGCATTAGAAAAATATTGGGGTTTTAATTTGGTTTTATTTATTAATAATAATAACAGTAATGACATTTTTAAGCACTTACTATGTGCCAAGCACTGTTCTAAGCGCTGGGGTAGATATAAGGTAATCAGGTTGTCCCAAGTGGGGCTCACAGTCTTCACCCCCATTTTACAGATGAGGTAACTGAGGCACAAAGAAGTTAAGTGACTTGCCCAAAGTCCTACAGCTGATGAGTGGCAGAGCTGGGATTAGAACCCACGACTAAACCACGCTACTTCAACCTTGAAGTCTTCTCATGCAGGTCGTAGGTTGATTAGTTTTCTATTTGCATCGCGGTGTGGCCAAGGTGAAAGAGCTTGGGCTGGAAGTTAGGCAGCTCAGCCCGACCCCTGGTCTTCTGTGTAACTTTGGGCGAGTCACTTAACCTCTCTGGGCCTCATAGTGTTTGTCTTTAGAACAGGGAAAAGATACCTGTCTTTTTTTCTCTTAGGCTTGGACTGTGTCTGATCTGGAAGGAGCATGGCAAAGTGGAAAAGAGCCCGGGCTTTGGAGTCAGAGGTCATGGGTTCAAATCCCACTCCTCCAATTGTCAGCCGTGTGACTTTGGGTAAATCACTTCACTTCCCTGCACCTCAGTTACCTCATCTGTTAAATAAGGATTAAGACTATGAGCCCCCCATGGGACAACCTGATCACCTTGTAACCTCCCCAGCACTTAGAACAGTGCTTTGCACATAGTAAGCACTTAATAAATGCCATTATTATTAATATTATTATCTAGTATTCGCTGGTATATATCACAATATAAGTGCTTAATAAATTCCCTTATGATAAAGATAAAGAAAGGTCTGTGTAGTATTAATCAGAGAAGCAGCGTGACTCAGTGGGAAAGAGCCCGGGCTTTGGAGTCAGAGGTCATGGGTTCAAGTCCTGGTTCCACCACTTGTCAGCTGTGTGACTTTGGGCAAGTCACTTAACTTCTCTGCGCCTCAGTTCCCTCATCTGTAAAATGGGGATGATGACTGTGAGCCCCACGTGGGACAACCTGATCACCTTGTATCCCCCCAGCGCTTAGAACAGTGCTTTGCACATTGTAAGTGCTTAATAAATGCCATCATTATTACCAGATGTCAGGGAAAAGAGGTGCTATGAATAGTTATGCTAAGAAGTGCTTACTAGTGAGAAACAGTATGGCCTAGTGGAAGGAACATGGGTTTTGGAGTCAGTTCTAATCCCAGCTCTGCCACTTGTCTGCTGTTTGACCTTGGGCAAGCCACTTAACTTCTCTGTGCCTCAGTTACCTCATCCGGAAAATGTAGTATAAGACTGTGAGCCCCACCTGGGACAACCTGATTACCTTGTAGCCACCCCAGCACTTAGAACAGTGCTTGACACATAGTAAGCGCTTAACAAATGCTATTATTATTATGATTAGTGCTTACTAGACTGTAAGCTCATTGTGGGCAGGGAATGTGTCCATTTATTATTGTATTGTACTCTCCCAAGTGCTTAGTACAGAGCTCTGCACATAGTCAGCACTCAAGAAATGTTTGAATGAATGAATGAATAAATGCCAAGAACTGTGCTCAAAGTTGGGGTAGGTGTGATCCCATTTGATAAGATCCATACCTTGCCCCTTGTTTTCTAAGAGGTTGGGAAATGGATATTTTTCTACAGTTGAGGTCAATGAAGTCCTGATAGGTTAAGTGACTTACCCAAACTCGTGATAACAGTGGCAGAGCTGTGATTAGAACCCCCTTTCCCTGACTCCCCAAGTCTCTGCTCTTCTTCCTACACCACATTGACTCCTAAACTTCTGATTGGGTTATTTCAAGGGCCTATGCTTACCAAATCAATCCTTTAATTATTGGTATTTATTGAGTGCTTACTATGTGCAGAGTACTGTACTAATTCTTTGGTAGAGTACAATTTAACAGAATCAGCCGATACATTCCCTGCCCATTACAAGGTTATAGTCTAGAGGTGAGTTTACAGTCTAGAGTCTACCAAACATTGTAAGACTTGTGTGACTCCTTTTTCAAATGAGATTGCTAAAAATCGCTCACTTTGTACTTCAGCCTCACCACCCCACATTCATCCCTTTATCCATGCTGCTGCCTCCAGACTAGAACTCTCTCCCTCTCTGAATCTTCCCATATTGAATGCTCTCCTAACATCCCATCTTCTCCCACAAGCCCTTCCCCAATTACTTTCAATATTCCAAATCTTACAAGCCACTAGCAAAATCCATCAGTTATGCATTCATTTATAAGCACCCTGGGCACTTTGTCATACTTGATATTGGATTGTTCCTTCAGTTACATGCTTTTAGTATTCTACTTACAATTTTTTTTTTTTATATTTGACAATCCTCATTACAGGGCAAACTCTTTGTAGGCCGGGTGCTTTGTACTCCTTAGACACTTAACAAGTTTAAATACCACTGCTTCTTACCTATAGAAAGATTGGTGCTTAGTACAGTGCTCTGCACACAGTAAGTGCTCAATAAATACGATTGATTGATTGATTGATTGGAATGAACACGTTTTTGGCAAATAATAACCTCACTCTCTTGGCCATCCTGAAATTATGTTTCAGATGTCACTAAATGATGAGAGAGGAAAACCAAAATAAAATTAGTTTTCTTTTTCTAACAGGATGAATAATACAAATCAATGCCCAGTATCTTATGTGAACTTTAAATGCATTTTTTAACTAAGTACAACATCCTTGAAATCAAGGATGAGTAAGTCATAAAGCAATTCCATGCCATCTTGACAAACTCTTTTTTTTCTGGATTTTATGAAATAACTAGTTCATTCTAATTTCTAATAAAGAAGAGCTAACAGCCTGAGAAGCCTGGTTTATGTGAGTCATTTTCAAAACTCTATCTCAGACTTGATGCTCCGATGACAATAAGAGAAGGAAGACTGTCTGCGTTCTTCCTGCTTTCCGTCTTTCCACTTTTAAACCATGGCTATCACTCACTAAAAAACCCCCACATAATAAAAAGCCTATGTGTTCCAATGTGACTGGAAATCCAGACATTGGGAACTTTCACTTAGCTGATCCCTCCACCCCTTTTAAGCCTCTGTTGATGTTTTTTAATCATCACTCCCACCAAGCATACTTTTCCTGGTGAGACAGTAACTAAATAAGCTGAGAATTTGGTCTGCATCATGTCAGCAGTCCTCATTGCAGGCATTATCAGCTCATTATAGAGGAAAATGTAAATGAAACAAATGAGAACATGTTTCTTTCCCTTTTACAAAACATTGAAAGCTGGGGCCCTAAACATCACTGCTCTGAGTGCAGATGGAGAGGTTGACGATGACAGTTAGACTGGTATCTGAAATCCATGAATTTAAATGAGAAAGTCTTCATAGAATTCATAACCGGGATATGAAACGACTCTCAAAGAGCGGACATTGCTAAACCCACCTCATTTCCCTAGATTGTAAGTCAACTGAGGGTCAGGCTTGGGTTTTCTAACATCACTGTACTCTCCCAGTCCTTCGTATATTGCTCTGCAGAGGGTAAATGCTGAACAAAATCTGTCTATCGGTTGACTGAATTCACTGGGAAAAATTGAAATCATTGATGCTCTAAGATTAGATCTAGAGAATCAGCACAGCCTAGGGGAAGGAGCAGGGGCTTGGAAGCCAGAGGTCATGGGACCTAAACCCGGCTCTGCCGCTTCCTGTTGTGTGAATTCAGGCAAGTAACAGTCACAGGTCACAAGTCAACTCCAATTAAATCACTAATGAATTGTCCACTGATGAATCGTAAGTTGCAAACAAAAACTGAGTTGGGTGATTTACATTTTTGTCCACTTGTTCTTTGGGAGGGATTATGCAATCACTTTAACCAAGCTAAGGATGATTTTTATCGATCTCATCAATCCTTAATTGTTTTACACAAAATACTCCCCAATTCAAGAATGCCCCCTTTCATCCTATCCCTTACTACACTATAAACTTCTCTGCTACACTGTGACCTCTTTAAGGGCAGGGGCTGTGTTTACTCTATTTTACTCTGCTACATGCTTAGTTTAGTGCTCTGCCTAGAGTAAGTGCTCAGTAAATACCATTGATAGACTGATGGATTTTCTTACTCTAACCTTTCTCCTGAACAGCAACTGGCTGCACTTTCAGCTACTTTCTGCCTTAGAAAACTCCACTAAGAAAGCCTGATGTTTGTTTAGAATAGCTGCTGGTTAATCAATCAACTGCATTTAGACATTGTCAGACAAGAAGGACAGTACAAACCTTCCTTAGCATAGAATATTCAACTCAGAAGGGATCTCTATCCAATCAGTTAATCCACTGTCCTGTGGGGCTCATTAATGATAGCATTTGCTAAGCGCTTTCTATGTGCAAAGCACTGTTCTAAGCTCATTCCATTATGCATCCAACAAATGTATATTTTTTATACATAACGCATATAACTTTGTTAAATGGTCATCTTGTCTTCAATATTACAATCTTGAGGATTTAACAATATCTTTGTTTACCATCACATTTTTGTTCCATAAATTTAACTTATTTTGCTTGCCCTTGTTGACTTGTGAAATAAATCATCCGTGATGAAAGATTCCTTATGCCTGTCATTAGCCATTTTCTGGTCTATTCAGTGTCCTGAACTCACCCCAGTTCTCTGATCTTTTGAAAATAGACTACTTTCCAACATTTCCAATCAACTCTGATGCTCCAGACAAATTCTGTCCCAATCTGTCTGTTTATCAGAAGGCCATAATCTCAAATAAAGGCAATGTTCTTTTATTAGGGGCTCTTTAGCAGGGCAATTATGTGGTGAACAGCAGCTCTGAAAGTGTGTACACGTACTTATTTTTAATGTTTTATGGAAGGAATTTTTGTTATGCGTTGGTTCTAATCAGCTTTAGGTGATTCTATTAATCTAACAGACAGGAATAGCCCCCAAACTACCAGATCCAATTTATCTACTTAGCTAAAGCCACATTAACGTGGCTTTTTATCAACAGCAAGCTGCTTTTCTCCTCATGAAGTTTAATAGACATCAGATAAGCAAAATTGTTGTTTTTACTCATGCTTTACACAGGCTCCAGATGATATCCAACAGAATCAGTTATGACAGCCTGGGATTTGCCTCATCGCCAACAGCATTTACTAATTGCAGAGTGCTGTGCAGTGCACTGTAATAAGCACTGTGGGACCTTACAAAAGAACCAGAAGTGATCTCTGTCTCTGTCACGTTAACCAGGCTTTTCTTCAGTCATGATCGGGGTCACATCCAGGTAAGTTTTTTTTGCATTGTTGTTGTCTTTATGAGTTTGGATCTATTTTTCTGATTCTTCTAGAGAAAATAAATGGGGACGGGTCTCCTGCTGAAAGTTAAAGAAATGAAATATATTTCTATCTGGAAGGCCTCCAGCCTCTGCCACCTCTCAGTGCCCATGTATCCATGATTCCCTGCTTCCTCATAGGTCAGTGGGCTAAAAAGCATGGCGTAGTGGAGACAGCATATAATAGTAATAATAATAATAATAATGGCATTTATTAACTAAGTGCCGGGGAGATTACAAGGTGATCAGGTTGTCCCATGGGGGGGGTCACAGTCTTAATCCCCATTTTCTAGATGAGGTCACTGAGGCCCAGAGAATTGAAGTGACTTGCCCAAAGTCACACAGCTGACAGTTGGTGGAGCCGGGATTTGAACCCATGACCTCTGACTCCCAAGCCCTTTCCACTGAGCCATGCTGCTTCTCTAGCATATGCCTGGGAGTCAGAAGGTAATGGGTTCTAATCCCAGCTCCGGCACTTGTGTGACCTCAGCCCAGTCAATTCACTTCTCTGTGACTCAGTTACCTCATCTGGAAAATGGGAAGTAGGATTGTGAGCCCCACATGGGACAGGGACTGTGTCCAACCTGATTTGCTTATATCAACCCTTGCACTTAGTACAGTACCTGGCACATAGTAAGCACTTAACAAATACATTCATTCATATATTCATTCAATCACATTTATTGAGCGCTTACTGTGGGCAGAGCACTGTACTGAGCGCTTGGGAAGTACAAGTCAGCAACATATAAAGATGGTCCCTACTCAATAACGGGCTCACAGTCTAGAATGCCAGAATTATTATTAATATTTCTGGGATGGGGGTGTGGGGGTGCCAGTGGCCACAGGTGTGGTTTTGAGGGAAAAAGCATTCCGATGAGGCAACCCAACAGCAACTCACCCACCGAAGAAGACACCATGCACACAGCCTGGATCTGTGGGTAGACTGAAATGAAAGAGGCAGTGCCACCTCTGCTGCTGGTTGAAGAGACAGCCGCCCTCTGGGATTAGAATATTTATTCTATTTATTTTATTTTGTTAATATATTTGGTTTTGTTCTCTGTCACCCCCTTCTAGACTGTGAGCTCACTGTTGGGTAGGGACCGTCTCTATAGGTTGCTAACTTGTACTTCCCAAGTGCTTAGTACAGTGTTCTGCACACAGTAAGTGCTCAATAAATACGATTGATTGATTGATTGATTAGCCACCATTATCATCATCATCAATCATATTTATTGAGCGCTTACTATGTGCAGAGCACTGTACTAAGCGCTTGGGAAGTACAAATTGGCAACATATAGAGACAGTCTCTACCCAACAGTGGGCTCACAGTCTAAAAGGGGGAGACAGAGAAGAAAACCAAACATACTAACAAAATAAAATAAATAGAATAGATATGTACAAGTAAAATAAATGAATAAATAAATAGAGTAATAAATATGTACAAACATATATACATATATACAGGTACTGTGGGGAAGGGAAGGAGGTAAGGTGGGGGGATGGAGAGGGGGGCGAGGGGGAGAGGAAGGAAGGGGCTCAGTCTGGGAAGACCTACTGGAGGAGGTGAGCTCTCAGCAGGGCCTTGAAGGGAGGAAGAGAGCTAGCTTGGCGAATGGGCAGAGGGAGGGCATTCCAGGCCTGGAGGAGGACGTGGGCCGAGGGTCGATGGCGGGGCAGGCGAGAACAAGGCACGGTGAGGAGATTAGCAGCAGAGGAGCGGAGGGTGTGGGGTGGGCTGGAGAAGGAGAGAGGGAGGTGAGATAGGAGGGGGCGAGGGGGACAGCCTTGAAGCCCAGGGTGAGGAGTTTCTGCCTGATGCGCACCTTTCATTCTCTCCATCCACCTCTGCTAACCCCACTCTTCTCCCTGCCCGTGGCTACTCGTTTTGAGATCTTTTCTTACTTCTCACACAGCCCAATCAATCTCTTCCTACTGGCAAGTGTCACAGTGAAGAGATGTTGGAAAGGTGATCGTCGGAACCCAAACAAATCGATACTAAAGCCGCAGATTGAATCTTTTGAGGAAATTGTTCCAAGTATGACGTGGGCCCGTGGACACCGTCCAACTTCATGGTAGGGCTAGAATGTCTCAAAATAGACCCCTTCCAACAGGCTGGGAAGGTTCTGGTGGACACGGAATCACCAGAAGAAGGGAGTCCAGGTAAGGTGCTTCTATCAATCAATCAATAGCATTTGCTGAGCACTTTGGATGGAGCCAAGAGGAGTTCAGAGCAGTTACAAGTTAGACCCTGGATCTTCCAGCCCAGTTATGGGGCCAGACATTTAAATGCACTTAGACTGTGAGCCCCATGAGGGACAGGGACTGTGTCTGATCTAGTTAACATCAACTTACCCTAGCGCTTAGAACAGCATTTGACATATAATAAGCCCTTAACAAACGCCATACAAAGTGAATTACAGCTATGGAGAGCCAGAGAGTATGTAAGATATTTACCTAATCAATCAATCGTACTTATTGAGCACTTACTGTGTGCAGAGCACTGTACTAAGAACTTAATAATGGCATTTATTAAGCGCTTACTATGTGCAAAGCACTGTTCTAAGCACTGGGGAGGTTGCAAGGTGATCAGGTTGTCCCATGGGGGGCTCACAGTCTTAATCCCCATTTTGCAGATGAGGTAACTGAGGAACAGAGAAGTTAAGTGACTTGCCCAGAGTCACACAGCTGACAATTGGAGGAGCCGGGATTTGAACCCCTGACCGCTGACTCCAAAGCTCGGGCTCTTTCCACTGAGCCACGCTGCTTCCCAGAATTACTTATTACTTATAAGGTATAAGGTAATAATTACTTATTACCTAAGTAATACAAGTTTTCAATAACAAGTACTTCTGGACTAATAATAATAATAATGATGGTATTTGTTAAGCACTTACTATGTGCCAAGCACAGTTCTAAGTGCTGGGCTGAGGCCTTCCCAGACTAAACCCCCTCCTTCCTCTCCCCCTCCTCCCCCTCCCCATCCCCCGTGCCTTACCTCCTTCCCCTCCCCACAGCACCTGTATATATGTATATATGTTTGTACGTATTTATTACTCTATTTATTTTACTTGTACATATTTACTATTCCATTTATTTTATTTTGTTAATATGTTTTGTTTTGTTGTCTGTCTCCCCCTTCTAGACTGTGAGCCCACTGTTGGGTAGGGACCGTCTCTATATGTTGTCAACTTGTACTTCCAAAACGCTTAGTACAGTGCTCTGCACACAGTAAGCACTCAATAAATATGATGGAATGAATGAATGAAAGATACAAGGTAATTAGATTGTCCCACATGCGGCTCAAAGACTTAATCCCCATTTTACAGATGAGGTAACTGAGGCACAGAGACATTAAGTGACTTGCCCTAAGTCACACAGCTAAAAGGTTCATTCATTCAATCGTATTTATTGAGTGCTTACTGTGTGCAGAGCACTGTACTAAGTGCTTAATAAGTGGCAGAGCTGGCATTAGAACCCACGACATCTGGTACCTAAGAGCGTGCTCTTGCCACTAGGCCATGCTGCTCCTCTAGGACTAGCTTGGCTGTTGAGGGATATAAAGTGGGGAAACTAGAAATTACTTATTGAAGACACAATGGAGGAGATGTGATTTCAGTGGGACTCTGAAATTGGGAAAGTGAAGCATATGCAGGAGGAGAGAGAGACCATTATGGGAGTGACCTAGTGGACAAAACATAGGCCTGGGAATCAGAATTTCTAATCTGGGCTCCACCATTTGTCTGCTGTATGATCTTGGACAAGTCACTTCACTTCTCTGGACCTCAGTTACCTCATCTGTAAAATGGGGATTTAGACTGTGAGCCCCATGTGGGTCATGGACCGTGTCCAAATTAATTAGCTTGTGTCTTGCTGTTTTCTTATGCTGTTGAGTCATGTCCAACCATTAATGACGCCAAGGACTCATTTCTCCCAGAATGCCCACCTTCATTGGCAATTGTTCTGGTAGCGTATGCATAGTTTTCTTGGTAAAAATAAGAAAGAGCTTTACCATTGCCTCCTCCTATGGAGTAAACCTGAGTCTCCACCCTCGATTCCCTCCCGTGCCGCTGCTGCCCAGCATGGGTGAATTTTGACTTGTAACAGATTGCCTTCCACTCACTAGCCACTGCCCAAGCTAGGAATGGAATGGATATGCCTCTTCTTGACTCTCCCTCCCATAGTTGAGACTGGTAGAGGACTGGAAATTCTCCAGGTGCCATCCTGAGAGGCGAGTTTGTATCTACACCTGCTCTTTATACAGTGCCTGACACAAAGTAAGTTCTTAACAAATGCAATTTTTTTCAAAAAGGGAGGGTAAGCAGGGTGACAGGAAAGATGAGGGTCAGGTACAGTAGAGGGAATGGACATCGGGAAAGGAGTTCAGGTTAGGCGGGCCAAGAGAGTAGATGTGGTGAGCAGAGTTTTGATTAGGCTCTCCCCCTCCTCCCCCTCTCCATCCCACTCGCCTTACCTCCTTCCCCTCCCCACAGCACCTGTATATATGTATATATGTTTGTATGTATTTATTACTCTATTTATTATATTTGTACATATTTATTCTATTTATTTTATTTTGTTAATATGTTTTGTTTTGTTCTCTGTCTCCCCCTTCTAGACTGTGAGTCCACTGTCGGATAGCGACCGTTTCTATATGTTGCCAACTTGTACTTCCCAAGCACTTAGTACAGTGCTCTGAACATAGTAAGGGCTCAATAAATACGATTGAATGAATGAATGAGGCATTCTAAGGTCACTGTTATAGATAGTGAGGCGACGGTGTCACTGCTTTGGGAAGCAAAGAGGGTCTGGGGGTCTGGGGTCTGTAATACTTGCTCAGTCAGCCAAAGTGAGCTAAAGGGGTTTGTCTCCATCAATTCTACGTCCATGAATACAGCAGGGTTCTAATCCCGACTCCACCACTTGTCTGCGGCATGACCTTGGGCAAGTCACTTCACTTCTCTGGGCCTCGGTTGCCCCGTCTGTAGAGTGGGGATTGAGACTGTGAGCCCCCACATGGGACAGGGACTGTGTTCAACCCAATTTGCTTTTAACCATCCCAGCACTTAGTGTAGTACTTGACACATAGTAAGCGCTTAACAAGTATCAGAACTATTATCTGTCCTGAAGTACTGTGGGGCTGAGGGTAGGGTGAGGTGACTATTAAGTACTTGACATTCAGTACAGATTTATTACTCTATTTATTTTACTCGTACGTATTTACTATTCTATTTATTTTGTTAATGATGTGCACATAGCTTTAATTCGATCTGATCTGATGATTTTAACACCTGTCTACATGTTTTGTTTTGTTGTCTGTTTCCCCCTTCTAGGCTGTGAGCCCGTTGTTGGGTAGGGACTGTCTCTGTTGCCGACTTGTACTTCCCAAGTGCTTAGTACAGTGTTCCGCACGTAGTAAGTGCTCAATAAATACAATTGAATGGATGAATGAACGAATGAATGAATGAACAAATGAATGAGAGGAGCAGATGCAGGAAACACATAGGCACCATGGTTTCCGCTCCAACCACCGCTGCTTCCCCACTGCCACCTCAATTCCAGCAGTGCATGCAGGGAGAGAAATCTTCCTTGCATCGTCCAGTTCCATCCCAGTGATATTGGGTCTTGGCCTCATTTTTCCCGAAGAGAGAGGACCCCCATTCCTGAGGAGTTGAGGAGTCAGATATGGTTGCCAGCAGTCTCTCCCTCCCTTTCCCTACCCAGGCTCCATGAGGTGGGGAGGAGTCGCAAAGTCTGATCTCCTTGCACGGGCCACTGTCCTTCCCCTAATTAGATCTATTTGCCATCGCTTGAGTGCATAGCTTTCCAAGGCTCCAGCCTCAGAGGGTCAGTCAAGCAGGCAGTCAGACAATCAGACATATTTATTGAGCCCTTATTGTGGGCAGAACACTGTTCTAAGTGCTTCGGAGAGTACAATATAACAGACACATACCCTGACCACAATGAGCTTAAGTTGTAGAGGAGGACAAAGACATTGATATAAATAAAGAAAATTATAGATATGTACATAAGAGCCGGGGGGCTGGAAGGGAGATTAATAAAGGGAGCAAATGAGAGTGACACAGAAGGGAATGGGAAAAGAGGAAAGTGGGGGCTTAGTCAGGGAAGGCCTCTTGGAGATGTGCCTTCAATAAGGCATTGAAGTTGGGGAGAGGAATTATCTATTGGATGTGAGGAGGGAGAACGTTTTAGGTCAGAGGCAGGACAAGGACAAGGGTGAAAGGTTGGCAGGAAAATAGACGAGATCGAAGTGCAGTGAGAAGTTTAGCATTTGAGGAGCCGAGTATGTAACGAAGTACGTAGGCTGGGTTGTAGTAGGAGAGTAGGAAGGTGACTTAGAAGGTGACTCTGGCTCCCCCTTTTAGACTGTGAGCCCACTGTTGGGTAGCGACTGTCTCTATATGTTGTCAACTTGTACTTCCCAAGCGCTTAGTACAGTGCTCTGCACACAGTAAGTGCTCAATAAATATGATTGATTGATTGAGGGGGCAGTGTGATTGAGTGCTTTAAGGCCAGTGGTAAGGAGTTTCTGTTTGATGCAGAGGTGACCATAGACTTTGCCACTCAGAGTCTGACCAACCCTCCTCCCCTCCAGACAGGCACCAAACCTGCCTTGGGGCTTTTTTCTGTGCATCCTGGGGAAGCAGCCAGTCCAGGGGAGTCCAAGCCCCAGCCCAGATGGATGAGGAAGACAGGACTGTATGGGACAAGGTGTTAAAATCAAGTTATCCATTGCTGAGAATGATTTTTCCCAAGGTTTATTGTGAATCCATTCAGAAGCAGCATGGCTCAGTGGAAAGAGCACGGGCTTTGGAGTCAGAAGTCATGGGTTCAAATCCCGACTCCACCAATAGTCGGCTGTGTGACTTTGGGCAAGTCACTTAAGTTCTTTGTACCTCAGTTACCTCATCTATAAAAATGGGGATTAAGAATGTGAGTCCCCCATGGGACAACCTGATCACCTTGTAACCTCCCCAGTGCTTAGAACAGTGCTTTGCACATAGTAAGCACTTAATAAATGCCATCATCATTATAATTATTATTACCTATAGACTGTCACCACCCTCTCCCTTCTCCACCATCACCCCCACATCACCCAACTCCAGCACTTACTTGCTCTCCATTGCTTTAGGTCTACCTGTAAAAAAGTTTGAAAATCCATCATTTTTATTCATAGTGTTTGTAAATCAGTTGTCTGTCTTCCAGGGGTGGCAACCCTAGGCTTAAGTGCTTAGTACAGTGTTCTGCACACAGTTAGCACTCAATAATTGATGCACAGACTGGTTATGGTACTGATCAGCTATTGGTGGTTATTTCCTAGGTTAAGATTTTGTACGATTAAGTACGATTGAATGAATGAATGAGTGTGTGTGCATTACTGTACCTCTATCAGAGACTTTGCTATTCTTGGGGGAGCAGATCATTTTCCATCTATTCAAACCTCAGCAAACAACCCTCAGGGATCAGGTTAAGCTAGGTGAACTACGGATGCTTCCAGGACCTTCTGGGATCTAAGTAATACAATGCAAGCGCTTAGTACAGTGCTCTGCACACAGTAAGTGCTCAATAAATATGACTGAATGAATCTAAGAGACCATGGGATGGTGACAGAAGCAGATCATGGAGACAATTGCAGAGCGTATTTGCATGCAGACTTTAGATCACTCATACCCTGACTGGAAGTTGCCACGGGCATTAGGACCCTCCAGCTAGAAACAGGATGTCCAACACCAAAAGTGATGAAAATATCACAGGCTGAAACCAAAGGAATATCATGGGTAATTCCAGTTTACGTGGAAAGACGGCCACCCACAGCAGAATGCACTGGTCCACCTCCTGACATAAAGCAGTTGGTATTATGTTGATACAAGCTAAATAATAATAACTGTGGTATTTGGGAATCAGCGGTCATGGGTTCTACTCCCGGCTCTGCCACATGTGAGCCTGCTGTTGGGTAGGAACCGTCTCTATATGTTGCCAACTTGTACTTCCCAAGTGCTTAGTACAGTGCTCTGCACACAGTAAGCTCTCAATAAATACGATTGAATGCATGAATGAATGTCTGCTGTGTGACCTTGGGCAAGTCACTTAACTTCTCTGGCCCTCAGTTACCTCATCTGTACAATGGGGTTAAGACTGTGAGCCCCATGTGGGACAACCTGATGACCTTGTATTTCCCCCTCAGCACTTAGAACAGTGCTTCACACATAGTAAGTGCTTAACAAATGCCATTATTATTATTATTTGCAAAGTTAGATTAAAGATAAACAGGTCAGATAGTCTCAGTCCCACATCAGTCAATCAATCAATCATATTTATTGAGGGCTTACTGGGTGCACAGCACTGTACTAAGCACTTGGGAGAGAACAATACAGTAGCACAACAAGCTAGCAGCTAGAGGGGGAGACTGACAGTAATATAAATGAAGAAATTACAGATATACAAATAAATGACAGACATATGAATACATTATGGATATGGGACTCAGAGTCTAAGAAGGAGGGATGATAGATAATTAATCCCATTTTCCAGATGAGGAAACAGAGGCACAGAGAGATTAAGTGACTTGCCCAAAGTCACTCAGCAGACATGTATCAGAGCTAAAATTAGAAGTAGGGGCTCCGACTCTCAGGCCCTTCCTCTTTCCACTGTGCCATGCTGCTTCCCATTATTCAGTGCCCGTTTATGGGAGTTCATTCAGGTGTGTCAGGCTCCATATCTAAGTGACCACAACTCTCAACCTCTTCTGAGCTCCTCCAGGACATCTTCCCTGAGTGAGCTCCCCACCTCACCGTCATCCATTCATTCAATCCAATTTATTGAGTGCTTACTGTGTGCAGAGCACTGTACTAAGCACTTGGAGAGTACAGTACAACAATAAACAGTCAGGTCCCCTGCCCACAGTGAGTTTACAGTCAAGGGGGTGGGGAGAGACATTACTATAAATGAATGAATTATGGAAATGTACAACAATGCTGTGAAACTGGCAGGATATGGGCAAGAAGTCATTGGCAAAATGGATGAGGCCTGAGCCCACTGTTGGGTAGGGATCGTCTCTATATGTTGCCAACTTGTACTTCCCAAGCGATTAGTACATTGCTCTGCACACAGTAAGTGTTCAATAAATACGATTGATTGATTGATTGATTGATTGATTAATTGAACAAAGGATTTTGAGGAGTGGACAGGGTTTGCCCAGAAGGCCCTGGAGGACGAGGAGCCACCTTAGGAGGATGGGGGCTGCGTGCTCCCCCAGGTGAAGGGTCTAACTTAGAAGGTCCTACTGAAATCTCACCTCCTCCAGGAGGCCTTCCCAGACTGAATCCCCCTTTTCCTCTGCTCCTCCTCCCCTCCCCATCGCCCCCACTCCCTCCCTCTGCTCTTCCCCCTCCCCACCCCACAGCACATGTGTATACTTCTACATATTCATTATTCTATTTATTTTATTAATGATGTGTATATAATCTATAATTTCATTTATTTATTTTGATGCTATCGGTGCCTGTCTAGTTGTTTTGTTGGCTGTCTTCTCCTTTTAGAATGTGAGCCCTTTGTTGGGTAGGGATTGTTGCCGAATTGTACTTTCCAAGCGCTTAGTACAGTGCTCTGCACACAGTAGGTGCTCAATAAATATGACTGAATGAATGAATGAATGAACAAAGGGAGCAAGTCAAGGTGACTGTTACTTCAGTGCTGTGTCATCAAGTCACTTGGTTTATCATAGTCACTATAGCACTGTAAGTTCTCTGTACAGTTAATTACTGCCCCAAACCTTAATCTAATTTTTTGTTTCTCCTGCTAGATTAATAACCCTTTTGTGCTCTCTATCTTTAACTATTGTGTCATCTCTGAAGTACTTAGCATAGTGGTCTGCTCACAGGAGATGCTCAATAACACTTCTGGATTGATGGATTGATAAAGACTCTTTAATTATCCTTGGAATTTTACATCATCATTAACACCATCATGGAAACCAATTAAGGTGGTTAAATCTAAGGTTAAATTATTGTAACAGCATTGATGGAACTAGGACTGAGAATACAATCCATAATGTGGATCTCTATTAAATCATTTCTTAACACAGATATGTATTTAATTGTTGGCAGTTGATACTTTTAATAAGATAAAAATCATCTTACATTTGTCTCCATTTAGCTACTACAGCTCCTTTTTAAACTGTGTTTTCTACCACTGTAAGACTATGGCTCCTAATGAGTCTTAGATTTCTTAATTCAGAATGGGCAGAGGTCATGGGTTCGAATTCTGACTCCACCACTTGTCAGCTGTGTGACCTTGGGCAAGCCACTTAACTTCTCTGGGCTTCAGTTACCTCATCTGTAAAGTGGGAATTAAGACTGTGAGCCCCAAGTGGGACAACCTGATCACCTTGTATCCCCCCCCAGCACTTAGAACAGTGCTTTGCACATAGTAAGCACTTAACAAATACCACTATTATTATCATCATTATTATTATTATTATTGTACAGAGATCCATTTTCATAGTATATTTCTCCCTAGTAGGTGGGGCTCCCATGATTAGAAGAGATGTATCGATGAAACATTGTCCTTGATAATTGGAGTTGCCTGGAGCACATACAGTAAGTTCAGTTACATTATGATTCTGAAATCAAAGGGTGAACAATTTCACTAAAAACCCTCAAACTTTCCTGAGCCCTGAAGCTCTGATATGTTCAAGAATCTGAAACGTATGAGTTACATTTCAATTCAAAAGACAGATGCATTTGAAAATTAGTGGTGAACGTGATTGGCATTTTGTTCCATTGACTATCAAGAAACTCTCCATTGCTGGATATATTTGGAGATGGCGAACAAGTCCAAAATGTGACAGAACTCATCTCTTCCCAATTTAGATGTCTAATTTGATTAATGATGTGGTATTTTTCATCAGAAAGCATTTCCAGTTGGAATTTATTTTGGTTTAGTCTTCACTGGAATTCGGAAAAATAGCGAGACAGAGCCTATTGAGAAGCATCTATTAATGTCTCTAGAATTAACAACTCCCTTTGTTGTGCAATGCCAATTTCTACACAAGGAACACTCTCAACCCCACTCCAATCTGATCTATAAATCTCTTCCTTTGTAAGTAAGGGGGCTGGGCTCTGTCGGACAGGGAAAATGTGCCACTATAACTGCACCTTCACACTGAGGATCTTAGATGCTTAGAGCTTTCATTCATTCATTCAGTCGTATTTATTGAGTGCTTACTATGCGCAGAGCATTGTACTAAGCACTTGGAAAGTACATTTTGGCAACAGATAGCGACAATCCCTACCCAACAACGGGCTCACATTCTAGAAGGGGGAGACATACGACGAAATAAAACAAGTAGACGGGCGTCAATACCATCAAAATAGATAAATAGAATTATAGATGTATGCACATCATTAATAAAATAGAGTCATAAATATGTACAAATATACACAAGTGCTGTGGGGAGGGGAAGGGGGTAGGGCAGAGGGAGGGAGTGGGAGTTGTGGGGGAGGAGGAGCAGAGGAAAATGGGGTGCTCAGTGTGGGAAGGCTTCCTGGAGGAGGTGAGCTCTCAGTAGGGCTTTGAAGGGAGGAAGAGAGCTAGTTTGGTGGATGTGGGGAGGGAGGGCATTCCAGGCCAGGGGGAGGATGTGGGCCGGGGGTCGACGGTGGGACAGGCGAGAACGAGGCCCAATGAGGAGGTCAGCAGCAGAGGAATGGAGGGTTTGGGCTGGGCTGGGGAAGGGGAGAAGGGAGGTGAGGTAGGAGGGGGCAAGGTGAGGGAGAGCTTTGAAGCTAACAGTGAGAAGTTTTTGCTTCATGTGAAGCTTTTTATAGAGTGCATCATTTGTGACGTTTCAAACCAGATTGCTAATATGAACAGAACGCACCGTCTTTCGCTTTGCTTTTAGCACCCTAAAGCCAGCCACTAGAAGGAAATGTCTATGGGTGGGAGCCAAAAGAAGGAAGAGAAAAGTGATGACAGATGTGAGGCAGCTCCCACAAGCACAACTTGTCCATTGTCTCTTTTCAATTCCATCCTCGGATGAAGTTGGCATCTGCTTCCAGATGGAGCCAGCGCAGTCGAGTGGGGAAGACTATGGGACCGGGAGTCAGAGGACCTGGGTTCTAGGTTCAGTTCTGCCACTTGAATAATGTGAGATGTTGGACCACTGCTTACCCTCTCTGGGCTTAGTTTACTCATCTTGAAAATGGGGCTCATGATACCTGCCTTTGCCTTGGCTTCACACAGGGCTCACAGATTAAGGGGGAGATATCCCTGTGAGAAACAGCGTGGCATGGCACGGGCCTGGGAGCCCATAGGACATCCCTTCAAGGCCCTTCTGAGAGCTCACCTCCTCCAGGAGGCCTTCCTAGACTGAGCCCCGTCCTTCCTCTCCCCCTCGTCCCCCTCTCCATCCCCCCATCTTACCTCCTTCCCTTCCCCACAGCACCTGTATATATGTATATATGTTTGTACATATTTATTACTCTATTTATTTATTTATTTTACTTGTACATATCTATTCTATTTATTTTATTTTGTTAGTATGTTTGGTTTTGTTCTCCGTCTCCCTCTTTAAGACTGTGAGCCCACTGTTGGGTAGGGACTGTCTCTATATGTTGCCAACTTGTACTTCCCAAGCGCTTAGTACAGTGCTCTGCACACATTAAGTGCTCAATAAATGCGATTGATTGATTGATTGATTGATCAGTTCTAATCCCAGCTCCTCTACTTATCTGCTGTGTCACCTTGGACAAGCCACTTAAAGTCTCTGTGCCTCACTTACCTCATCTATAAAATGGAGCTTGAGACTGTGAGCCCCATGTGGGAGAGCAGCTGTATCCATCCCGATTTGCTTGAATCCAACCCAGCACTTGGTTCAGGGCCTGCAAAGAGAAAATGATTAACAAATACCATTATTATTTTGATTATGATTTTATAGATGAGGGAACTGAGATGCAGAGAAGTTGAGTGACTTTCTCAAGGTCACAAAGCAGGAAAGCCAGGACCTGGGGAGAAGCAGCGTGACTTACTGGAAAGAGCACGGGCTTGGGAGTCATTCAGTCACTCAATTGTATTTATTGAGCACTTACTGAGTGCAGAGCACTGTACTAAGTGCTTAGGAAGTACAAGTCGACAACATAGAGATCATGGGTTCTAATCCCTGCTCTGCTACTTGTCAGCTGGGTGACTTTGGGCAAATCACTTAACATCTCTGTGCCTCAGTTACCTCATCTGTAAAATGGGGATGAAATCTGTGAGCCCCACGTGGGACAACCTGATTACCATGTAGATACCCCAGTGCTTAGAACAGCGCTTGGTACATAATAAGCATTTAACAAATACCATCATTATCATTATTATTATGGGGAAGAGCTCAATATCTCCCAATGAAGACCCAAGAGAAGACCCAATGAATCTCCCAAGAGAAGCCGCGTAGCTCAGTGGAAACAGCCCGGGCTTGGGAGTCAGAGGTCATGGGTTCCAATCCAGGCTCTGCCACTTGTCAGCTGTGTGACTTTGGGCAAGTCACTTAACTTCTCTGTGCCTCAGTTGCCTCATCTGCAAAATGTTGATTAAGGCTGTGAGCCCCACGAGGGACAACCTGATCACCTTGCATCCTCCCCAGTGCACTGAACAGTGCTTTGCACATGGTAAGCACTTAACAAATGCCATCATCATCACCATCATCATCAAGACACCCACTACTGCCTTGCTAGCAGATCTGTTAGCCCGTAGGGAAGTACGCCATGCTTTTTCTACCCTTTTTCAGCACTGTCCTAATGCTCTGTGCTTCTGCCAAGCTCAGAGGACCCCTCAGAAGACCTTCTCCAAGAAGTAGGCAATGCAACACAAGTGAGGTGAGGAGGGACGGGGCAAGGCGGTGGAGTGCTTTAAAGCCAATGGTGAAGGGTTTCTGCTTGTTGCGAAAATGGATGGGCAACCACAGAAGCTTTTTGAGGAGCAGGGTGACATGTCCTGAAAATTTTTGTAGAAAATGATCCAGTCAGCAGAGTGAAGTGTGGACTAGAATGGGGAGAGACAAGAGGTTGGGAGGCGGCATAGAATGAGCGATTGGGCATGGAGCACAAAGGGAAATTTAGAATGTGCCAGAATAAGAACAGTATTATTTGTTAAACGCTTACTATGCTGTGAGACTAGACTATGCTGCAGTCCCTTCTTGACTGTGAGCCCATTGTTGGGTAGGGACCGCCTCTGTATGTTGCCAACTTGTATTTCCCAAGTGCTTAGTACAGTGCTCTGCACACAGTAAGTGCTCAATAAATACGGCTGAATGAAGGAACGAATGCAAGAATTGTACTGAGTAGTGAGATAAATTCAACACCACCAGATCAGACACGGTCCCCGTCCCTACATGAGAGCTAATTCTAAGTATGGGGGAGAACAGGAATTTAACCTCCGTTTAATAGATAAAGAAACAGACACAGTAGGTGAAGTGACTTGCCCAAGGTCATACAGCACGCAGGTGGCAGAACTGAGATTAGAACCCAGGTCCTCTTTTTCATTCATTCATTCATTCAATCATATTTATTGAGCGCTTACGGTGTGCAGAGCACTGTACTAAGCGCTTGGGAGGTACAAGTTGGCAACATATAGAGATGGTTCCTACCCAACAGCGGGCTCACAGTCTAGAAGGGAGAGAACAGACAACAAAACAAAACATATTAACAAAATTAAATAGAAGAAATATGTACTTGTAAAATAAATAAATAAATAGGCCTCTTACTTCGAGGCCCATTCCCTTTCCATTAGGCTATGCTACTCCTCATAAACTTCATGCATAAAAGAAATACGGGACCAGAATTAAACCTCTACCACTATTGTTTTCATATTTCCACAGCTCTTCCAGAAACCCAGATCTCTGACAGGCAGAAATACTTGTCTCACCACACTTTGACAGACCTTCATTAAAACAGACATATAAAACACAATCTAAACAGCAAGGGCACCACCATGGATATAAATACTAGTCATGAAACGTAATAATTTACATTGGCATTAAAAAGACTGGATTATATAGGAAGAAGTGCACAATACCAATCACAGAGCGTTTCACAAATCAGGGAACGAAAGTATATTAGGTGGAAGTATTGGGAGGAATAATGGCTCCATACTTGGCTACCTAAAGCACAAAATGAGTCCTGAAAATGTTGTCTTTCTCTTTACAAGGTGGATTTCTTCATGTGTGTGTGTGTGTGTGTGTGTGTGAGCACTTCAACAGTAGGATTGGTAGCTCTTCAATAAAAGCCACATAATTCAAAGATAAGGCTGACACTCCATCCTTATCTCACGGAGAAGGAACAACTGTGCAAGATGAAGAAAAGGTGAGCCTTCGCTCTGAGGCCCTTCTGCCTTCATTCTATTGCTCCTTTTGTTTTATTCTAGCAGTTGAATTTCCTGAGGAAGGGTGTAGGAGGAAAAACACAAAATTTTGAAGGGGATGTCTGCTCTTACAAGTATTACTTTCAGTTTTTCTTTTCTTTACTACAAAGCCCAAGTGAGGAAAGGGGATAGATCCTTTAATTCTAAGAGCCAGAAAAGTCAGTCCTATTCATCCGTCTCTTTATATGTACAATGGGCACACACCACACATTTTCCTCTGTCACCTTGGCATCAGATCACCTTAGAGAAACTACTTGATGTTGTGCATTTTCCTGGGGCATCCGGCCTGGCAAAGTTGTCTTCTCGTCAGCAGTCGTCCGATACTAACTCCATTCCAAATGCTTACTGTTGTCCATCTGGGTCTGTGATTTGAGTCATCCTTAACGTAGATGTCTATCTTGCCACTGACCCCTCACCCACATCCCGCATCTGGCCTGAAAAACCCTCCTTCCTCATTCCCCTGCTTCAAAGCCTTCCTGAAGGCACAGCTCCAATAGGCCTTCCCTGACTGAGCCCTACTTGCCTCTTCTCCTGCTCCCTTCTGCATCACTCTGACTTGCTCCCTTTGTTCATCCTCTGTCCCAACCCCACAGCATTTATGTACATATCTGCCATTTATTTGTTTACATTAATGTGTTGCCAATTTGTACTTCCCAAGCGCTTAGTACAGTGCTCTGCACATAGTAAGCGCTCAATAAATACAATTGATTGATTGATTGATTGATTGATTAATGTCTGCCTCCCTCGCTCTAGACCTGCAAGCTCGTTGTGGGCAGGGAACGTGTCCGTTCATTGTTGCATTGTACTCTTCCAAGCACTTAGAACAGTGCCCTGCACATGGTAAATGCTCAATAAACAATAATAATAATAATAATGGCATTTATTAAGCAATTACTATGTGCAAAGCACTGTTCTAAGCACTGGGGGGGTTACAGGGTGATCAGGTTGTCCCACGGGGGGCTCGCAGCCTTAATCCCCATTTTACAGATGAGGTAACTGAGGCCCAGAGAAGTTAAGTGACTCGCGCCAAGTCACACAACTGACAGTTGGCGGAGCTGGGATTTGAACCCATGACCTCTGACTCCAAATCCCGTGCTCTTTCCACTGAGCCACGCTGCTTCTCCTGATTGAATGATTGAATGAATGAACATGGAACTGCTTGCAAAGTTGGGTGTGGTATCCGTGGTTTTGGTGCCTCCATCTCCAGTTCCTCTAGCCGGTTGGACAACAGAGCTGCTTTAACATTGTTTTGACTCAGACGTTGGATGCCACAACAATGCCATTCTTGGTATATCGGTTCCCCAGAGGAAAAGCTGGATTTATTTGAGTAGGTTTTCTATTTCGTGGTTCATCTGTGCATCAGAGTGGAATGCTCGGGCAGTTGAATTCAAGGGCAGCATTCAGCTCTTGATCCTTGAAAAAAGTCTTTGTTTATCAGGATTCTCAGGTGCAGAGCCGTATGAAGCTCTTGGTGCATTTTTGATTCTCAGAGTCTTCCCCAAAGCTCTGTGATTGGGAAAATAGAGAGGGGTTTTTTTCCAAATGATGATGATGATGGCGGCATTTATTAAATCAATGCAGACCAGGAGTATCTACTCAGTCCTCACATCTCCCACCATACTTACACCATGCTACAACCCGTAAAGTTGTGCTTCCCTGGGACCCCAAAACATTTGTTCCACTTTCTCTGTTCATGAATGACCAAGGTAGCAATCATATAGTATGCTGGCCAATGGGTGTTGTAAATAACAGAAATGGGTACCAATTGGGTGACAACCCAATTCTGTTATTTATGATGCCCACTGACCTCTTCAGCTTTGTCAGCGAAAAATCTTTGTGGGTGTTGCCTGTTGTTACATGTAGTTTATGAGTCAGTAAACTTGTTGTGGGCAGGAAATGTGTCCGTTATTGTTATATGGTACTCTCCCAAGTTCTTAGTACAGTGCTCTGCACACAGTTAGTGGTCAGTAAGTACAATTGACTGATCGGCTACTGTGTGACCTCGGGCAAGTCACAACTTCTCTGTGCTGCAGTTACCTTATCTGCAAAATGGAAATTAATACCTATTCTCCTCAGTTAGAATGTGAGCCCTCCGTGGGACAGGGACGATGTCTGATCTGATAATGTTTCATCCACCCCAGTGCTAAATATAGTGTTTAGCACATATGAAGTGCTTAACAAATATGCCAGTTATTATTTGTCAAAGGAAAAAAAAAATCCCAGAGGCCTCTGTGCAAACAAGAGCCCTTGCAAAGCCTGAAGGAGGACAGTAGAATCAGCCTCCAAAGAGTCTGAATCCTGCAAGCCAATGAAAAAGATGCATTATTAATAGCAGTACTTAAACAGCTCTTGTCATCTTTAAAGCACTTTTCAAACATTAGCTAATTAATCCTTATAATACCCCCCTATGTGGCAGGTAAATAATTGTTATCATCTCTGTATGAAGAAACTAAGGTAGAGGTTAAGTGGTTTGCTTACTCAGGGCCACAGAGGGAGGCACTGTGGAAGCCACAATCAGGACATTTTAATTTATATTAATTTATTTTGGAAATGAATTGAATTTTTAATGATAATTTATTAGACCACATTAATTCATATTATGTCTGCCACGCAGCAGATGGGCAAGTATAATCCAATGGCGAGAGGAAGGAAATATGCAAAGCATTCAACCAAATTGCTGGGCCAGGAGGATCCACAGACCTCTGATTTTAGAGTCCAGATCTCCATATACAATTCCATGAAGGTCCTCCAGTAGTTACCTTGGTGTTACCCTCACTGGAAAGTATCAATTCCAATCAATCAATCATATTTATTGAGCACTTACTGTGTGCAGAGCACTGTACTAAGTGCTTGGGAAGTACAAGTTGGCAAAATATAGAGACAGTCCCTACCCAACAGTGGGCTCACAGTCTAGAAGGGGGAGACAGAGAACAAAACCAAACATACTAACAAAATAAAAT
This sequence comes from Tachyglossus aculeatus, assembly GCF_015852505.1. Lineage (NCBI taxonomy): Eukaryota > Metazoa > Chordata > Mammalia > Monotremata > Tachyglossidae > Tachyglossus > Tachyglossus aculeatus. The sequence continues at coordinate 25,676,619 of NC_052069.1, forward strand.
AAATAGAATAGATATGTACAAGTAAAATAAATAAATAAATAAATAGAGTAATAAATATGTACAAACATATATACATATATACAGGTATATACATATATACAAACTCCAAAACTCTGTCATCTACCACCTGGACCCGGTTGCATGGAAAACAAAAGAGGAACTGCCTGCCTTGATAATAATTTTAATACAGTATCAATACATACTATGGGCTAAACACCCGGCTAGATACAAGATAAGCAGATGGGACAGAGTCCTGTCCTACCCTACATTCATAATTGAAAAGAGGGGAAAAAGCTAAACCTCACCATGGTTTTACAGATGAGGAAGCTGAGGCCCACACAAGTTAAATGACTTACCCAAGGTCATTCAGCACACCAGTATCAGAACATGCATCTTCTGATTGCCGGTCCCATACTTTCACCATCAGACCCTGCTGCATGGTGGCTAACTAGTGCTTAGAACAGTGCTTTGCACAGAGTAAGTGCTTAATAAATGCCATTATTATTATTATGTCATGTTTGGGAGTTCTTGGGTGCATTCTCTGAATCAAATCTCAAGAAAGGAAACTAATTTCACAGCTATAGCATAGACCTGAGGTGAAGAAACAGCTATTCCTTGTAGAGCACTTAATAACCGTGAATTGCACACAGTAAGTGCTCAATAAATTCCATTGATTGACGGACTGAAAGCTAGTCTTTCCAAAGGGGAATATGATTACTCTATAAAGCAGCCTAAACTATGAGGATCAACTACTAGATTACAAAAGTAGGGATGACTAAAACTGGGAAAATAGGTAACAAATTCCATCTTTCTCTGCAACCAGGAAAAGGACTAGACTGGGCCCCCCTTTCCTCTGTTCCTCCTCCTTTCCCCATCGCCCCTACTCCGTCCCTCTGCTCTACCCCCTTCCCCGCCCCACAGTACTTGTGTATATTTGTACATCTTTATTATTCTATTTATTTTATTAATGATGTGTATATATCTATAATTCTATTCTTCTATTTTGAGGCTATTGATGCCTGTCTACTAGTTTTGTTTTGTTGTTTGTCTCCCTCTTCTAGCCCGTTGCTGGGTAGGAATTGTCTCTGTCTGTTACCAAATTGTACTTTCTAAGCACTTAGTACAGTGCTCTGCACACGGTAAGCTCTCAGTAAATACGATTGAATGAATGAATGAATGAACGAATGAGGGTTCAGAATACCTCAAAGAGACTCTGGGGATGGAAAAATAAGAGCTAAACTTAAAATACCACTTTGAAAACGATGTCTTAGTTCTTCATATACACCAGCACCTAAAAATTAACAAATTAACCTTTAAGAACTAGAAACAAATCATTTTACTTGGCAAACACCTTGCAAGACTAAAGAACATTTCTTTTGTTGAAAAAGATACATAAATGATAGAAAAATGAATGCCACACTCAACGTTTGATTTTATTTTAAGCAGCCATCTCAATGCAAGCATATTTTTAAAAGTGGAGCAGACAGAACATTAATTCTCTAGCTTGCTTTGGTGTACCTGTATTCTTTCCCGGAAATTATTCTTCTAAATGCGCTGTCTATGAATTGATTTGACATATTGTTCCTTCTCAGATTGCCCTGTGTGAATTTAACCAAAGAGCATCATCATCATGAATTGGCGTTTTCGAGAACCCAGCTGGGGCAAAGTACACAATACAAGAAAGAGGTGCTGGGAAAATGGCAGTCCACTTGCCCTTTCAGGAGTGGTGCAACAAACAATCATGTGACTCGGGATCCTTTTCAGTTTAACAAAAATTCCCATCATCCTGACTGTTAGGATAAAAGAAAAGATTTTTGGGGGATTTCGTACCTAGATAGCTCATTGCCCTCTCATGTTGAGCCCATTATCTTCAGGAAATAACATTCTATTTCAAGTGCCTTATTTCACTTCACATTAGGATATTTTGAAGAAGAGGTAGCACGGTGTAATGGATAGAGCACAGCCTTGGGGGTCAGAAGGACATATGTTCTTATCCCATCGCTGCCAAGTATCTGCTGTATGACTTTGGGCAAATCACTTAACTTCTCTGTGGCTCAGTTACCTCATCTGTAAAATGGGGAATGAGACTGTAAGCCCCATGTGGGACACGGACTGTGTCCAACCTGATTAGTTTATATCCACCCCAACGTTTAGTACAGTGCCTAGCACTTAACAAATACCACTAAACAATGTCTCGGAAAAGACAGGGTCTGGGTGGGAAGATGAGGAATTCTGTTTTGGAAATGTGCATTATAACAAACATTTCAGTTTGTGATAATGCTGTATTGACTTATTAATGATTCTAATTCTCTTCTATCCGTCAGTGGTACTTATTGAGTACTTACTGGGTTTCACAAAGTTTGTATTAGGCTGGATCCGACACGAGTGTTATGTCTGATTCTTTTGGCAGTTACATCAGCATCAGTTACAGGCGAGACCAAATATGAAACAGCAAGAAAAAATCATGAAAAATGAAGTTCTGGAACATAGTCTCCTATCACTGAAGTTATGCTCATCTTCACGCACTTAAACTTCCCCTCCCTGACTCCTGTCTCTACCACTCAAGGCCATACGTCACTCTGCTGTGCATTTTTCTACAAAACTGTTCAAACCCTGTTTCCCCACCCTTAAAGAACCTCCAGTGGTTGCCCATTTTACTCTGCAACAAAAAGAAAGTCCTTACAATCAGTTTTAAAGCACTTATCATCTTGCCCCCTGCTACTGAACCTCCCTGATTTCCTACTACGATCCAGCCCACACACTTTAATAATAAAAATAATAATAATGATAGCATTTATTAAGCGCTTACTATGTGCAGAGCCCTGTTCTGAGTGCTGGGGAGGTTACAAGGTGATCAGATTGTCCCACGTGGGGCTCACAGTCTTAATCCCCATTTTACAGAGGAGGTAACTGTGGCACAGAGAAGTGAAGTGACTTGCCCAAAGTCACACAGCAGACAAGTGGTGGAGCTGGGATTTGAACCCATGACCTCTGAGTCCAAAGCCCGGGCTCGTTCCCCTGAGCCACGCTGTTTCTCTATCCACTTTGATCTGCTAATGCCAATCTACTCACTGTATCTCAATTAATTAAATTAATAATGTTAAGCACTTACTATGTGTCAAGCACTGTTCTAAGCGCTGGGGTAGATATGTTAATCAGGTTGAACACAGTCCCCGTCCCACATGGGGCTTACATTCTTAATCGTCATTTTATGGATGAGGTAATTGAGGCCCAGATAAGTTAAGTGACTTGCCCAAGGTCACAAGCAGATGTGGTGGAGCTGGGATTAGAACCCAGGTCCTTCAGACTCCCAGGCTGTCCACTAAGCCACTCGATTCATTCATTCATTCAATCATATTTATTGAGTGCTTACTGTGTGCAGAGCACTGTACTAAGCGCTTGGGAAGTCCAAGTTGGCAACATATAGAGACGGTCCCCACCCAACAGTGGGCTCACAGTCTAGAAGACAGTGGGCTCAAATCTCATCTATATGACTAGTGACTTCTTGTCTGTGTCCGGCCTCTGGCCTGGAATTCCCTACCTCTAAATATCTGACAGACAGCTACCCTCTCCACCTTCAGAGCCTTTTTGAAGGCACATCTTGGAGCATGGCTCAGTAGAAAGAGCTCGGGCTTTGGAGTCCAAGGTCATGGGTTCAAACCCTGGCTCCGCCAATTGTCAGCTGTGTGACTTTGACTGTGAGCCCTCCGTGGGACAACCTGATCACCTTGTAACCTCCCCAGCACTTAGAACAGTGCTTTGCACATAGTAAGCACTTAATAAATGCCATCATTATTATTATCTCCTTCAAGAGGCCTTCCCTGGCTAAGCCCTCATTTCCTTTTCTCCCACTTCCTTCAGCATCACCTGGACTTGCTCACTTTATTCACCTCCCTCCCTGCCAGCTCCAGAGCACTTATGTACATACCCATAATTTATTGTTTATATTAATGTCTCTCTCCCTTTCTAGACTATATGTAGGCTGAGACTCTGGCTGTTATATTGTTGTGTTGAACTCTCCCAACCACTTAGTACAGTGCTCTGCACACAGTAAACACCCAATAAATAGAATTGATCTCATGTTCCCCCGAATGACATGTTACTTTCTAGGTGGTGGATAAGAGCATTGCAAAATATCTTGACCCTGGGGAGAGTTATTCCTTTAGCTCTGTGTAAACCCACCATAGTGACCCTTATGACCTTTGACTTCTTGCTTTCTCGCCCTGATGCTCGCAAAGTATCAGAGTGAATATGATCCTTACCCGAAGGTTGGAAACCTGCTAAAACGTGATTTTACTTATTCTAGGTATATATTTGTGAGTTTATGTTTGGTAATGTCTCCATCTGTGTGTGCCGAGTCTGCCTTCTTTAGGATCAGAGAGACACAAAGTCAGAGACAGCTGAAAAGCAGCATGGTCTAGTGGGTAGAACACGGGCCTAAGAGTCACAAGGACCTGGGTTCTAGTCATGACTTTGCCACTTGTCTGCTGCATGACCTTGGGCATGTCACTTCACTTCTCTGTACCTCTGTTCCCTCATCCTTAAAAAAATGAGGATTAAGACTGTGAACCCATGTGGGAAATGGACCGTGTCCAACCTGATTACCTTGCATCTACCTTAGCACTTAGAACAGTGCTTGGCACATAGTAAGTGCTCAAGAAATACCATAAAAAAGGAACACATCTACCAATCAATAGTATTATTTGAGCATGTTCTGTGTAGAGTACACTTAGCCTTTGGAAGAAAAGAACATAATTCATATGATCCCTGTTCTCAAGGTTTCATCATTTGGTGGAGAAGCAATGAGGCTTAGTGGAAAGAGCCTGGGCTTGGGAGTTGGAGGATGTAGTCTCTAATCCCAGCTTTGCAACTTATCTGCTTGTGACCTTGGGCAAGTCACTTAACTTGTCTGTGCTTCAGTTATCTCTTCTGTAAAATGAAGAGTAAGACTGGGATCCCCATTTGGGACAACCTGATTACCCTGTATTTACCCCAGAACTTAGAACAGTGCTTGATACATAGTAAGCACATAACAAATGCCATCATCATCTTCAAGTTTTACAATCAGCGCATGCCCTTTCTAGGCATGTTGAAACTATTACAGACATCTCAAACTTCTGCTGTTCTTTCCTAAGTGCTTAGTACGGTGCATGTCAGTGTTTTAAACTTGTTTGACCAGAAAATTGCTAGAGGACTATGGGATAGAATTCATTAGGTAGCTCACTTAAGGAGTACAGATCAGCATAGTAACAGCACTGAAAGGAGAAAACTAAAGTGAATGGAAAGGAACAATCTAGGAGTCAATGTGAATGGATTTAGAGAGACTGCAAACAAATAATTTTGGACAGGAGAGCCACCCTCTGCACTTCAGTGAGAAAAGAAAGTTTTCTCAAACCACTTAATTTGCATAGCTCCAAAGCTCCAAAATGCTCTGCTTTTCCACCAGAAAACCAGCTGCCATCGAAGGCGACATCTTCCATCTGATGGAGCTCTCTTTCTCATTTATACTTGTCATTAAGGGTAAGAGCATCTTCTCAACATAGAGTAACCCACCAGGGCATTTAATTAGAGAGATAACATGGTTCATGTCAAAACTAATCATACTTTAGGTTTTAAACAATCCCTCCTGAAGTGGGAGATAAGTTGTATTTGTTTTGTGGGTATTTCAATAGTACACAAGGTTTATGCAGGAAAAATTACCTGGAAGGATGGGTCTATGAATCAAATACACTGGGGTGAAGGGGCCAGCAGGGAGTTCTCCTGCACCCTTTCAGTTTCCCAGGAAGGTCAGCAGGGTGAACTGTGTCAGACCATCCAAATTACTTGAGAGTTGCTCTTTAGTATTTGACTTGTGTTTGAATGATACTGAAGCATAAATTGTTTCTTCTTCAGGGAGGCAGAAAGACTCTGAGGACTAAGCCTGAAATCTCAGCAGTTGCAAATTCTAATCCCAACCTCTCTCCATATGTGGCTAAATTTCCCCTGGCAAATCTTCTAAGTGTACTGTGTCTCCATTAATCATCTCCAGTGAGAAACGTGTAGCCTTACATCATTGAGGGTGGTAATTGGGGAAAAGGAGATGTAGTTGTTTATTACACGAGTGATACTTCTGTGTAGCAAAAGAACTTAAATTTAAGAAAAATGTGTGTAGTTTTGAATGTTCACTTTATCCAAATAGCCCTATAGTGAGCAACTACATTATTCATCCTAATTGCTGAGGATTGGTGATGTGTAAATTAGGTTAAAGAATCTGTTCGTTTCCACAATGTCATTAGCCATTGCACACCTAAGAAAGAAACCAACACAATCAGTGGAAAGAGATTCATCGATTAAGAGGAAAGCTAAAGAGCGATAAAAGATTAGAAAGTAAGCCAGTGACCTTGAACCTGACTCAATGACCAATGGAAACCTCCAACACCAATAATAATGATGGCATTTATTAAGTACTTACTAAGTGCAAAGCACTGTTCTAAGTGCTGGGGAGGTTACAAGGAGATCAGGTTGTCCCACGGGAGGCTCACGGTCTTAATCCCTATTTTACAGATGAGGTAATTGAGGCTCAGAGAAGTGAAGTGACTTGCCCAAAGTCACACAGCTGGCAATTGGCAGATCCAGGATTTGAACCCATGACCCCTGACTCCAAAGCCCGTGCTCTTTCCACTGAGCCATGCTGCTTGCCAATAGAGTGTGTCAGTGGTGATAAAGCTCCCTAGTCTCATTTTTTCTCAGTCTAACTTATCCTTTTATATGATCATGGCTGTGTTTCTATAAATGGGATTTGTTAAGTGCTTACAATGCATCAAGTATTCTTCTAAGCACTGGGGTAGATACAAGATGTTCAGGTTGGGCATAGTCCCTGTTGCATTTAGGTCTCACAGTCTTAATCCAATTTTACAGATGGGTTAACTGAGGCACAGAGAAGTGAAGTTACCTGCCCAAAATCTTGCAGCAGACAAGGAGAGTAGCTGGGATTAGAATCCAGGTCCTCTGATTCCCAGGCCTGTACTCTTTTCCACTAGGCCACAGGTTTCCCAGTTAGGTAGCTTGATTGATTCATTCATTCATTCAATTCATTCAATCATATTTCTTCAACACTTTCTGTGTGTAGAGCATTATATTAAGTGCTTGGGAAAGAATGGTACAACAGTAAATTGTGACAATCCCTGCCCACAACACGTTCACAGTCTAGAGGAGGGGAGACAGATATTAATACAAATAAGTTAAGTTACAGATATATAGTTAAGTGCTGTGGGGCTTTGGGAGTGGGGAGAGAAGAGCATAGGGAGCAAGTCTTCTAGACTGTGAGCCCACTGTTGGGTAGGGACCATCTCTATATGTTGCCAACTTGTACTTCCCAAGTGCTTAGTACAGTGTTCTGCACACAGTAAGTGCCCAATAAATACGATTGAATGAATGAATGAATGAATGAATGAAAAATCAGGGTGACACAGAAGGGAGTGGGAGATGAGGAAAGTAAGGTTTAGTCTGGGAAGGCCTCTTGGAGGAAATATGTCTTCAATAATGCTTTGAAGGGGGAGAGAGTAATTGTCTGTCAGATTTGAGGAGGGATGGCATTCCAAGATAGAGGCAGGACACGGGCCAGGGGTCGGCAGTGAGACAGGCGAGATCAGGGTACAGTGAGAAAGTTAGCAGTAATAATAATAATAGCATTTATTAAGCACTTACTATGTGCAAAGCACTGTTCTAAGCGCTGGGGAGGCTACAATGTGATCAGGTTGTCCCACAGGGGGCTCACAGTCTTAATCCCCATTTACAGATGAGGTAACTGAGGCACAGAGAAGTTAAGTGACTTGCCCAAAGTCACACAGCTGACAAGTGGTGGAGCCGGGATTTGAACCCATGACCTGTGACTCCAAAGCCCGTTTCTCTTTCCACTGAGCCACGCTGCTTCTCCGAGCAGTAGAACGAAATATGCTGGCCGGGTTGTAGAAGGAGAGAAGTGAGCTGAGGTAGGAGGGGGCAAGGTGATGGACTGCTTTAAAACCAACAGTGAGGAGTTTTTGATTGTTGTGGAGGTGAATGGGCAACTACTGGAGATTTTTGAGGAGGTTGGTGACATGTCCTGAATGTTTTTGTAGATAGATGATCTGGGCAGTGGCATGAAGTGTAGACTGGAGTGGGGAGATCAGCAAGGAGGCTGATGCTGTAATCCAGGTGGAATACAATGAGTGATTTTATTAATGTGTTAGCAGTTTGGATGAAGCAGAAAGAGTTGTTAGCGACGTTATCAAGATGGGACCGACTGGATTTGGTGATGGATTGAATATGTGGGTTGTCTAGGTAAACTCCCTAGTGGCACCCTGGGGTCCTCTAGTGACTTAACTCTTAGATGGAAATAATCCCTAGGGATTTAAGGAGAACATACTCTCAGACTGTGGGAGTGGTCTCAATGAATAATTTATCAAAGGAGATTGTCTTCTGTGGAGTGATCTCTCTTCTCCATCTACTATGTGACCTTGGGATTAAATATCCTTTCCCCCTCGCTTTAAACTGGAGAGGAACAGGGACTGTGTCTGATCAGGCTATCCTTAATCTCTCACAATGTTTAGTACAGTGCTTGGCACGTAGTAAGTGATTAACAAATAACATAGTGATTACTATTGTCTTTTCTTAAACCATCAAGTCGTTTCTGGCCCATAGCGATACCAAAAACATGTTTCTCCCGGAGCAACCCACTCTCCATCTGCAGTCATTCTGGTAGTGGATCCTTAAGAGTTTTCTTGGTAAAAATATGGAAGTAGTTTACCATTGCCGTCTTCCATGCAGTAAACTTGAGTCTTCACCCTTGACTCTCTCCCGTGCCGCCACTGCCCAGCATGGGTGAGTTTTGATTTGTAACAGATTGCCTTCCACTCACTAGCCAATGTTCAAGCTAGGAATGGAATGGATATGTCTCTTCTTGACTCTCCCTCCCATAGTTGAGATTGGTAGAGTACTGGAAATTCTCCAGGTGTGACCCTGAGAGGGGAGTGATGATCATTACTATCCACCTAATGGGTGGTAATTGTATGGACTTCATTTCCACAGGAAGTTAGGCAGGCCACAAACATTTACATATTTGCCAGAGTTTTGGATGAATACCAGGACTAATGAATGGGATACTAAAGAGATAACTAAGCTATTGAGAGAAGTGATTAGGGATGATAGGGCTTTCACATCCCAGAGCATTAGACTGGATGTCAGATGGTTCCCCAAGCATCCTGTTACCACTGTTGGAGACAGGATAGAAGATGGAAGGATCATTGGTCTGATCCAGTAATAATGATTCTTACTTTCTTTTATTCTTCATCAGGACATATTCTCTCTGGACTGTAAGCTCACTCCAGACTGTGAACTCGTTGTGGGCAATTAATGCATCTACCAACTCTATTATATTGTACTCTACTAAATGCTTAGTACAGTATGATTGATTTATTGGCTGATCAAGAGCGTACATGAAAACAAAGGATAAAATGGAATAAAATAACCTGTAATTCCTATAAGTAAATATTGTTAATAATAATGATGGTTTTTGTTAAGCACTTACTGTGTGAGAAGCACTGTTCTAAGTGCTGGGGGGGATACAAGGTGATCAGGTTGTCCCACGTGGGGCTCACAGTCTTAATTCCCATTTTACATACGAGGTAACTGAGGCACAGAAAAGTTAAGTGGCTTGCCCAAGGTCACACAGCTAAGTGTTAAAAGATAATTGTACATGTAACAGTGAAAACAAGGGACTATTTTGAGTTATGTGTAGTGATTTGAGAATTTTAGCCTAGTCGCATTGTAATCATTCATTCATTCATTCATTCATTCTTTCAATCGTATTTATTGAGCGCTTAGTGTGTGCAGAACACTGTACTAAACACTTGGGAAGTACAAGTTGGCACCTGAGACAGTCCCTACCCAACAGTGGGCTCGCAGTCTAGAAGGGGGAGACAGAGAACAAAACAAAACATATTAACAAATAAAATAAATAGAATAAATATGTACAAATAAAATAAATAAATGAGCACTTAGTATGTGCACAGCACTGAACTAAGCACTTGGGAGAGTACAACACAACAATATAACAGACACGTTCCCTGCCTGCAATGAACTTACAGTCTAGAGGGGGAGACAGACATTAATATACATAAATAAATTACAGAAATGTTCATAAGTGTTGTGGGGCTGGGAAGGGGGATGAATAAAGGGAGCAAGTAAGGGCGATGCAGAGGGAGTGGAAGAAAAGGTAAAGAAGGCTTAGTCAAGAAAGGCCTCTTGAAGGAGTTGTACATGTAATAAGGTTTTGAAGCAGAAGGAGAGTAATTAATAATAATAATAATAATATTGGTGGCATTTATTAAGCGCTTACTATGTGCAAAGCACCGTTCTAAGTGCTAGGGATGTTACAAGGTGATCAGGTGGTTCCACGGGGGGCTCTCAGTCTTCATCCCCATTTTACAGATGAGGTAACTGAGGCACAGAGAAGTTAAGTGACTTGACCAAAGTCGCACAGCTGACAATTGGTGGAGCCGACATTTGAACCTATGACCTCTGACTCTAAAGACTGTGCTCTTTTCCACTGAGCCATGCTGCTTCTCAGCGTAATTGTCAGTTATGAAGAGGGAGGGTGTTCCGGCCCCCAGGCAGGACATGAGTCAGGTGTTGGAGGGGAGATAGACGAGGATGAGGTGCAGTGAGTAGGTTGGCAGAGAGGAGCGAAATGTGCAGGATGGGCTGTAGTAGGAGAGTAGCGAGGTGAGATAGGAGGGGGCAAAGGGATCGAGTACTTTAAAGTCGATTGTAAGGAGTTTCTGTTGGTTGTGGAGGTGGATGGGCAACCACTGGAGGTTCTTGACGATTTGGGAAACATGGTCTGAACATTTTTGTAGAGAAATGATCCAGGAAGTGCTCAATAAATACGATTGATTGATTGATTGATTGATTGATTGATTGATTGAAGCGGAGTGAAGTATGGACTGGAGTGGGGAGGGACCAGAGGCAGGCTAGTCAGCAAGGAGGCTGATACAGTAATCAAGGCAGAATAGGATGAGTATTTGTATTAGCATGGTAGCAGTGTGGATGGAGAGCTTTTAAGTGGTGGTATTTACCATTTATTCCCCTTGAAGGATCGCAACTGGAGAGTTTCCAGTACTCTATGAGTCTTTACTATGGGAGGGAGAATCAAGCAGAGGCATGCTCATTCCTTTCCTACCTTGCACAGTGGCTAGCAAATGGAAAGCAATCTGCTACAAATTAAAACTCATCTGTTCTGGGCAGCAGTGGCATGGGAGAATATACCGTGGAGACTCAAGTTTACTGTGAGGAAAAAGGTAATGGTAAACTATGTCCATATTTTTTGCCAAGAAAACTCTAGCCATACAGTACCATTCATTCATTCATTCATTCATTCATTCATTCATTCAATCGTATTTATTGAGCACTTACTGTGTGCAGAGCACTGTACTAAGCAGCATGGCTCAGTGGAAAGAGCCTGGGCTTTGGAGTCAGAGGTCATGGGTTTGAATCCAGGCTCCGCCACATGTCAGCAGTGTGACCTTGGGCAAGTCACTTCACTTCTCTGGGCCTTGTTCCCTCATCCTGTAAAATGGGGACTAAGACTGTGAGCCCCCCGTGGGACAATCTTGATCACCTTGTATCCCCCCAGCGCTTAGAACAGTGCTTTGCACATAGTAAGCACTTAACAAATACCACCATTATTATTACCAAAACAATTGTAGATGGAGGTGGGGCGTTCTGAGAGAGGCGTGTCCATGATATTGCTATAGCTCGGAGACAACTCGACAGCATAAGACAAGACAAGATTTACCATTTATCTTCTCTGATTTCCAGTAGGATTTTACATTAAGATGACTTTCTGGTGCAATCTATTTTTATCATTTTTTCTTAGTTATGCCTTGTTATTCCATGATGTCATCTCATCCCTCTATTGGGTTTAAATGATTGAAATGATAATTGGCAGGTAGCATATCCCCCTTAGCTTTTACCTTGCCAAGGATGTTAATCTTTGTAAGAATAATATTGCTCCCAATAACACCAGGCATCTATATTCTTCTGATTCTCTAAGGAACTGAAAGGTGCATGGATTCTCTCAATCATTGATGTTTATCTTCCCTAACCTCCATTTATATTCCTCTTTGCCCCAAAACGATACAGAGTATTTCAGAGACTGTGGAAACTGCTGTCTATAGGCAGAAAGGCTGCTTTGTGTTCCGCATATCATACTGACCTTTTTGCTTCCAGATGAAAAGAGAAAAAATAGAAAAACGGGCCTAGAGATTTCAATACAATTTTAAACAATATCTAGAGAATTTGACTGTGGGAATATTATATGCATTGGAAATGGGTGTCGTTTAAAGCTCTGGGGAAGAGTTGGTGTGTTTTTCTGGGCAAAGATGAACAAATAACCCATCTCTTAAAGTCTCAGTAAATATATATGTAAATGAATACTTTGGTATTTTTGCTGTTACATCCTTGTATAATTCATACCATTGAGCCTGGAGCTGTTTAAGCTAGGATATGCTATTTTGTTTGGCAGAATGGAAATTAGGAGCTAGGGGGTTAGAAATGTTCATAGTTGTATCTTAGAAGGTTGGAGGAATACTTTGATTTATAAGGTAAATATAAAAATGATTTATTCTATAACTCCATACACAAAGAAACATAGGTTCTGGATTTATAATGCTTTACTTAAATACTAGCTGAAGATCATTTATCTAAGGTGTTTGCCTAGACATTTGAACATGTGTTTTTCTCTTAATTCAGTAAAATGTCTACACCTTTCTTCTCTGTCCCCCATCATCAAAGGAAGACATTTGATTGGTTCTGAAAAAATAAACAATCTACGTGACAATTGAGTATTCTTCTGTAACTTAAGAGTGGAAGAGACTGAAACATTTTGGAAAAGAGGGGGAAATGCAAAATTCTCTTTTATATGTGAGTTATTGAATTAAATTTAAACTGCAATTAATTAGGTGATGTAATTACACTAAAGGTGAGGCTAAGAATGATGCTAATTTACTTAGCCCAGAATAAATTTAGCAAGAATTTGGAGAGAATATTTCTTCTGTCTGTGTCACCAGTTTTTCTCAATATGATAACTTCCAATGGAGTATTCTTCCTACACTAAAACATGAGATCATGGAAATGCAATTGTTAAAGGCATCAGAATGACACCCAGAGAATAGACCTTCCAAAGATAAATACAGTGACCAAAGATCACTCAGAATTCAATTTGAAATAGAATCAGATTACTAAAATTTAATGGGTTAGCATGCCCTAGGTCAATTTTCAAACAAAGAATACTGGATGAAGGTAAAGATCAAAAGACCTGATCACAGCCTTTATAGTTGGTTGGTAGCACAAAAATCTGCTTACAGAAAGCTCAGCTCATTGCTACTTGGGGAATGAAAATATGAATCAATCATCAGTAGCTTCTATAAAGCACTTACTGTGTGAAGAGCACTGTATTAAGCATTTGAGAGAGTACAACAGAGTTAGTAGATTTGTTTTCTGCCCACAAGGATTTTATAATCTACAGGAGGAGACAGATATTAATATAAATAGATTATAGATAACTACATAAGTGCTGTGGGACTGAGGACTAGATGAATATCAAGTGCTCAAAGTGTCCACATTCAAGCGCTTAGGTGATGTACAAGGAAGAGGCAGTCAGAGGGAAAGGGATTAATTGGGAAAGGCCTCTTGGAGGAGATGTGACCTTCCTAAGACTTTGAAGGAGGGGAGAGTTGTGGTCTGCTGAATACAAGGTAATGGTGCTCCAGACCAGAGTGGAGATGTAGGAAAGGGTTGGTAGAAAAAAGAAGAAAATGCTAGAGAAGATAAATCTGACCTTACCAGGAGAAAACTGAGATATCATAGCCCCATTGGTGGAGAAAGGGAGTGTTGGGGAGAGGCCAGTACTAACAGAAAAATGGGAAGGAACTTAGCAAGTAGAGACTGGGGCATGAAGAGACTCCATGGAGTTGGAGGGGAGGGGAAAGAGAGATTAGTAGAAGTGATTAAAGGAGATCGAGACACCAAACTGACCAGATGGTGAACATTTGCAGACAAGTGATATGTGTGTTATTGAGGTTTTGGTTTTGTTGATGGTGTTTTTTAAATACTTATTATGTGTCAGGCACTGTAATAATCACTGGAGTAGATAAAAGGTAATCGTGTAGGACACAATCCTTGTCCCACATGGGACCAAAGTTTTAATCTTCATTTAACAGATTGGGAAATTAAGGCATAGAGAAATGAAGTGACTTGCCCAAGGTCACACAGCAGACAAGTTGTGGAACTAGGATTAGAACCCAGGTCCTATGACATCCTGGCCCATAATCTTTCTACTAGGTCTTATTGTTCACATCGTTGAGAGCCATGTGAACATTCACCTCTTAAATATTCCATGACCTCTTTCTAGATGATTTAAAATTAGGCATTCCATCGTTACGACTTGTTACAGAATCATGTTGTTGTTCTTAGGTGAAAGTTCAACGAAATCAATACACAAAATGAGTAGTAATTATAAAGATTGCCAGAATATCAATTTCACAATAATAAAATCCTTGTTTTATTATGGCTAGCAATATTTCCCTGTTATCCTATGACTGAAAAATTGCTCGGAGCTACAGAATTATGTACCAACAAGAAAACAGAAGAACTACACAAATAAACCTAAATCAGGCCATAATGTTTTCCTTTGCTAGCAAAATAGAGATACTTTATTTGACTCATATTTTCAGTCTTAAAATATATAACCCATTTGGTTTTTAGGAAGACAGGTTCTCCTGCATGTAAATGTATCTGTAAAACTTTAAAAAATATATATTCCTCAGATATTTCTAAAAACAATGCAATAAAAAAGAGGACAACCCTATACAAGATTAAGAAGATGTTTTGTTGCTGACCTTACACAGAATTTAGGTGGTCAACTGAACTGGATAAAATAGATTGCTTTTATGTTTAAAACATGTCATCATTTTTTCTAAATTCAAAGCAAAATTTTAATCTTTCTACATGCTTGCATTATTCCCTTAGTAAATTAGCCAGCCATTTTACGGCATCTGTCATGTTGGTAACATATAGCAAGGTTGCCAGAGACTGTAGAAGTGCTTTAGTAAGAATGATGGCATCACAGTAGATTTTGAAATGTAATGTCACAGTGGTGGTAGAGTGGAACTAGGTGACCCAAACATCTGTTATGGCAGGAATAAAGCTATTTTATTTGAGTTTATAGCCTTCCTTGAAGTCCAGTTTTGTGACTTTGAGATGAGATTTATGAAGTCCGTAATCTGAATAATCGCAGATACTTTCTGAGTCGGCCGCTCTTTCATTTGTTTGAGTGATTGTTGAGAAAATGTTTGCTTGGCCCACGGATAGACCAATTTGACTAGGCCTACTCTTTCTACTACGCCTAGTTCCAAACTCTAGCATTTTATATTCTTTTGATAAATCCAAGATCTAAGATGATGCTTTTTAATCACAGTGCTACATGATTGACTCATAATTTATCTCAGGTCAACTATGACCCTTCTATCATTCTCTCCTGTACCTATCAGTCTTTCTACTTATATAAATATTTGTATTTTGGTCTCCTCCTTCAAACTGTAAACTATGTTTGGACAGGGAATGTAGCATTTATTTCCCAACTGCTTAATCCAAAGAATTGCACTAAACACACAGCATAATCAGTGAATTAATAAATCATAACTCCTCTTCCTCCTCCTCCTCTTCCACCTCCTCTTCCTCATCCCGCTCCTCCTCCTCCTACTCCTCTACTAATACTTTCTCCATCTTGACCTTAAATTGCTTTAGAGAGGGATTCCGTCTCTACTGCAATGGAACTAGACTGCATCAGAAAATGCGAGTATTGAGTGAAAAGACAATTTTGCCCCAAAGGACTGCAAAAGTGATGTGAGGAAGGGCCTGAGTTTTTGATCTTAGAAAAACCAGAAATTTCATTATTTCATTTCCTAGCTGGAATTCTCCATAAATAGCCTTCCCCTTCCAGAAAATGTCAGAACTAGAAATCAGATTTTTACTGGAGAGAGAACTGAGGAAGAGTAGAAAATCACAACATTCCACCAACAGTTCCAGCCTTGATAGTTTTTATTCCATCTCATTCTCCTAACATCTGAGGTGGTGTAACACCCTTGCATTCTTTTCCTTTACTTTTTAACACTATTACTTGCTTAAGGAAAGTTATATTTTTTCATTCATACAACAATGGAGACACATTTTTCTTCTACCTTTGTCTTTGCCTACAGTTTCCCACTCCATCCTAATTTTCTTTCTTATTCCTAGAAATGCATTAATGCACATTTACCCGCACCACAGAATATTTAGAATTACATTCTATTTGAAGAGCAATTGATTATTAATTTTGTTGCATAGCTTCAACTAGTCTGGGAGATTTTGGCCCAGTATATTTATACCATATGCCCCAAACAGAAAACGGGCAGCCAAGAACTTGAGTAAGGGCATGCGAAAGCAGAGTTGAAACCCAAAGACTCATTCCATGAATTTCCAGGATGATGAGGTCAAGAAAAGAGAGGGAAGGGGAGATGACAGCTGTTCACTTAATTCAATTTTTGAAAGGAACAATTGTATGTGCTACTTGAGGCATTAATTTAGGCACTTCAGCCATTCATAGCATGTTTTCAAGGCTGTCCTGATTTGGGGGGTTCTTTTAGTACTTTTGACAGATGTCTTGGAAAAATCATCTGAAGAAGCAAGCTGTCCTTCTTTTAAGATTGTATCAATGTGGACATGCCAATAGAACAGTTCACTGTGAATAACGAGGCTAATTTTAAAATATTTCCTCTGTGTTTTTCTGTTTTCTAATGATGTCTGCTGCTCATACAATGTAGGACAAAATCAATAATACTTAAACAAAACCAAAAAATGTCAAAATAGTCATATGTGTTATGGCTTTCAGAGGCTAGAAGGAGAGATCTTGAGATCTTAAAACTATACTGGTTCGGGCATATAATTTATCCCCTCAGTGGGATTCACACAGCAAGACCTTGGGGTTTCTTCCCATGTTACTTCCCATATGTTACTTCCCATGAGCATTTGATAATGTTACAGAGTAAATGGATATGGAGACGTGTTATAAAAAAGGCTATGTTGAATCAATCCATCAGTCAATCAAGAGTATATATTGAGTGCTTATTTTGTGCCGAGCACTGTACTCAGCACTTGGCAGAATATGATACAGTGAAGTTGGTAGACATGATCACTACTCACAGTGAAGGAGCTTACAGTCTACAGGGGAAAACAGATGGTAAAATAAATTACAAATTAGGGGAAATAGTAAAGTATGAGGACACCAACATTAGTGCTGTGGGGCTGGCATATGCATCAAAGTGCTTAAGGGGTACACAGTTAAGTTCATAGGTAAGTAGGGGAAATGAGGGCTTAGTCAGGGAAGGCCCCTTGGAGGAGGTGTGATTTTAGGAGAGTTTGGAGGAGAAGAGAGTGGTGGGCTGTGGGATATGAAATGGTGGAAGGGAGGAGTGTTCCAGACACAAGGGAGGATTCCTTTCATTCATTCAATCATATTTATTGAGTGCTTACTGTATGCAGAGCACTATACTAAGCACTTGGGAAGTACAAGTTGGTAACAGAGATGGTCCCTACCCAACAACGGACTCATAGTCAAGAAGGGGAGACAGACAACAAAACAAAACATGTGGACAGGTGTCAAGTCATCAGAATAAATAGAAATAAAGCTAGATGCACACCATTAACAAAATAAATAGAATAGTAAATATGTACAAGTGAAATAAAGTAATAAATCTGTACAAACATGTATACAGGTGCTGTGGGGAGGGGAAGGAGGTAGGGTTGGGGGGATGGGGAGGAGAAGAGGAAAAAGGGGGTCAGTCTGGGAGGATGTGGGCAAGGGGTTAGTGGCAGGAGAGATGAGATCGAGGGTCAGAGAGTACATTGATATTCTTCAGTCAGTCAGTCATTCGTATTTACTGAGCCCTTACTGTGTGCAGACCACTGTACTAAGCACTTGGGAGAGTACAATATAAGAATATAACAGACACATTTCCTGCCCACAATGAGCTTACAGTCTAGAGAGGGGGACAGACATTATAAGTGCAAAATTTGTAGCTTAGGTTGTAGAATGAGATCACTGAGGTAAGGAGGGATGGAAAGACATGTTCTCCATCCATGAGAAGCTTACAGTCTAGGGAGACACTTACCTTCTAGGGAGGAGTTTACAATCTAGACAGTGGCTATTTTTTGATTGGGCCACACTACTATATTTCCATTATGTTAGCATATATTTCAATATTCATTACTGTCCTTGAACCTTCCATCCTTAAGAATCTTTCCCAGACTCTCAGGTGGACACTAACTGTTTACCTTTAGGCAAAGTTTAGAACAGCGTTTTATATACAGTAAGCAGTAAACGAATAGCATTGTTTGTTTGCCTAAGTCTACATGCTGCAGGACTATGGAGAGATAGCTTCTTGGATGTGTCCTGTATAGGACTGGCAGAGGAACTGATCCAGATTCTGAAATTTATTCAGAACAAGAAGCCAGAGAGCTTTGAAAGCTGAGGTTTCTGTGCATGTCACCTGGAGAGAGTGACCATCTCAAAACCCTGAGCTGCAGCAAGCTAGGATCAAGGTCATTTATCATAATAATGATGTTCCCTGGAAGCTCAGGAGGTTGTACCTTTGAAACTTCATGCCAAGGGCTTGGCAGCAAAGACTATTAGTCCACCGTCTAGATTACAGGATTCATGCTGCTCCTCAGTTCCAGATGCTGCACATTAGGGGCTATAGGTTTTCCAATTAAGATCTACGTTTTAGGTCAGTAATGACTTCAAACCTGTCATGTTCAAATTGGACCTCCTCATCTCCCCAACTAAACTCTGTCCTGTCGGTGACTTTCCCATCCCCCTAGGCGGCATCACCATCCTCCCTATCTCACGAGGCCATACGTTTGGCATTATTCTCGACACATCTCTCTCACTCAACCCATGATCATTCAATAGGTCACCAAATCCTGTTGCTTCTACCTTCACAACATTGCTAAAATCCACCCTTTCCTCTCCATCCAAACTGCCAGTATGCTGATGCAAGCCCTTAAACTATCCTGCCTTGACTGCTGCATCAGCCTCTTTACTGACCTCCCTGCATCCTGCCTCTCCTGAATCCAGTCCATACTTCGTTCTGCTACCTGGTCACATTTCTAAAAGAACTGTTCAGTCCATATCTCCCCTCTCCTTGAGGACCTTCAGTGATTGCCCATCCACTTCCACATAATAATAATAATAATAATGACATTTATTAAGCACTTACTATGTGCAAGGCACTGTTCTAAGCACTGGGGAAGTTACAAGGTGATCAGGTTGTCCCACAGGGGGCTCACAGTCTTAATCCCCATTTTACAATTGAGGTAATTGAGGCACAGAGAAGTGAAGTGACTTGCCCAAAGTCACACAGCTGACAATTGACGGAGCTGGGATTTGAACCCATGACCTCTGAGTCCCAAGCCCATGCTCTTTCAACTGAGCCACGAACGATTCCTTACCATTGGTTTTAAAGCACTCAGTCAACCAACCCCTTACCTAGCTGATTTCCTATTACAATCCAAATTGCTCACTTTGCCCCTGTAAAGCAAAACTACTCATTGTACCTCAGTTTAGTTTATTGCCCCACCCCCTTGTGCACATCCTCCTTCTGATATGGAACTCCCTTCCCTTCATATACAGCAGAGCACCACTCTTCCCACCTTCCAAGTCTTATTAAAATAACATCTCGTCCCAGAGGCCTTCCCTGACTAAGCCCTTATTTCCCCTACTTCCTCTTCATTCATTAATATTCACCCCTGCCTAAGCCCCGCAGCTGTTATATCTTATATATGTAATTTAATTTAATGTCTGTCACCCTCTATATATTGCAAACTCCTTGGGGGCAGGGAATGTGTCCATTCATTCTTTCAATCATATTTATTCAGTGCTTACTATTTGCAGAGCACTGTACTAAACCCTTGGGAGAGTACACTATAGCAATAAACACACATTCCCTACCCACAATGAGCTTACATTCGAAAGGCCTACCAACCTGGTTGCATTGTCCTCTCCCAAGTGCTCAGTAGACTGTTCTGCATACATGAAGTACTCCATAAATGCCATAGAGAAGCAGTGTGGCTCAGTGAAAAGATCCCGGGCTTAGGAGTCAGAGGTCATCATCATCACTCGTATTTATTGAGCACTTACTATGTGCAGAGCACTGTACTAAGCGCTTGGGAAGTACAAATTGGCAACATATAGAGACAGTCCCTACCCAACAGTGGGCTCACTGTCTAGGTCATGGGTTCTAATCCCGGCTCCACCACATGTCTGCTGTGTGACTTTGGGCAAGTCACTTAACTTTTCTGAGCCTCAGTTGCCTCATCTGTAGAATGGGGATTAAGACTGTGAGCCCCACGTGGGACAGCCTGATCACCTTGTAACCCCCCAGTGCTTAGAACAGTGCTTGGCACATAGTAAGCGTTTAACAAATGCCATCATTAATGAATGATTGAATGATTGAGCTATCCCTCCCCTCCCCCCCCATTCAATGGCTTCTGTTTCCATGACCCTTGTCATTCATTCATTCATTCATTCATTCATTCATTCATTCAATCATATTTATTGAGTTCTTACTGTGTGCAGAGCGCTGTACTAAGCACTTGGAAAGTACAATTCGGCAACATATAGAGACAGTCCCTACCCAACAACAGATTCACAGTTGTCACCTTGAACAATGAATCCTGATCAATTGAGACATCAATAATTGGTCTTTTCTTACATGCAGCTACTCTGAGAAATGCCTATACATTTAAAAAAACATAAAATCAAGTCAGCAGTTGGGAAAAGAATCTGACAAAATATTCAGGACTAGCCAGAGTGTCAGAATAAATCAGAATGAGCAAAATAATTGCAAAGTTCCCAAGATCCTTATATTTTCATCTTGAAGAATGTAATATCTACTTAATGTTTCTGTTTCCTCTTTCTCCAGTAAATCAAGCAGTGACAGTCAATGCAGTTAAAGTGTGCAGTGAACTCTACCAGATAATAACACTAATAATAATAATAATAATAATAATAATAATAATGGCATTTATTAAGCACTTACTACGTGCGAAGCATTGTTCTAAGCTCTGGGGGGATACAAGGTGATCGGGTTGTCCCACTTGGGGCTCACAGACTTAATCCCCATTTTATCATCATCATCAATTGTATTTATTGAGCGCTTACTATGTGCAGAGCACTGTACTAAGCGCTTGGGAAGTACAAATTTGTGAGGTAACTGAGACCCATAGAAGTTAAGTGATTTGCCCAAAGTCACACAGCTGACAAGCAGCAGAGCTGTGATTAGAACCCATGACCTCTGACTCCCAACCCCATGCTCTTTCTTCTGAGTCAAATTGCAAAGCAGCATCTCTCAATGTCAATCAGTCATATTTATTGAGATTTTACTGTGTGAAGAGCACTGTACTAAGCACTTGGAGGAGTACAATATGACAGAGCTGCTAGTCACATTCCCCGCTCACAAACATCTGCGTAAGGATTGTAAGGAGCTTACAATCTTGCAAGAGAGACAAACCCTAAAATGAATGACTCTCTATAGTAGTGTAAGTTATAAATCTTTCATTATAATGGTACTAATCAAGCACTTACTTCGTGCCAAGCACAGTACTAATAGCTGGGGTAGATACACAGTTGTCACAGTACTTTACATCATGCCTCATCACATAGTTTTGGCAAAACAAATGACATAACACAAAATTCTTAGCAGCCTTAGCCAATAACATTTTTAAATTTAAAAAAGATTTCTACCACATTTAATGAAGAAAAGCATAATTTTTAAAACTCCATTTCCTTCCAGGTAAAATCTTGATGATTCTTTGTGTGGATGATATCAATCAATCAATTAATCAATAAATCAACTATATTTAGTGAGTGCTTCCTGGGTTCAGAGCACTGTAGCAAGTTCTTAGAAATGTACAACATAACAGAGTTGGTCGATGCATTCCCGGCCCACAAGAAGTTTAGTCTATAGGGAGAGACATGAATGAATTACAGATATGTACATAAATGCTGTGAGTCTGAGAAGGAGTGTGACTTAAGGGATGCAAATCCAAGTTCAAGGGGGGCACAGAAGGGAGAGGGAGAAGAGGAAATGGGGGCCTATCTGGGGAAGGCCTGTTGGAGAAGATGTATCTTCAATAAGGATTTGAAGATGGGGAGGGTGATAATGTTTCGAATATGAAGAGGTAGGGCCTTTCAGGTGAGAGGCAGGAAATGGGAGCAAGGTTGGCCCTGAGATTGAGGAGCTTGAGATATAGTGAGTAAGTCCGCATTAGAGGAGCATAGTCTGTGGGCTGGGTTATAGAAGGAAAACAGTGAAGTAAGGTTAGAGTGGAAAGCGATTGAGTGTTTTAAAGCATGGTAAGGCATTTCTGTTTGATGCAGAGATGGAGGTTTATGAGGAGTGGGGAAACGTGGGCTGAACGTTTTTGCAGAAAAATGATCTGGGCAGCAGAGTGAAATATTTACTGGAATGAGGAGCGACAGGAGGCAGGGAGGTTAGCAAGGAGGCTGATGCAGTAGTCAAGGCAGGATAGGGGAAGTTCTTGCATAACGGAGTAGCAGTTTAGATGGAGAGGAAAGGTCAGATTTTAGCAATGTTGTGAGGGTTGAACCAACAGGATTTGGTGACAGATTTAGTATGTGCTTTGATGAGAGAGATGTGTTAAGAGTAATAATAATAATAATAATAATAATGGCATTTAATAAGTGCTTACTATGTGCAAATCACTGTTCTAAGTGTTGGGGAGGTTATAAGGTGATCAGATTGCCCCACGAGGGGCTCACAGTCTTCACCCCATTTTACAGATGAAGGAACTGAGGCCCAGAGAAGTGAAGTGACTTGCCCAAAGTCACACAGCTGGAGAGCCGGGGATTAGAACCCGTGACCTCTGACTCCAAAGCCCGGGCACTTTCCACCGAGCCATGCTGCTTCTCTAATACCAAGGTTTCAGGCTTGTGAGACAGGGAGGA
This sequence comes from Tachyglossus aculeatus, assembly GCF_015852505.1. Lineage (NCBI taxonomy): Eukaryota > Metazoa > Chordata > Mammalia > Monotremata > Tachyglossidae > Tachyglossus > Tachyglossus aculeatus. Next base: position 25,699,702 of record NC_052069.1, read on the forward strand.
TGCTGATGCTGAGAGGAAAGTCAGTGGGAGGACACGGTTTGGGTGCAAAGATAAGGAGTTCTGTTTTGGACATGTTAAGTTTGAGATGTCAATGAGGCATCTGATTAGAGATGTCCTGATGGCAGGAGGAAATACAAGACTGTAGAAAAGGAAAGCGATCAGGGCTGGAGATGAAGATTTGGGAACCGTCTGCATTGAGATGGTAGTTGAAACCATGAAAGTGAGTGAGCTCTCCAAAGGAGTGGGTGTAGATGGAGAATAGGAGGAAACCCGGAACTGAGCCTTGATGGAATCCCACAGTAAGGGGGTGGGTGGCAGAGGAACCCACCAAAGAGACTGGGAATGAGCAGCCAGAGAGATAAAAGGAGAACCAGGAGAGGACAGTCTCCCCCTTTTAGACTGTGAGCCCACTGTTGGGTAGGGACTGTCTCTATGTGATGCCAAATTGTACTTCCCAAGCGCTTAGTACAGTGCTCTGCACATAGTAAGCGCTCAATAAATACGATTGATTGATTGATTGATTGATTGACAGCGTCAGTGAAGCCAAGGTTGGATAACATTTCCAGAAGCAGGGAGTGGTCTACAGTGTTTAAGGCAGCTGAGAGGTAGAAGAGAAATAGGATGGTGTAGAGGCCATTAGATTTTCAAGAGATAATAATAATGATAATAATGGGATTTATTAATCACTAAGTGCAAAGCACTGTTCTAAGCACTGGGGAGATTACAAGGTGATCAGGTTGTCCCACGAGGGGCTCACAGTCTTAATCCCCATTTTACAGATGAGGTAACTGAGGCAAAGAGAAGTGAAGTGCCTTGCTCAAAGTCACACAGCTGACAAGTGGCAGAGATGGGATTTGAACCCATGACCTGGGACTCCAAAGCCCGTGCTCTTTCCACTGAGCAACACTGCTTCCCCATCATTGGTGACCTTCAAGAGGGCAGTTTCTGTCTAGTAAAGGAGGAGGAAGTGAGGGGATCAAGGAGAGAATTGGTAGTTCTCTTTAGCCAGGGCTTACTCTCAATTTTATAATCTATCATCAGAAAGACAAAATAAAGATAGAAGGTTCAAGGGCTAATGCATCATCTAAAATAACTAACATGAAATCATCAAGAATCACTGACCAAATAAACCATCAAGATAAAAAGGAAATGCCGGATCTGTGGTGTCTTCTATGCAGAAATTGGGGTGGGGAGAGGTGGTCAACAGTGAAACCCAACTCCTCGTGGCCTGTGGAGGGACTCTTGACCTGTAGGACTATTTCACTGATTGGTACAGTTCTCTCAGCATTAATCTGAGCCCTGAGTGATGGAGCAGAGGGAGTCATTCTCCATCGTGTGGCTCCACGGTTGAGGAGCTGCCACTAACCACATGGCCTCCTGGTGCCAGTCCCCGTCCTGGGAAAGAATGTCTTTAAATACATTACTTTCTACCAACCCAGCCTATGTTACTATTAAAGAACTACAGCCATTTTACAGCCTAGGAAATGGAACACCTGCCAGAGCTTGGTTAATTTTAAAGAATTAGAGGTAATACATATAAATGTTGCCGATGAAGCACCTGTGGTGTGCAATGCACTGAACTAAGCCCTTGGAAAAGTACAACAGAAGGAAGGACAAGATTTCTTCCCAGGAAAAACTTAACAGTTGAATGCATCAGAGATGCAGGTATGAGGGTATAGATTTTGAAAACAGGCAGAAGACCTCTGCTTAAGGGATGATCATTTAAGATGAGAGTGTGGCTGTTTCAGTGGGAGGGACGGGGGACGGAGGTGAGGAGGTCAGTGGGAAGTTTGATGGAAATTTGAAGTCTTCTCTTTCAATTCTGTCACAAAGTAGTTGGCATGATTGCTCGAGGTGAAAAAGGGAGAAGGTAGGGACGCTGAGGGTTTCAGGAGGGATTTCAAGATCTGGAATAGTTGGTGGGAGCTACAGAAATGGGAGTTGATGAGGTGTAAATAGGTTTTGGAGCAGAAAAAAAGGTATAATCATAATAAGCAATGATGAATTTGTGGTGGCTGAAGTCATCTGGGTGGTTGGATTCCGTTTACATCATTCAACAGGAGGGAAAGCAGGTGTTTCAGGAGAGAAGACTGTGGTGATTATTCAGACCCGGGGGCTTGGGAGTTTTTGCTCAACAGAGGGACGGGGATGAGACACTGTGGTTTGGTGAAGAGGGCAAAGCTGAGGGCATCAAATTTTGCATTAGAGTAAGGGACGTTGGGTAGGGAGAACTAAAAGAGCACGATGGCAGGGATTGAGCGGAGGGGAGCCAGAGATTGGTTGTCTCAGAAAAATAATTCATTATACATGTATACCCAAGTGCTAAGGAAGGGTATAAATCTATGTGTAAGTACCAGAGGAAGTTCTTGGGTTGATAAAATTTAAGGTGTTGGGAAATTAATTGGGAAAGGCTTGTTGGAGCATGTAGGACTTTAGAAGGACTTCCAACGAGGGCCAAGTTTTATTCAGATCATTTCACTGATTGTATTTTCTCCTGAGATAAATAATGGATGATTTTATCGCCAACCGTTAGTCAGTGTTGGGAATGGAGGGAAGGACACATTTCTCTAGAATGCATTAACACTAGCTGATGGCCACTAATAAACATACATTGAACACCCACTGGGTACATTGCATGAATTTGTAAAACAATGAAACATTCAGGGACATTTAATAAATATGAACCTGGTTTTGTCTATTTTCCCTTTTTTTCTTGCAATCCCCTGTTTCTCATTTTCTTTCCTTCCAACAAAGATCTAAAATGAAAAAAGACATTGTCCAGTGCACATATTATTAATTTACAAAGCAAAGACAAGACTAAATTTTTTCTACAAGACTAAATTTGTGACAAAGGCTAAAACTGTGATGAAACAGATGAGAAATAATTGATGATGACAACTGATGATGAAGTTGTACAATATCATCTGACAGGAATAGAGAATTGATCCTGGTTCGTACAAGACCGAAAAATCAAACCAGAAGCTCTGACTGTCCATCTTCTTATAGTTACATAGCAATGCCTTAAATTAATTTTGTATGAGACAAAATAAAATTGAGAAAGATTGTTATGAAGGCATTTGGGGGCTCAATTTGTTAAGAAAAATTATTAAAACTAAAACCAGTCTCCTCAGCTTTGGCTCAGATATCTGGGTGCATGTTAATACCCCCAATACTGAGTATTGAGAGGCATCATTATCTAGTAGAAAGAGCATGGGAGTCAGAAGACTATAATTTTTATTCTTAGTCTGCCCTTAACCAGCTACGTGGCCCTGAGGAAGTCGCTTAACCTCTTGGTGTCTCCATTTACTCACACACACACAAAAATGGGAGAGAACTCCTTATCTTCTTTCCCAAATCTTCTTCTTCACCTAATTTTTCCATCAGTTTTTTTAAGGTACCTGTTAAGCACCTACTATGTGCCAAGTGTTATTCTAAGATCTGGGGAAGATACAAGATTATCAGGTTGGACACATTCCATGTCCCACATGGGGCCCACAGTTTAGGTAGGAGCTAGTAATGATGATGATGATGGCATTTATTAAGCACTTATTATGTGCAAAGCACTGTTTTAAGCACTGGGGAGTTTGCAAGGTGACCAGGTTGTCCCACGTGGGACTCACAGTCTTAATCCCCATTTTACAGATGAGGTAACAGGCACAGAGAAGTGAAGTGACTTGCCCAAAGTCACATAGCTGACAAGTGACAGAGCCGGGATTTGAACTCATGACCTAGACTGTGAACCCACTGTTGGGTAGGGACCATCTCTATATGTTGCCAACTTGTACTTCCCAAGTGCTTAGTACAGTGCTCTGCACACAGTAAGCACTCAATAAATATGATTGATTGATTGATTGACCTCTGACTCCAAAGCCCAGGCTCTTTCCACCGAGCCACGCTGCTTCCCTTAATATGATTAAACTTTAAGAGATAAGGAAACTGAGGCACAGAGAAGTGAAGTGACTTGCCCAAGGTCCACAGCAGACAGGTGGCAGACCTGGGATTAGAGCCCAGGTCTTCAGACATCCATGTCTATGCTCTTGCTACTAGGCTACGTTCTACCAGCATTCTTGGCATCTCTCAAGACCACAACCTTGACATTATTCTTGGCTCTTCCTTCTTTCAACCCCCACATTCAGTCTGTTGCCTCGTTGCCTAATCTTGTCAGTTCTTCTACAATACTTCCAAGGCCTGTTCCTTCCTCTCCATTAAATTGTCCACTCCAGTGGCCCAGTATTTTTAGGAGTAGTAATAGTAATAACGTTTATTTAGCACCCTCTGGATGCAATGCACTGTCCTAAACCCTGGAGAGTGCAAATCAAGCAAGTGACCAGTTCTCTGCCAAGAAGGAGCATCTCTCAAGACCACAACCTTGACATTATTCTTGGCTCTTCCTTCTTTCAACCCCCATGTTTAGTCTGTTGCCTTGTTGCAACAGAGAAGCAGCGTGGCTCAGTGGAAAGAGCACGGGCTTTGGAGTCAGAGGTCACCGGTTCAACTCCCGGCTCCGCCAATTGTCAGCTGTGTGACTTTGGGCAAGTCACGTCACTTCTCTGGGCCTCAGTTCCCTCATCTGTAAAATGGAGATTAAGACTGTGAGCCCTCTTTGGGACAACCTGATCACCTTCTAACCTCCCCAGCACTTAGAACAGGGCTTTGCACATAGTAAGTGCTTAATAAATGCCATTATTATTATTATTATCATTATTGTTGCCTAATCTTGTCAGTTCTTCTACAATACTTCCAAGGCCTGTTCCTTCCTCTCCATTCTATTGTCCATGGGGATGAAGACTGTGAGCCCCCCGTGGGACAACCTGATCACCTTGTAACCTCTCCAGTGCTTAGAACAGTGCTTTGCACATAGTAAGTGCTTAATAAATGCCATCATCATCATCATCATCCAGTGGCCCAGTATTTTTAAGAGTAGTAATAGTAATAATGTTTATTGAGCACCCTCCGGATGCAATGCACCTTTCTAAACCCTGGAGAGTACAAATCAAGCAAGTGACAAGTTCTCTGCCAAGAAGGAGCATCTCTCAAGACCACAACCTTGACATTATTCTTGACTCTTCCTTCTTTCAACCCCCATGTTCAGTCTGTTGCCTTGTAGCCTAATCTTGTCGTTCTTCTTCTACAGTACTTCCAAGGCCTGTTCCTTCCTCTCCATTCAATTGTCCACTCCAGTGGCCCAGTATTTTTAGGAGAAGTAATAGTGCCCTGCACACAGTAAGTGCTCAATAAATACGATTGATTGATTATTGAGCACCCTCTGGATGCAATGCACTGTCCTAAACCCTGAAGAGTACAAATCAAGCAAGTGACAAGTTCTCTACCAAGAAGGAACTTACCAGTCTAACTGAATGGACAAATATAAAAGTATTTACAGAGTAAACAAAGCAAATAATTGAACAAACATACATGTGATTGCTCAGGATGGGTATAAATACATAAGTGCTAGCACTGGCTGATGGAGTTTATCTGACACAGGAGGGCTAAAGTTAATTAGGGAAGGCATATTGAAGAAGGAGGGATGTCAGGAGGGTATGAGAATAGGGATGGCTGTGATCTGTTGAATTTGGCGAGGGAAAGAGTTCCAAGGTAAGTGAACAGTGTAAATGAGGGGACATTCAGGAGAGTCGAGAGATGGGTGAAGTTAGAAAGCGAGCTTGGCAGGAACAGAGAGAGCAGGTTGATAGCAGGTGAGGAGAGTAGAGGTGTAAAGTGGGAGTGAGTTAATGGAGGGGATTGAAGCCAGTTGTGAGGATTAGATTGAGGTTAATATGGAGGGGCACAGGGAGTCAATGCAGGATTTTAAGGAGCAGAGAGAGGTGAGCAGAGCACTGTTCCAGGAAGATGATCTGTGCAGTAGTAAGTACTATAATAATTATGCTATTGTTAAGCACTTCTCATGTGGGTTGGGGCTGTCCCTATAAGTTGCCAACTTGTACTTCCCAAGCGCTTAGTACAGTGCCCTGCACACAGTAAGCGCTCAATAAATACGATTGATTGATTGATGTGCCTAACACTGGATTAGAGAAGCAGCGTGGCTCAGTGGAAAGAGCCCGGATTTGGGAGCCAGAGGTCATGGGTTCTAATCCTGGCTGTGTGACTCTGGGCAAGTCATTTAACTTCTCTGTGTCTCAGTTACCTCATCTGGAAAATGGGGATTAAGATTATGAGCCCCGTGTGAGACAACCTGATCACCTTGTATCCTCACAGCGCTTAAAACAGTGCTTTGGACATAGTTAAGTGCTTAACAAATACTATTATTATTATTAATAAGCACTGGGGTGGATACAAGGTATTCAGGTTGGGCACAGCTCCTATCCTACCTGGGGCTCACAGTCTAAGTAGAAGGAGTTGGATATAACACCCATTTTGCAGATGAGAAAATGGAGGCACTGAGTAAAGATGGGTAAGGAGAGAATCTGGAGGCCAGCAGATTAAAGCAGAGGCTGATACAATTGTCTAGGGTCAATAGGACGAGAACCTGAACCAGAGTGGGAGTTGTGTGGCTCGAGAGGAAGGGGTGTATGAGGGAGAAGGATTTGGTAGTAAAATGAATGTGACAATTGAAAGATAATAAGATATCAAGGATGTTATTGAGGTTTTCAGCTTCTGGGCAGGAAAGATGGTGTGCAGGGTGGCTTAGTGGAAAGAGCACAGGCTTGGGAGTCAGAGGTCGTGGGTTCTAATCCTGATTCTGCCACTTATCGGCTGTGTGACTTTGGGCAAGTCACTTAACTTTTCTGTTCCTCAGTTACCTCATCTGGAAAATGGGGATTAAGACTGTGAGCTCCACGTGGGACAACCTAATTACCTTGTATCTTCCCTAGTGCTTAAAGCGGTGCTTGGCACACAGAAAACTCTTAACAAATACCATCATTATTGTTGACTGAGGTAGGAAGTTAGGTGAATTAGGAGATTTAGGAGGGACAATGAGTAGTTTGGTTTTAGAAATATTAAGTTGGAGGTGCCAGGGATCATCCGAGTGGAAATCTGAATATGCACATACAGATCAATTGAGTGTCCCTTTTATGTTAATTAAATCAGATGCCTAATTTTTAATCCTGTTTTTGCATCTGAATGACCTGAACATCATATTGGTCAGATTGAGACTGTAGGATAGCACCTTTAAAATTAGATGACAATAGTCAAACAACTTAATGTTGGCTTCTTCACTGCAATCCCTTGGTAAATGTTTTACGTAGCACCCAAACCAGATTTATTAAGTGAACTATAGTGGGGAAACTGAAGTGCGTTGTCCATATTTCTGACAGACCTATCACTCCAGGTTTATCACTTCACTACCCAAAGTGCTGTATGACACTTCAGTTGAGCTGTACATAGAGTTGATAGTATTATTTGGGAAAGTGCTCTATTTTTCTGCTCTCATTTTTATAAATGTCGAAATTGGGTCCTTAGAGAACAGTTATAAAACAAATTTTTTCGTTAACTTTAATCATAAAGCAAGGTAGCTATAAACAGAGAGATAAGTCCTCCTTCCCTTGTATTAGAAAGGGCAGCTATTCATCACATATCTCTCACAGAAGGCAGCATGAGATCATACCAGACTTACTTTGCTTGACTTGTTCTGATTTATCACTGCTCTCACTATCAGTGGTACATACTTTACAACATGCTGTTCACATAAGCTGGGTCATACATGCAGAGAGAATATATCCCTGTTCCATTAAGACACAAACTACAAAGAGTCATTCTAAAACCCTCATGAAGACTCCTGACATTACCAAGTAGGCTTCAATTTAATAATACCTGATTTAGGCCAGTCTATTTAAAAATGAATGATTTCATCAACTTTGAGACCACACCTCAAGCTTTATAGCACAACTTGGGGGATACTTTGAAAGAAAGCCATTTCTACTTTCACAGGGTATCTGAACAACTTGGCTGTAGTATTTGTTTTTTCCTCACTAACTACTATTTTATCGCAAACAAACCATTGTGTGTGGAATTTTGTGGTGAAACGGTGACAGAGATTTGAGGTCTGTCTTGAAGAGGAAAGCTTTCCATTTGTGTTTTTGAATCCTGAAAATTTGGCTGGAAAATAATTATTTTCCACAGATTGCCATACTGAGAGCTCACCTTCTCCAGGAGGCCTTCCCAGACTGAGCCCCCCTTTTTCCTCTCCTCCTCCTCCACCCCATTGCCCCCCATCCCTCCCTCTGCCCTACCCCCTTCCCCTTCCCACAGCACTTGTATATATTTGTACATATTTATTACTCTATTTTATTTGTATATATTTACTCTTATTTGTACATATTTATTACTCTATTTTATTAATAATGTGTATAGAGCTTTAATTCTGTTTATTCTGGTGGTATTGATACCTATCTTATTGTTTGTTTTGTTTTGTTGTCTGTCTCCCCCTTCTAGACTGTTAGCCCATTGTTGGTTAGGGATTGTCTCTGTTGCCGATTCATACTTCCCAAGTGCTTAGTACAGTGCTCTTCATTCCTTCATTCAATCGTGTTTATTGAGCGCTTACTGTGTGCAGAGCACTGTACTAAGCGCTTGGGAAGTACAAGTTTTCAACAGATAGAGACGGTCCCTACTCAACAGTGGGCTCACAGTCTAGAAGGGGGAGACAGAGAACAAAACATATTAACAAAATAAAATAAATAGAATAAATATGTACAAATAGAGTAATAAATGCACACAAACATACATATATACAGCTGCTGTGGGGAGGGGAAGGAGGAAAGGTGGGGGGTGAGGAGGGGGAGAGGAAAGAGGGGGCTCAGTCAACAGTAAGCGCTCAATAAATACGATTAAATGAATGAATTTATAACTATTTTATTTAGGTCTAAAAGCCTGCTGTTCATTCATTCAGTCATATTTATTGAGCACTTACTGTGTGTAGAGCACTGTAGTAAGCACTTGGAAAGTACACTTCGGCAACAGATAGACATAATCCCTAACCAAAAATGGGCTTACATAGCCATAAAATATATACTCCTCTTGGGCAGGAGCATCTCTTTTTTTTAATTCAGTACTTCCCAAGCACTGACTGCAGTGCACCACACCAATGAACGCTCAATTAATATGACTCCTACTATTGCTACTTCTAGTACTACTACTAATCCTCCCAATATAATAGAGCAAGGTACTTTGTAAAAATATATCCTTCAGTCAATCAATGGTACGATTTGATAGACTGACTGAAGAAGGATTTATCTGCTGGGAGTTTACTGGTTGCAGAGCATAGTACCAAGCACTTGGGAGAGTTCACTTGAGAAGCAGCATGGCATAGTGGATAGAGCATGGGCCTTGGGAGTCAGAAGGTCATGGGATCTAATTATGACTCCACCACGCATCTGCTGTGTGACCTTGGGCAAGTCATTTTTCTGTGCCTCAGTTACCTCATCTGTCAAAAAAGAAATGGGGATTAAGAATATGAGCCCAATGTGGGACAGGGACTTTGTCCTACTTGATTAATTTGTATCTATCCCAGTGCTTAGAACAGTGCTTGGCACATAACGTGCAACAAGTCCCATAATTATTATTATTATTATCATTATTACACTGCAGTAGAGTTGGTAGAACTGATCCCTACTACAAGGAGCTCACATTCTAGAGGAGGAGACCAATATTAAAACAATTTAAAGATAGGGGAATTTTAGAGCATGAGGATATGTATATAAAGCGCTGTGAGGATGAAGGTAGGTAGATATCCCTGCTCCACCAATTGTCAGCTGTGTGACTTTGGGCAAATCACTTAACTTCTCTGTGCCTCAGTTACCTCATCTGCAAAATGGATATTAAGACTGTGAGCCCCCCCCCCATGGGATAACCTGATCACCTTGCAACCTTCCCAGTGCTTAGAACTGTGCTTTGCACATAGTAAGTGCTTAATAAATGCCATTATCATTATTATTGTAATGAGTGCTTAAATTGTAGAGATACAAATGCACAGGTGACACCAAAGGGTGTTGGAGAAGGGGAATATGGACTTTCAGAGAAGTGCTCTTGGAGAAGATGTGATTTTAGGAGGGCCGTGGAGGTGGACGAAGAAGTGGTCTCTTGGATATGAAGAGGGAGAGAGCTTCAGGCCAGAGGGAGGTCAAAGGATCAGCGGTGAGATAAGCGAAATGGAGGTACAGTGTGTAGTCATTGTTTAGAGGAATGAATTATGCAGCCTGGGTCTTAACAGATCAGTGAGGTAAGATATGAGGGGGAGAACTGATTGAGAGCTTTATAGACTATGGTAAGAAGTGTCAGTTTGAGTTATGTCTCCTCTCCTGTTCTCCTTCCCTCCAGGCTCACATCTCCATCTGTCTTCAGGACATCTCTACTTGAATGTCCTCCTCCCAGCTAAAACTCATGTCCAAGACAGAGCTACCTATCTTCCCTCCCAAACCCTGTCCTCTCCCTGACTTTCCCATCATTGTAGAGGGCACCAACCATCCTTCCCGTCTCACAAGCCCACAACCTTAGTGTCATCCTTGACCCCTCTCTCTCATTCACCCCACATATCCAATCCATCACCAAAGCCTACTGGTCTCATCTGAAGTAGTGTAGCTCAGTGGAAAAAGCACAGACATTGGAGTCAGAGGTCATGGGTTCAAATCTTGGCTCCACTAATTGTCAGCTGTGTGACTTTGGGCAAGTCACTTAACTTCTCTGGGCCTCAGTGACCTCATCTGTAAAATGGGGATGAAGACTGTGAGCCCCCATGGGACAACCTGATCACCTCGTAACCTCCCCAGCACTTAGAACAGTGCTTTGCACATAGTAAGCACTTAATAAATGCCATTAAAAAAACTATCACCAATATCCACCCTTTCCTCTCCATCCAAACCATTAGTACAGTCACTCATCCTATCCTGACTGTATTACTGCATCAGCCTCCTTTCTGACCTCCGAACCTCCTGTCTCTCCCCACTTCAGTCCATACTTCACTCTGTTGCCTGGATTAGCAAGCGCACATAGTAAGTGCTCAGTAAATACGATTGAATGAATTAGCATCATTGATAATAATGACGGCATTTGCTAAGCACTATTCTAAGTGCTGGAGTAATCAATCAATCAATCGTATTTATTGAGCACTTACTGTGTGCAGAGCACTGTACTAAGCGCTTGGAAAGTACAAGTTGGCAACATATAGAGACAGTCCCTACCCAACAGTGGGCTCACAGTCTAAAAGGGGGAGACAGAGAACAAAACCAAACATACTAACAAAATAAAATAAATAGAATTGATATGTACAAGTAAAATAAATAGAGTAATAAATATGTACAAACATACAGGAGTAGATACAAGGTAATCAGGTTGTTTAAAATAAATAAATAGAGTAATAAATATGTACAAACATATATACAGGTGCTGTGGGGAAGGGAAGGAGGTAAGATGGGGGGATGGAGGGGGGACGAGGGGGAGAGGAAGGAAGGGGCTCAGTCTGGGAAAGCCTCCTGGAGGAGGTGAGCTCTCAGTAGGGCCTTGAAGGGAGAAAGAGAGGTAGCTTGGCGGATGGGCAGTGGGAGGGCATTCCAGGCCAGGGGGAGGACGTGGGCCAGGGGTCGATGGCAGGACAGGAGGGCTGAGTAGGTGCAAATGAGGTTGTTGTTAATGTAACTTGGTGATAACAAGGGCCTTTTTCCCGGGGTGCGGGGGGGAGTCTATGGCGGACCGGACTGGGAAGGGGGTTGGGGGACACTAGAAGGAAGGTCGCTTAAGTGGGGGGGGGGGGGGAATGGATGCAGGGGGCGTCTGTGGCGGCGCTTGGAGGAGAGGAGCCTTCCGGGAGCAGCGGGGGCCACGCGATGTGATGGCGGACTGAAGTGGGGAAAGACAGGAGGTTGGGAGGAGAGGTAGGATCCTCTCCTTAGATTTTATTTATTTATTTATTATTTATTTTATCTATTTATTTTACTTGTATCTATCTATTCTATTTTATTTTATTTTGTTAGTATGTTTGGTTTTGTTCTCTGTCTCCCCCTTCTAGACTGTGAGCCCACTGTTGGGTAGAGACTGTCTCTATATGTTGCCAGCTTGTACTTCCCAAGCGCTTAGTACAGTGCTCTGCACACAGTAAGTGCTCAATAAATACACTTGATTGATTGACAACTTATTTTAGAAAAATGATTGGGCAGTAGATTGAAGAAAGGACTGGAGTGGAGAGAGACAGGAGGCAGTGAGGTCAGTCAGGACTCTATTGCAATAGTAAAGATAATAATTATGATATTTCTTAAACCCTTACTATGTGCCAGGAACCTCACTAAGTGCTGGGGTGGATACAAGCAAAACGGGTTGGTCCTATGTGGGGTTCACAGTCTTGATCCCCATTTTACAGATGAAGTAGCTGAGGTACAGGGAAGCGAAGTGACTTGGCCCAGGTCACGCAGCAGACAGGTGGCAGAGCCAGGATTAGAACTCATGATCTTTTGACTCTCAGGCCTGTGCTTTATTCACTGTGGCATGATGCTTCTCAGCATGATGTAGTGTTCTGATTGGAGAAAATGGGTGACCTCTAGAGATTTTGTGTAGGCAGAACCCATAGGATTTAGTAACAGATTGAATATGTAGGCTGAATAAGGGAGATTAGTCAAGGAAAATAGGATAAGGGTTTGTTAGAGAGGATCACGGTGGCTGTCTGCAGTGATGGGAAAGTCAAGGGGAGGATAGAGATTGTATAGGAAGATGAGCCGCTGGCCTAACTCATTGTGGGCAGGGAATGTGTCCATTTATTGTTATATTGTACCCTCCCAAGAGCTTAGTACAGCGCTCTGCACACAGTAAGAGCTCAATAAATATGACTGGATGAATGGAATGCCCTCCCTCTTCACAATCCAATCCCTGCTCTGCCACTTGTCAGCTGTGTGACTTTGGGCAAGTCACTTCATCATCATCATCAATCGTATTTATTGAGCGCTTACTATGTGCAGAGCACTGTACTAAGCACTTGGGAAGTACAAATTGGCAACATATAGAGACAGTCCCTACCCAACAGTGGGCTCACAGTCTAAAAGGGGGAGACAGAGAACAAAATCAAACATACTAACAAAATAAAATAAATAGGATAGATATGTACAAGTAAAATAAATAAATAAATAGAGTAATAAATATGTACAAACATATATGCATATATACAGGTGCTGTGGGGAAGGGAAGGAAGTAAGATGGGGAGGATGGAGAGGGGGACGAGGGGGAGAGGAAGGAAGGGGTTCAGTCTGGGAAGGCCTCCTGGAGGAGGTGAGCTCTCAGCAGGGTCTTGAAGGGAGGAAGAGAGCTAGCTTGGCGGATGGGCAGAGGGAGGGCATTCCAGGCCCGGGGGATGACGTGGGCCGGGGGTCGATGGCGGGACAGGCGAGAGAGAGGTACGGTGAGGAGATTAGCGGTGGTGGAGCGGAGGGTGCGGGCTGGGCTGGAGAAGGAGAGAAGGGAGGTGAGGTAGGAGGGGGCGAGGTGATGGACAGCCTTGAAGCCCAGGGTGAGGAGTTTCTGCCTGATGCGCAGATTGATTGGTAGCCACTGGAGATTTTTGAGGAGGGGAGTAATATGCCCAGAGTGTTTCTGGACAAAGATAATCCGCGCAGCAGCGCTTCACTTCTCTGACCCTCAGTTACCTCAACTGTTGGATGGAGATTAAGATTGTGAGCCCCACGGGGGACAACCTGACCACCTTGTTTCCCCCCAGTGCTTAGAACAGTCCTTAGCACATAATAAGTTCTTTACAAATACCATCATTATCATTATTATTATTATTATTATCCAAAAGATGATCACTCTCCCCACCTTCAAAACCATATTAGAAGCACTTCTCCTCCAAGAAGCCTCCCCTAATTAAACCTTCATTTTTTCTTCTCCCACACCCTTTGGCATCCCCCTTGTACCTGGATTGACACCTAGTATTTTACCCCTCCGTCAGGCCCACATCACATATGTACATTTGATTTAATGAATATTTAAATGAATGAATATCATTAATATTAAGTTCTGTCTCCCTGTCTAGATTGTAAACTCACTGTGAGCAGGGAAGCTGTCTATCAACTCTGCTACATTGTACTCTCACAAGCTTACTATAGCGCTTGGCACATGGTAAATACGAATGATTGACTGCAGAGAAGAACAGGTCAGGGCTGGTGAGGTAGATTTAGGAATCACTCATGTAGAAATGGTAGTGTAAGCCATTGTAATGAATGGGTCTCTAAGGAAGAGGCTGTTGATGGACACAGAACTGAGCCTTGAGGAACTCCCACAGTTTGAGGGTGGGAGACAGAGAAAGAGCCTGTGAAAAAGGCTGATAAGGAGCAGTCAGAGAGGTAGAAGGAGAACCAGGAGAGGACAGTGTTGGTGAAACCAAGGTTTATGATGTTTCCAGGAGAAGGGGGTGGCCCACAGTGTCAAAGGCAGTCAACAGGTAGGGGACAATTAGGACAGAGAGAGGCTATTGGATGTGGCGAGAAAGAGACCTTTGATGGCCTTAGAGAGAGCTGTTTCTGTAGAGTGAAGGGGACCCAAAATCCTGTAACTTTCAAAGAGTAATGGAAGGCTTTTTCCCTAATTTTTACTTGATTTTTTTGGAGCACACAGGTACGTAGACATTAACAATATAGAGCTGGCCTTCATTGTCAAGGATAACATCCCAGAAGATGTGTGCAGGTGTGAAGGAAAAGACCGATATTGCATTGTCTGCCCTTCACAATAGACCTTTGCTTCCTTAGTGTTTTGTGTTTTCTTCCTGTTTTTGCACTCAAGATAAAGGTTCACTAGACAAGGTCCTCAGGTGAACCAGGTTTGAGTTGGGTAGTCGAAAGATAATTATTTTGAAAACAAGACAGATGAAGCTGAATCACTGTTGTAGACAACTTTCTAATAAACAAGCAAGGTAGCACGAGCCTGGGAATCAGAAGGACCTGGATTCTAGTCCCAGCTCCACCCCTTATCTGCTGTGTGACCTTGTACAAGTTACTTCACTTCTCTGTGCCTGTTACCTCATCTGTAAAATGGGGATTGAGACCATGAGCCCCACATGAGACTGGGATGGGGTCCAAATCGATTTGCTTGTCCCCACCCCAGTGCTTAGTACAGTGCCTGGCACAGTGTAAGCATTTAACAATATCATATTATTATCATTATTACTGGTTCATCTCAGGATCATTGCATCACTTCAGTGAAGGAAATAATACTAACCTAAAGACCCATTGAGCTGTTATACTGTAACCCAGAAGTCATGCACAATTCTTGCCACTAAAATTGCATCCCCACTGTGGGAGATCATCTACACTGGAGACTCCATGTGAGACAGGGACTGTGTCCAATCTAATATGTATCTACTCCTGCACTTAAAACAATGCTTGACACAAGCCATAATTAACTAGTAACTTTTTGAACTCCAAAATGCCTATGACTTTTGTCTGAATTACTTTAATATTGATGTTCAGCTGTGATCATCCTTGACTTCGCTCTCTCATTCACCCCACACATCCAATCCGTCACCAAAACCTGCCGGTCTCACCGCCACAACATCGTCAAGATCCTCCCTTTCCTCTCCATCCAAACCGCTACCATGCTGGTTCAATCTCACCCTATCATGACTGGATTACCGCATCAGCCTCCATTCTCATCTCCCATCCTCCTGTCTCTCTCCACTTCAGTCCATACTTCACTCTGCTGCCCAGATTATCTTTCAACAGAAACGATCTGGGCATGTCAATCCCCTCCTCAAAAATCTCCAGTGGTTGCCTATCAATCTTCGAATCAAGTAAAAATTCCTCACTCTCGACTTCAAGGCTCTTCATAACGTTGCCCCCTCCTACCTCACCTCCCTTCTCCCCTTCTACAGTCCAGATCACACACTCCACTCCTCTGCCACCAACCTCCTCACTGTGCCTCGTTCTCACCTGTCCTGTCATTGACCCCCAGCCCACATCCTCCCTCTGGCCTGGAATGCCCTCCCTCCGCACATCTGTCAAACTAGTTCTCTTCCACCCTTCAAAGCCTTAATGAGAGCTCACCTCCTCCAGGAGGCCTTCCCAGACTGAGCCCCCCCTTTTCCTCTCCTCCTCCTCCTCCTCCCCTCCCCCTCCCCACAGCACTTGTGTATATTTGTACATATTTATTACTCTATCCATTTTATTAATGATGTTCATATAGCTATAATTCTATTTATTCTGATGGTATTGACACCTGTCTGCTTGTTTAGTTTTGTTGTCTGTCTCCCCCTTCTAGACTGTGAGCCTGTTGTTGGGTAGGGACCGTCTCTATATGGTGTCGATCTGTACTTCCCAAGTGCTTAGTACAGTGCTCCACACACAGTAAGCACTCAATAAGTACACTTGAATGAATGAATGAAAGAACAATTGTTTCTTCCTGTACATCTCCTGGATATGCCCCTTCCTCTTCTCAAAAGTTGCTATCACCCCATTAGAAGCTTTAGCCTTGTTCTTGCCACATCCAGACTACTGCATTAGTCATCTTGCTGGGCTACCAGTCTCCAGGCTCTACCCTCTCCTGTCTAAACTACATGCTTCCTGAAGCATTGCTTGGCCCATATTTCTCCTCTCCCCAAATGTCTACACTGCTCCCTGTGTCTCCCTCCATCAATCAAAGGTATTTATTGAACATTCATCTGCTAATGTTGCCTTTGTTCCTCCCAATCCAACCTTCTAGCCCTACCTAGCTCTTGCCCCTTCTGCCTCTATCCCATTTCTTTGGTTTAGAACTCCCTCCTTCCTCACATCAAGCAGATCACAGCTCTCCCAGCATTCAAAATACCATTTCCTCCACAAGCTTACCCCAATTCATTCCCCTGTTATCAGTCCTTCAGCCAACCCTAGCACTTACAAAATTGCACATAACCTCCTCAGTACTCAGTAACATATTTTTGCCTGTATGCATATTCAATCCTATATTTTAACCACTTTAGGGAGTAGATATTTTTAGGTTCGTCTCCCCTGTTAGAGAATAACCACCATGTGGGAAGGGAATGTATTACTTCTTTATTCTGTACTTCCCAAACATGATGTACAGTGCGACTCACAAAGTGGGTGGTCAGTAAATACTGGTACTTCTGTTATTACTACTACCAATAGCACTATCATTACCATTAGTACTGCTACTATTACTACTCTTACTACTACTACTACTACTAGCATCATTACTACTACTGTACTACTTCTACTACTACCACTATTAGAGTAGCAGCATGGCTCAGTGGAAAGAGCCCGGGCTTTGGAGTCAGTGATCATGGGTTCAAGTCTCGGCTCTGCCAATTGTCAGCTGTGTGACTTTGGGCAAGTCACTTGACTTCTCTGGGCCTCAGTTACCTCATCTGGAAAATGGGGATTAAGACTGTGAGCTCCCTGTGGGACAACCTGATCACCTTGTAACCTCTCCAGCACTTAGAACAGTGCTTTGCACAGAGTAAGCACTTAATGCCATTATCATTATTACTATTAATATTCCTGTAATCAGAATGACAAATCAGTGTCAATTTACATAGCCACTATTACTACACAACTCAATTTTTTTTTCTTTTTTTTAAATGAAGGTGGAACAGTAAATTCCCACACAGAATGTTCCCTAAAACGAAACTTACATCCTTGGGGAAATATTCATTTTATAAATGAACTTTTTACAGCCAAAACTGCTTGAGGTCTAGTGATAAATAGATTTCTTTATGGCTGTTTCAGTCTCAGGTTAAGAACTCACCAGGAGGCAGTGACAGTGGAAAAATATTTAGTTCCTTAAACAGTGAAGCCAGTACAGTAGTTCTGTAAACAAAGATATACAGCACACAGTCTTCCACAGTTCACAGCCTGATCCACTAGGTTTTTCAGTGTGAACCCCTGGCTCGTCTTTACATTGGATTTTGCCTCTTCCTTGAGGAATTTTTAGGAAACATGCCTGAATTTACCATGTAGCCTTCTCGCCAGTTAAAATCGAATAGGACTTCTTATCTAAGCCTGAACTTAAAAAGGAAAGAGAGGGAAAGGGTGGTTGTGGAAAATTTGGGGTGGAAAGGTAATGAGGAAGAAACTATTCAGCATTTTGTAAAATTTCTTGATATATTACTGACTGGGGAAATGTTCACTGGATTTTCAGGTTTTTTTCCTCTCCCCCATTTTCTCCCCTTCTCTCCATATCCTTCCAGGAAGACTTTGAAAGGACCAAGAGGACCAAGAGAAGCAACTTAGCTTCTCTGTGCTCAGTTTTCTCTACTGAAAATAATGGGGATTAAATACCTGTTCTCGCTCCTCCTTAGACTGTGAACCCCATGGGGGACAGGAACTTTGTCCAACCTGATTAATTTGCATCTGCCCCAACACTTAGACCAGTGTTTGACACACAGTATGCACTTGACAAATGACATAACCATCAATGTATAGCCCAAGGCTATACTAGACCTAAAGTAAGATAGGCAATACCACTAGATCATCATTTTGTATTTTTTCCGACACTGTTCTCTTTTGATTCTCTTAACTTTCTGATCTGGCCTTATCTGCTGTTTCTTTCATTTGTTTGTCTTCTGCCTTCTCTAACTCTGGGTGTCACCAAAGATTCAGTTTTCAATCCCCTTCTCTTAATCAATCAATGGTATTTATTGAGCACTTATTGTGTACAGGGCACTGTACTAAGTGATTGGGAGAATGCAATTTATACTCTCAATTTATACTCACTCCATTGTGTAACTCATTGCTCCTGTGACATTAACTTCCACCTGTAAAATACTTGTGGCATTTGTTAAGCGCTTACTATGTGCCACACACTTTACTAAGCACTGGGGTAGATATGAGATCATCAGTACCCACATGGGGCTCATAGATTAATTAGGAGGTTGCACAGGTATTGAATCCCCATTTTGCAGATGAGGGAAATGAGGCATGTGTCTTGCACAGTCCCATGTTCTTTCCACTAGGACATGCTGCTTCAAGTACCTATGCAGATACTCCCATTTTTACCTCATTAGCTTTGGACATCTCTACTTCTCTAAATTTCACATGTCCTCCCGTCATCAAAACTCTCTACATGGATGTCCCACTTTAACCACAAGGTCAATATGCCTCAAACTGAACTCATCTTGTCCCCAAAATCTTTTCCTACACCTAACTTTTTCATCACAGTTGACACACTGCCCTTCTCCTCACTTCTGAGGTCTGGAATCTTCACATTGTCTTTGACTCCTCACTCTTTCCCTCTCTCTTCAAATCCCCATATTCCACTTGTCACCAAATCCTGTCAGCTCTTCCATCGTATCATTTCCAGGCTCAGGCCCCTCCTGTCCACTAAATGATCATCCCAACTTGTATTTCCAACTCACTTCAATGCCTTGTCTCCTCTCTCCTACCTATGACTTAGGATTGCTAGTATTCATAGTAGATAGTAGTAGTATCCCTTCTAGACTGTGAGCCCACTGTTGGGTAGGGAACGTCTCTATATGTTGCCAACTTGTACTTCCCAAGTGCTTAGTACAGTGCTCTGCACACAGTAAGTGTTCAAAAAACACGATTGAATGAATGAATAATATTAATTAAATGCCTATTGTGGGCAAAGTAGGTACTAAGGGCTAAGTAGAGAAACATGGCTATCTAGACCTGGTTCATTCATTCATTCAGTCATATTTATTGAGCACTTACTGTGTGCAGAGCACTGTACTAAGCACTTTGGAAGGATAAGTTGGCAACATATAGAGATGATCCCTACCCAACAGCGGGCTCCCAGTCTAGAAGGGAGTTCCTGACCCCAGAAGGGCTCACGATCAAAGAACACAGCAGGGAGACTTGGCAACAGACACAAGGGAAGATGGAAACAAAACTACAAAAGACAAAGACACGGATGATGATAAATGCAACAGGCGCTGCAAGATTTCAGGCTCCTCATAGTTCAGTCCTGCAGTCACGAAAGTCACAGTCACAGCTCAGGGATGGAGAGGCTCCCCAGTGTTTTAGAAGGTGAGAAGGTCACTTTGTGCCACGCTTTGAATCCTTCCTGGGCTGGAATTGGATTTTGTCTTCACACCCTCTTGTCTTCCTATCTGACGGACCACACAGCTCTCCACATCTCTGATGCCCTACTGAAGGTCCATTTCCTCCAGGAAGCCTTCCAGGATCGATTTTCAATATCCCACCTTATATCCCACTTCTGTCCTTCTGCTTTTTCACTAATGAATTAAGTACTCACAACCCTCCATATAAATTTTGTACATCTCCCATTTTTTGATATAAACTTGGTTTCTATCGCCTCCGTTAGACTGTAGGCTTCTTATGGGAATGGAAATTAATTTGATTTCCACTTTCCAAGCATGTAGTGTAGTGCTCTGCATACAGTAGGCATTCAATAAATGCAATTGATAAATGGGAGAAAGGTTTTCTAGATAATATCAAAACAAGCACCAAGTTAGTCAAAGACAGAAGTAATTCGAAGCTGAGTTTCAATGGATTTTCTGACTGAGATATTAAGGATAACAGCATTATAGACCAGGGTATTCTCTAATATGGAAAATTGATGGGAAAGACTTAGAAAAATGTCCAAGATAAGCATTTGGTACAATTAATTTACATCTAAGGTACTGGAACTATCCAGTTAATAGCAGCATGAGCAGTACAGATTTATTACTCTATTTTACTTGTACATATTTACTATTCTATTTATTTTGTTAATGATATGCATCTAGCTTTGTTTCTACTTATTATGATGACTTGACACCTGTCCACATGTTTTGTTGTCAGTCTCCCCCTTCTAGACTGTGAGCCCGCTGTTGGGTAGGGACCGTCTCTATATGTTGCCGACTTGTACTTCCCAAGTGCTTTGTACAGTGCTCTGCACACAGTAAGTGCTCAATAAATATGAATGAATGAATGGAAAGGACATAGGCTGTGGAATCAGAGAACCTGGGTTTTAATTCTGGCTCTGCCACTGACCTGCTGAGTGACGTTGGAAAGGAACAGCATGGCCCAGAGGATAGAGCATGGGCCTCCTAATCCCAGCTCCTACATGTCTGCTGTGTGATCTTGGGCAAGTCATTTCACTTCTCTGGGCCTAAATTACTTCATCTGTAAAATGAGAAGAAAGGTGTGAGCCCCATATGGAACAGGGACTGTGTCCAACCTGATTATCTACTCCAGCACTTGGCACATAGTAAGCACTTAACAAGTACCATAATTATTATCATTATTATTCTATGTGCCATAGTTCCCTCATTTGTAAAATGGAGATTCAATGCCTATTCTCTTTCCCTCTTAGACTGTGACCTCCAAGAGAGACAGGGGCTCTGTTCATCCTGATTATCTTCTGTGTATCCCAATGCTTAGTACAGTGCTTGGCACATTGTAAGCACTTAAAAAATGCCATAATAATAATAATGTTATTTGTTAAGCTTAGTACAGTGCTCTGCACACAGTAAGCACTCAATAAATACGATTGAATGAATAAATGAATGAGCCAGGTCTAGATCTCAGCCATGTTTCTCTACTTAGCCCTTAGTACCTACTTTGCCCACACACTGTTCTAAATGCCGGGGTAGATACAAGGTAATCATGTTGTCCCACATGGGGCTCACAGTCTTAATCCCCATTTTACAGATGAGGTAACTGAGGCACAGAGAAATGAAGTGGCTTGCCTAACATCACACAGCAGACAAGAGATGGACCCGGGATTAGAACCCATATCCTCTGACTCCCAAGCCCATGCTCTTTCCACTAAGCCATGCATCATCATCACCATCGATCAATTAATAAATGGTATTTATTTAGTTCTTACTGTTTACAGAGCACTGGACTGAGCACTTGGGGAGTACAGTAGAACAGAGTTGGTAGACTTGCTCCCTGTCCATAATGAGCTTGCAGTTGAGGAACACACAAACATTGATGTAAAGAAATAATTTATGATATATAATTTATAGATAGTACAGAAGTGCTGTGGGGCTGAGGGTGGGGTGAATATCAAATGACCAAAGGTCACAGTTTCAAGTGCATACACAAAGCAGAAGGGAGAGGGAGCTGGGGAAAAGAGGGCTAAATCTGGGAAGGCCTCTTGGAGAGGTGTGACTTACCTCCTTCCCTTCCCCACAGCACCTATATATATCTATATATGTTTGTATGTATTTATTACTCTATTCATTTTACTTGTACATATTTATTCTATTTATTTTATTCTGTTAATATGTTTTGTTTTCTGTCTCCCCCTTCTAGACTATGTGCCCGCTGTTGGTTAGGGTCCGTCTCTATATGTTGCCAACTTGTACTTCCCAAGCGCTTAGTACAGTGCTCTGCACACAGTAAGCGCTCAATAAATACGATTGATTGAATGAATGAGAGAGAGGTGGTTGATCTGGCAGACATAGGGGAGGAGGGACTTCCAATCCAGGGTTCTAAACCACCATTATCCAGTGAGCATAGAACCAACCAGTCCAGAAGCATAGCCCCAGTAGAATCTAACTCTTGGAAATTGACAGTAAAATATTTCCTACAAGATAACTAGCCCTGAACGTTAGCTGGTCATATGAGAAACACTCATAAATTTTATCAGAACATTTCCAAAGAGAAAGCAACCATATTTCTTACTCCATTCCTTTCTGCTGCCTACAGACCTTTGAGCCTTCAAGTGGAAAAGAGTTCAATAAATGCATGTTACTGTTAAAATGATTATTATTGAATCCAATTCTATATTTTGGAGGATGTATAAATTCAGCTCTACAAAATCACAAGAGGCAAAAGTGTGACATATTCACTGAAATCCCCACGATATTCTATTTGACAACTTTGCTCCATGTTGAATTTACATTTCACCTACACATATGGGACAATTGAATGTTTTCATTAAGTCTGAAAAAAGCACTTTTCCTTTAAAGTTGGAAAAACTGCTGAGGCACCCAAAGCAAAGGTTTCCAGGCAACATTTGAAACCATGTATTCCAACTGGAAAAGCATGCCATTATCCCTGACCGAAATACCGCGTGATCTATCTTTATAAAATACCCAGGAGTTGTAAAAAGATAGGCACAATCTCCTACCACCATCAGGAGCAGACCTTACTTTGAGCTTCTTGTTCTCTGTTCACACTGAAATAGAAACAGGGGAAAATATTGTGCCCAAGTGTTACTAGATCCATATGGGAAGGACTAGGTCTGAAAGCCTCTTGGACTAGTTACAAAAAACATTTGGCAAATCATTAGCTCTGACTGATGCTACCTCACTATCAATCAATCAACAGCTTTTATTGAGCTCTTGCTGTGTGGTATTTATTGAGGTCTTGCCCCACAGTGGTATTATTTATAAATCAATGGTATTGAGTGCTTACAATTTACAGAGCGCTGTAATAAGTGTTTGGGAGAGTACAACAGAATTACCGGACACATTCTAGAGGGGAGACAGACATTAATATAAATGAATAAGTAATTTATGATATAGAATGCAA
The DNA here is from genome assembly GCF_015852505.1 of Tachyglossus aculeatus. NCBI lineage: Eukaryota > Metazoa > Chordata > Mammalia > Monotremata > Tachyglossidae > Tachyglossus > Tachyglossus aculeatus. The sequence continues at coordinate 25,723,074 of NC_052069.1, forward strand.
TGATATATGTAATTATAATAATGATAATAATTGCGGTATTAAGCGCTTACTATGTGCCAGGCACTTTACTAAGTGCTGGGGTGGATATAAGCAAATCGTGTTGGAGACAGTCCCTAACCCACACAGGACTCACAATCCCTGTTTTAATCCCTGTTTTACAGAGGAGGTAATTATGGCACAGAGAAGTTACGTGACACACCCAGGGCCACGCAGCATACACATAGTGGAACCGGGATTAGAACCCAGATCCTTCTGATTCTCTGGCCGGTGCTCTATCCACTGGGCCACATATGTAGAACACTGTGCTAAGCCCTTCAGAGAGTTCAATAGATGAGAACACACAACCTTTCCTCTCCAGAGAATTATGGTCTAGTGAGTATTTTGAAGGAACAAAAGATTCTCAAATGACACTTCCTCCCACAGAGAGACCCCTAGCAGAAAAATAGAGACTCTTCATCATCATCATCACTGTAGTCCCTCAAAAATCCAGACAAGATATTGCTCAGCACAACCACCATCTGCCCTTTTCTTCTGACAGCAATTCTGCCCAACAGGGAACAAAAAAAGGGGCATTATAGAGCTGCTCTGATTTATGCCCTTGTGAAGCAAGGTTGTAATAACATTAGAAAACCATTTTTTGGTTTAGTTTTGTTTTTTGATGATACTTGTTAAATACTTACTATGTGCTAAGCACTGGGGTACATACAAGATAGTCAAGTGAGTCACAGTCCCTGCCCCATCTGGAACTCTTCCTCCGCAGAATGTAGAACAGTGTTCTACTCACATCAAATGCTCAATAAATATGATTGGCTGATGGATTGATTGAAGAGGGCCCATAGTCTTAATCAATCAATCAGTCGTATTTATTGAGCACTTCCTGTGTGCAGAGCACTGTACTAAGTGCTTGGGAAGTACAAGTTGGCAACATATAGAGTCTTAGGAGGAAGGAGAACAGTAATCGCATCCCCATTTTACAAATGAGAAAACCAATGCATAGAGAATCGATCGATGATATTTGAGTGCTTATTATGTGCATAACATGGAACTGTACAATTTGATTGAGTTGGCAGACAAGATCCCTGCCCACAAGGAGCCTCCAATCTTTCAAGACTGTGAGCCCGCTGTTGGGTAGGGACTGTCTCTATGTGTTGCCGACTTGTACTTCCCAAGCGCTTAGTACAGTGCTCTGCACACAGTAAGCGCTCAATAAATACGATTGATTCAGGGGTACATAGACATTAAGATAAAGGTGCAGAAAGTAGTCCAGTATAAGGGCATTTACATAACTGCTTTGGTGTTGGGGTGAACATTAAAGTGCTTAAAGAATATAGAGCCTAGTATACAGTCAGTGGTGAAAGATATGGGTAATGAGAAGTTAAGTGACTTGTCTAAGGTCACACAGCAGTCAAGTGGCAGACCTGTTCCGGTTTCTCTAACTCCCTGCCTGCTCCCTTTCCACTAGGTCAGGCTATTTCCACACTGATTATCTAGGAGAGGATAGATTGTTAGCTTTTCAATGGATTGTGAGCTCCTTGAAAGCAGGGATTTTGTCTCGTCTCCCAAATGTGCTGGATGCAGTAAGTGCTTAAAACATACATTGATGATTACGATGATAATGATAATGTAAGGCCCCACAAGCTAGGCTATCCCTTCCTATCCTTGTAATCATAGAACAGATCATTTCTCATCAGAGATTTGTGTTCCACTCTGAATTTTACAAATTAATACAAGCATTCCACATACAATACACAAGTCCCTACAAAATCTCATGGTCCCACACGATCATTCATTTATTCATTCAGTTGTACTTATTGAGCACTTACTGTGTGCAAAGCACTGTACTAAGCACTTGGGAGAATAAAATACAACACAGTAAGAAGACACATCCCTTGCCCACAACAAGCTTACTGTCTAGAGGAGGGTAGACAGACATCAATACAAATAAATGAATTACAGATATGCACTTAAGTGCTGTGGGGCTGGAAAGAAGGAAGAAAAAAGGGAGCAAGTCAAGGCGACACAGAAAAGAGTGGAAGAAGAGGAAAGGAGGGGCTTAGTCTGGGAAGGCCTCCTGGAGGAGATGTGCCTTCAATAAGGCTTTGAAGGTGGGGAGACTAATTGTCAAATTTGAGGAGGGGGAGTGTTCCAGGCTAGAGAAAGGTCATGGGCTAGAGGTTGGGGATGAAATAAGCGAGATCAAGACACAGTGAGAAGGTTAGCACTAGAGGAGTGAAGTGTGCAGGCTGGGTTGTAGAAGGGGAGTAGCAAGGTGAGATAGAAAGGGGCAAGGTGGTGAAACGCTTTAAAGCCAGTGGTGAGGAGTTTTTGTTTGATGCAGAGGTGGATGGGCAACCACTGGAGTTTTATGAGGAATGGGGTGACATGTTCTGAACAGTTTTGTTGAAAAATGATCTCGGCAGCAGAGTGAAGTACCGACTGGAGTGGGGAGAGACAGAAGCCTGGGAGGTCTGATGCAGTAATCCGGGCAGGGTAGAATAAGTGATTTGTATTTACTGGGTAGCAGTTTAGATGGAGAGGAAAAGGCTGATCCAGTCATTCATTCATTCATTGTCATATTTGAGCACTTATTGTGTGCAGAGCACTGTACTATCAATCAATCAATCATATTTATTGAGCATTTACTGTGTGCAGAGCACTGTACTAAGCACTTGGGAAGTACAAGTTGGCAACGTATAGAGACGGTCCCTACCCAACAGCAGGCTCACAGTCTAGTCATATTGGGCGAGTGCTCTGCACACAGTAAGTACTTAGTAAATATCATTAATTGACTGGAAGATCATTTTTAAAAAATGAATATTACCTTCTGTCACACCGGTGAAACTCAAGAGGTCTGTGGAAGAGGAAAAGAGTTGATAATATTAGTTTTAAGCAAAGTGACCCTTTTTTAACACTTACTAGTGGTCAGTAGCACCCTACTGAGAACCAATTAACATCTGCTTAACACTGGTTTTTAGTAAACAATGAAGTTTGAATACAATAATTGCATTGGTTTCACTTTGCAAAGCTAATGAAGTATCCACAATAGGGTTGCCACTACTTGAAATAACATTCAGGGGAAATTACAGTACATTATAATCAATACAAGCTTGTGCTATGGTAACACTGTTCTCCTATTCTTACGGTGTGTTCTATCGAAATCACACTCTAAAAAGCTATGTTCTGGCAGGAATACTTGTGTTTTGCTGAATTAGGATGAAAAAGTAATTGGTAAAAGACCATTGAATTGCTTGAATTGCCTTTTTGTTTTCAAATAAAAATACAAATCCCCCAATGCCTCTTCCAGATACAAGCCTGACCATAGTTTCAAAGAAAGGCGATCTTCCTGTCACTGAACATTGCTAGATTCAACTGAAGGTATAAAAATAGATTTGCCTTATCATCTACACAGAAAAATCAAAAGGAGCTAATGGAAAATAGCTACCTGCTTGAAACAGTTGGGAAACAATTCTTCAGAATGAGTGAGCTGAGGGCAGAAAAGTCTTCACTTTGCATTGGTAATGAAAAAATCGAATCCCTTTTCCTGCTTGATTTGAGTAGATGCTAAAACATTTCCTTCCTTCTTCTGACCCCTATATCAACATAATAATATCAGACAATGATGGGGGCCTTTTAGAAAGTGAATGTAGAAAATCTAGACAGGCTCCATGCAGGTACAGAATGTGTATACCAACTCTGTTGTAGTGTACTCTCCCAAATGCTTCCCAAGCGCTTAGTACAGTGCTCTGCACACAGTAAGTGCTCAATAAAAACGATTGAATGAATGAAATGCTTAGTTCAGTGTTCCTCACACAATAAGCATTCAATAAATTGATTGATTCATTAATTGACAACGAGAGTATCCTGTTCAACAACAGATATTTGAGCTTGCCTTGCTAAAGAAAATTAGCCCAATTTCTTAGTTTCTGGAAACATTGAGATGGTACATGATGATGATGGTATTTAAGCACTTATTATGTGCCAAACACTGTTCTAAGTGCTGGGGTAGATACAAGGTAATCAGGTTGTCCCACATGGGGCTCACAGTCTTAATCCCCATTTTACAGATGAGGTAAATGAGGCTCAGAGAAGTTAAGTGACTTGCCCAAAGTCACACAGCTGACAAGTGGCGGAGGCCTGGATTAGAACCCATGACCTCTGACTCCCAAGCCCGGGCTCTTTCCACTAAACCAAGCTGAACTGGATTTTTGACTCCTGCAGTTTTCACTAATGTTCAATTGTACTTTCCCAGTGCTTAATACAGTGCTCTGCACACAGTAATAATGGCATTTATTAAGCACTTACTATGTGCAGAGCACTGTTCTAAGCGCTGGGGAGGTTACAAGGTGATCAGGTTGTCCCCCAGGGGGCTCACAGACTTAATCCCCATTTTACAGATGAGGAAACTGAAGCACAGAGAAGTTAAGTGACTTTTCATTCATTCAATCGTATTTGTTGAGTGCTTACTTTCATTCATTCATTCAATCATATTTATTGAGTGCTTAATGTGTGCAGAGCACTGTACTAAGCGCTTGGGAAGTACAAGTTGGTAACATATAGAGATAGTCCCTACCCAACAGCGGGCTCACAGTCTAGAAGGGGGAGACAGAGAACAAAACAAAACATATTAGCAAAATAAAATAAATAGAATAAATATGTACAAATAAAATAGAGTAATAAATACGTACAAATATATATATATATATATATATATATATATATATATATATATACACATAAGTGCTGTGGGGATGGAAAGGAGGTAAGGCGGGGGGAGGGGGAGGAGGAGGGAGATTAAAACTGTGAGCCCCCGTGGGACAACCTGATCACCTTGTAACCTCCCCTGTGCTTAGAACAGTGCTTTGCACAGAGTAAGCACTTAACAAATACCATCACTATTATTATTATTATTGTTATTATTCCAGGAAAGAGGTAGGACGTGGGCCAGGGGTCGACAGCGGGACAGGTGAGATTGAGGCAACTTGTGTATGCATAATTGAGAAGCAGTGTGGTCTAGTGGATAGGGCACGGGCTGGGAGTCATTAGCACCTGGCTTCTAATTCTGCCTCCGTCACCTGTCTGCTGTGTGACCCTGGGAAAGTTACTTCACTTCTCCAGACCTCAGTCGGGGATTAGAACCCAGATCCTTCAGACTCACAGGCCAACGCTCTTTCCACTACGCTACGTTATCTCTCATTCTTCAATGCTGGACATTATTACCTACAGTAACAGTATATTTCTTAGAGTTACATTTTTCCTCTGTTGTATTTTACAGATCAATCCCTCCTACCTAATCTCTCTACACTCCTCCTACAAACCAGCTGCACACTTGGCTCCTCCAATTCCTTGATCTTGACTGAGCCCCCTCTTCCCTCTCCCTCTCCTTCCCCTCTCCATCCCCCCTGCCTTGCCTCCTTCCCTTTCCCACAGCACCTGTATATATGTATATATGTTTTGTACATATTTACTTGTACATCTCTATTCTAGTTTATTTTGTTAATATCTTTTGTTTTGTTGTCTCTCACCCCCTTCTAGACTATGAGCCCACTGTTGGGTAGGGACCATCTGTATATGTTGCCAACTTGCACTTCCCAAGCGCTTAGTACAGTGCTCTGCACACACTAAGTGCTCAATAAATACGATTGATTGATTGATCTTGCCTATCTCACCACTAACCTTCTGCCAATCTCCTTCCTCTGTCGGGACTCCCACCCCTCTTCAAATACCACAGAACACCACTCTCCCCACCTTCAAAAACTTATTAAAATCACAGTTATTCCAACAAGGCTTCCCTTACTAAAGCCTCATTTCCCCTACTCCTTGTCCTTTCTCTGCCACCTATACACTTGGATCTGTTCCCTTTAAGGTCTTAATATTCACTCCACCCTCAGCCTCACAGCATCTGTGTACAGATCCATCGTCTATTTCAATGTATCTCTCCCTCTAGATTGTAAGCTCCTTGTGGGTAGGGAAAGTTTCTATCAACTCAGTTGTAATGTACTCTCTCAAGTGCTTAGTAAAGTGCTCTGAACACAGTAAGCACTCACTGAATATCACTGATTAACTGATTGGCGGTCTCCTGTTATAGACAGTGAGCATCTTCAGTTCAGGGGCTGGTCTGAAGATGTGCATTGTATGTTCCCCAGGGCCCTAGAAGCAGTGTGGCTCAGTGGAAAGAGCACAGGCTTGGGAGTCAGAGGTCATGGGTTCTAATCCCGGCCCCATCACTTGTCAGCTGTGTGACTTTGTACAAGTCACTTCACTTCTCTGTGCCTCAGTTACCTCATCTGTAAAATGGATATTAAGACCGTGAGCCCCACGTGGGATGATCCGATGACCTTGTATCCCCCCCCAGCGCTTAGAACAGTGCTTGCCACATAGTAAGCACTTAACAAATACCATTATTACTATACTACCTCCCTTAACATAATGTTAGATTTACAAAGCACTTTGAAATCATGAGTGAATTCTGTTCCACATACATTTTATTTTCTTTTTTATTCTGAAAACACATTTAATCAAGATAGTGTTATAAACCTCATCTACCATCATTTTACATACCATAGAGTGAACTTTTTTCATGTTTATAAAAAATATATGTATTCTGTTCAGAGGGCACACAGAAGATCCAAAAGCACCAGTAAGTAGTAACAATATCTGAACTTGGTTCCTTTTTCACTGTCTCCTTAGAGTAACATCACCCATTTTCTTGTTTACCTGTTGTCTTACTACTTAAACTGACTTGATTGTCTCCAGTTCTTTCATAATGTGTTCCCAAACCATCCTCTTGACCAGCAAGTTTAAGGCTTCTTCTTTTTAATACCTATGTCTTAGTTTGATTCCTTCTCCCAAAGAGAAGTGGATATTGCCACATTGATTAGTCTAGATTAAAAAAACCCAAAAAAGACAAGTTGTCACAGAAATAGCTGGAAAGGGATGGTGACTTTAGTAACTCAAATAATTATGCCTGTTTAGGGAAGTTTCAAACCCTTGTTATGTTGTTGGCTATTCCATCAGTGAATGCATTTGTAATTTCCTTATAGAACAACAAGCTATTTGGAAATACAATATTTCCATTCAGATACCTCTGTACCAAGGAATTGCCTTGGAAAGGAGCTATGCTACCCATGATGTGGATACTTCAACTGGCTCATCCTCAACAGATTGCAAGAGAAACATAAATGATTGTATTTCTGACATCAAGACTGTCTGTCTAAAGTGATGCTTTAGAAAAAACTTGCATGAGCCGAATTGAAAATAGATACATTTTCAGGTATGTCAACTCCTTGCAGGCAGAGAACAGGTCTACCAACTCTTTTGGTATTATATTCTCCCAAATGCTTAATACAGTGCTCTGCAAACAATAAATGTTCAGTAAATGCTATTGATTGATTTAATTAAGCCTCATTTTCAAGGACAAAATTAATTTATAACATAGTTTCCATCTTCATTCCATAACATTTTATTGCACATATTCATATTGGTGACTTGATCTATTCTCGCTCATTCTTTTTTGTTTTTTTTTAATGGTGTTTGTGAAATGGTGTTTTGTATTTACATACAAAATATATATATTTGTGTCAGTTATGGTTAAAGGACAATTTAAAGTGGATTTTCTGGGGAATAAAGAGCAACCCTGGATAAATGATTTTCCATTATCTGTTGTATCTCTGAGGTAAAATATCCTCATTTTTTCTGATACAGTCTGTCAGGCCATTTGGTTTTGATCCCTTTGACTAGCAAGTGTGCTTCTCTTCCTCTATTGGATCCACTCAGATGAATATAATATTTGAACGTACTAATTAAATCTTCCTGAAATGTCCTAGTGAGCAGGAAACTAAATGAGGCATTATTCAGATTCATTTGAAAATAGAGTTCCTGCCTTCTAGATGCTTAGAATTATAAACCACACAAAATGCAGGAATGTAAGATGCTAATAAAAGAGAATACAGAAACTCATGCACACACACGCGCACACACACGTATATGTTGCCAACTTGTATTTCCCAAGCTCTAAGTACAGTGCTGTGCACACAGTAAGCGCTCAATAAATACGATTGAATGAATGAATATATGCACACACCTGTCCTACAAGGTCAAAGATGAAACCTTTGATGAGAAGATTGTATTAGCATTGGTGACTTTAACTGTTATAACCAGTACGTGACTGGTCTATCAATCAATCAATTAATGGTATTTATTGAGTGCTAACTATGTGTAGAGAACTGTACTAACCAATTGGGAGAGTTAGCAGAATTAGTGGACACATTCCCTGCCCATAATGAGCTTATGGTATAGAGGGAGAGACAGACATTAATATGAATGAATAAGTAACTTATAATGAAGAATTTAAAGATATAAAGACACTTTTTGCAACTGGTTGCCCTAGAGATTTCCCCCTGTAGTTGTGCTGCATTTGTAATCCATTGGGCTGGATGTTTTCATTTCTCCTTGTCTCATCGCTCTCATTCAACCCTCGTATTCAATCTATCCCCAAATCCTGCTGGTTCTACCTTAACAACATTGTTAAAATCCTCACCATCCAAACTGTTACTACGCTGTTGCAAGCATTTATCCTATCCCACCATGACTAGTACATCAGCCTCTTGCAGACCTCCATGGCTTCTGCTCCTCCTCACTCCAGTCCATACTTCACTCTGTTGCCCAGATCATTTTTTAAAGAAAGTTCAGTCTACATCTCCTCACTCCTCAAGATTATCCAGCGAACAGAAACTCCTTATCTTTAGCTTTAAAGCTCTCTTCCTCCTAAACTACCTCACGGATTTACTACTACCCAGCCTGCTCACTTATCTCCTCTAAAGCCAACCTACTCACTGTGCCCCAGTCTAGTCTATCAATCAGTCAATCAATTAATGGTATTTATTGAGTGCTAACTATATGTAGAGAACTGTACTAAGCAATCGGGAGAGTTAGCAGAATTAGCAGACACATTCCCTGCCCAATTATGGTATAGAGGGAGAGACAGACATTAATACGAGTGAATGAGTAACTTATAATGAAGAATTTAAAGATATGTACATAAGTGCTATGAAGCCGGGGGTAGGGAGAATATCAAACATCCAAAGATCAGAGATCCAAGTCCATAGATGATGCAGAAGGGAGAGCAAGCTGAGGAAAAGACAGCTTAATCGGGAAAGCCTCTTGGGGAAGATGTGAGCTTAAGAATGTATTTAAGGTGGAGAGAGTGGTGGTCTGGCATACATGAAGGGGGAAGGAATTCCAAGCAAGGATGTGGGAAGTTGTTGGTAGCAAGATTTGCACATTCTTCCTCTGGCCTGGAACTCCCTTCCCTTCATACGAAACAGACCACCACTCTCTCCACTTTCATAACCTCATTAAAATTGCATCTCATCCAAGAGGTCTGTGCCAACAAAGCCCTCACACTTTCCCTACTCCCTCTCCCTTCTGGGTAACATATACACATGAATTTGTATCAATCAATCAGTGGCGTTTATTGAGCACTTACCGTGTGCAGAGCACCGTATTGTTTGGGAGAGTATAATAAAACAGAATTGGTGGAACTAAAACCTTTAAGCCCTTGATATTCACCCCACCTTCAATCCCACTGCACTAAAGTATATACCCATAATTTATTTTAATGTCTGTCTCCCCTTCTAGACTGTAAGCTCATTGTGGCCAAAGAACATGTCTACCATCTCTGTTGTAGTGTACTCTCCCAAGTGGTTATTGCAGTGCTTTGCACACAATAAGGACTCAATAAATACCATTGATTGATTGATTGGTATCTTGACATTCCTGATATCTCTGCTCCAAGGCTGACACACAATTGCTGATAGCTTTATGTCAGGCTGACATATTCCAGTAAACTGCTACTAAACCAATTTAATAAAGGAGACCAGTCAAGTGGAAACGAAAATTGAATGGAGGGTAGGAGAAATGAAAATAGTCATTTGCTCTCATAGTCTTAATCCCCATTTTATAGATGAGGTAACTAAGGCATAGAGAAGTTAAGTGACTTGGCCAAGGTCACACAGCATAATTCTTATTCCCCTCACATCTCCACCATCTCTATATGTTGCCAACTTGTACTTCCCAATCGCTTAATACAGTACTCTGAACACAGAAGCGCTCAATAAATATGACTGAATGAATGAATGAATCTCCAGGCCCATATTTTGACTTTATTGGAGCAGGACTTAGTTATCTCTCCCAGCTGCCCCTATGCCTCCCTATATCTATCCTTCCCAAATTTCCCTTGGTGCAATAATCTGATGAAAAGGATTACAACTCCTGAGGCCCAAACCTTCTATTAACTGTCATCTGACTGGATCTTAGTTCAGATGATATGATAGATTGTAAAATTCTTGAGGGCACAGATACTTTATAGTACTCTCCCAAGTGCTTAGTATAATGCAAGCAGTACGGATTCAATAAATACTAAATTGATTTTGATTGATTGATAACCCAGTCCAATTACGCATCTTTGACAAAATACCCCTTCAAAAAAAAAAAAAGTCCTTTGTCTACCATGAGAGGAGAACATTTTGAGAGTATGTCTTCCAAAGGTTAAGCCTATTTCTACATTAATAAACCTTCTTTATTATGTCATTATCTTTGGTTGTTTTTCGTTCCCCAGCATCTTTGAAATTCAAATGTTCTTAAGGTGACTAATTTCATCCTTTCTGAACAAATGAACTGCAATTTTCTCTAATGGAATTGACACTAAGGTAGATTAACACGTTGAGTTTGGAGGAATTCATTCTGGGTTGAAACGTGTAAATCATTAAGGACTATGGGCAACAAGTGGAAGGTATAATAGTTGAAGAAATACATGATGCCAAGGGCCCATTAGAGACAGCCAGTGCACTCAAGAAGGGTGTGTGGATTCACCTTATTCCTAGATTGAAACAAATCAAAATTGGAGTCCTTTCTCTAGGCTGGAACTCCCTCCCGCTTCATGTCTGATCATCATTTTCCCCACCTTCAAAGTCTTATTAATAATGATAATAATGGCATTTGTTAAGCACTTACTATGTGCCAAGCACTGTTCTAAGTGTTGGGGTAGACACAAGGTAATCAGGTTGTCCCACGTGGGGGGTTGCAGTCTTAATCCCCATTTTACAGATGAGGTAACTGAGGCACAGAGAAGTTAAGTGACTTGCCCAAAGACAGACAGCTGACAAGTGTTAGAGCTGGGATTAAAATCACATCTGCTTCAAGAAGCCTTCATCTCCCCTACTCCCTCTCCCTTTTGTGTCATTCCCGTATTTGAATTTGTACCCTCTGTTCACCCCACCCTCAGCTGGTAACATTTATGTATATTTCTGTAATTTATTTTAATGTCCGTTTTCCCTTATAGACTGTGAGATCCCTGAGGGCAGTGAACATACCTATCAATTCTGGTATACTATACTCTTGAGCATTTAGTACAGTGCTCTGTACACAGTAAGTGCTCAATAAATCAGTTTGACTGAGTCCAGCACAGTCCAGTGACTTCCTTTAAACTCATTTCTGCTTTTCAGTAGTCCACACTGCAGTTAATCCCTTACTTTGGGGGCAGCCAACCCAACAGATTGTTTCCACATCTCATGCGTATTTGTCAGGATTTCAATAGGAAAGGAAGTGCTGCTATGAATTTTGCCTGGTGAATCACCAAAGATAACTTTATTCCCAGTTCCAGGAAAGTATATTTCCTCAGACCTTGAAGTTAGTCATAATAATGATAATGGTATTTGTTAAGCACTATGGACCAAGCACTGTTCTAAGCACTGGGGTAAATACAAGGTAATAAGTCTGTCCCACATGGGGCTCACAGTCTCAATCACCATTTTACAATAATAATAGTGATAATAATAATGGCATTTATTAAGCGCTTACTATGTGCAAAGCACTGTTCTAAGTGCTGGGGAGGTTACAAGGTGATCAGGTTGTTCCACGGGGGGCTTAATCCCCATTTTACAAATGAGGTAACTGAGGCACAGAGAAGTTAAGTGACTTGCCCAAGGTTACACAGCAGAAAAGTGGTGGAGGCGGGGTTAGAACCCAAGACCTCTGACTCCCAAGCCTGTGTTCTTGCCACTATAGACCACACTGTTCCTAAGTTCTTCTATATAGTGAATTTTTCAATGCAGTTGGGATAGACTACAGTTAGGGACTGTTAATTCCATAATGTGCCTCTATCTGAGTTCATTCATGCATTCATTCATTCAATCGTATTTATTGAGCACTTACTGTGCGCAGAGCACTGGACTAAGTGCTTGGGAAGTACAAGTTGGCAACATATAGAGATGGTCCCTACCCAACAGTGGGCTCACAGTCTAGACGGGGGAGATGTCAGAGGGCATGGTTATACAGATACATGCAGGATGGTTTAAGATGCTTATCGTATCATGTGGTTTTCCCTTGATGTGGTATTCATCGTGAAAGCAACCCCCACATCATAGGAGAATGGAGCGCATGGTAAATCCAGAGTTAAAGCTATTCTGACTGGAGTGTGTGAGAAAGGTGACAGGGGTTTAATAGGCCTCTGATGCCACTATCACACATGTGGGTTGTTGCTGCTGTTGCTAACACTGTTTTCACCCTCCCTCCTTCCCACCTCTTCTATTGCTCTTTTTCTTTTCCTTCTCCTTTCTTTCCTCTCTCTCCCAAACAATATTACCTGTCATCTCTGAGGAAAAATTGCATGGTTCTTTGCACTCAACTGTTTCAAGGCTGCATTGTTTGGCTCTTCTGCAAAAAAAAGCTTGCTGACACCTGCTCTCAAGAAACACCATGGTGAGATGGACCCTGAATAACAAAACACAGTATTCATATGGAACAGTTCATTGCTCATTTCCTATTTGCAGCTAATTATGAGTGTGCAAATACCTCCCAGGACTAAAAGGAAATAGTCCAGATTGCTATGGTTCCTTGTTCTCATTCACCTGCTGTGCTGTTGCTGGACGGCTTTTTTAGGCAGCTTTGCTAAATGTTTTCTTCCTATTGACACTCTTAATCCAAAAATATGACTAGGGTGTCATTCTCTTAAAATATACCTACCTAGAGAAGCAATGGAAAGATGGCTTCTCTGGAAACTATTTCCATGAGTCACAACCTACTTGAAAGTCAATCAATCAATGGTATTTGTTGACTCCCAATTCCATTCTCTTTCCACTAGGCCACACAGTTCTCTTGGGACCGATGTAAAGCTTTGGTTATGCGTTGGATTTCCCAGGCATAGACTGGAGCAGGACTTCGGTTTTCTTCAGTTGTACTGTCGGACCGTAGCACTGGGCTGAAATAGAAGTGAACAATTCTTTTTTGCTTGTCTTCTTATGTACGTGTCCCTAGATCACAGTCATCTCTCTGCATGGAGTACTTCCTGAGACACTTTCTCAAAGTCTTTTGATGATGTTTGGAACTTACTGAGCCAGAAGAGTTCCTCAGGGAAACTTGTGTGTGTGTGTGTGTGTGTGTGTCTGTGTGTCTGTGTCTGTGTGTATTCGTGTGCGTGTACAAGACAGTGGGCATAAACATCACTAACGGTGAAATTTATTTATGTGTGCATGTGTGGCTATAAGCATATACAACTCCACACACATTAGTGAAGCCCAACCCCCAGACTTCAGGTGATCGACTTCCATTTCCAAAGTCCAAAGTTGTAGTACAAGTACTAGTAGCAGTAGTAGTAGTATTAGTAGAAATTGAGCACTGTACTATGTGTACAAGGCTGTCCATCACCTCACCCCCTCCTACCTCACCTCCCTTCTCTCCTTCTCCAGCCCAGCCTGCACCCTCCGCTCCTCTGCCACTAATCTCCTCACCATGCCTTGTTCTCACCTGTCCCGCCGTCGACCCCCAGCCCACGTCCTCCCCCGGCCTGGAATGCCTTCCCTCCGCACATCTTCCAAGCTAGCTCTCTTCCTCCCTTCAAAGCCCTACTGAGAGCTCCCCTCCTCCAATAGGCCTTCCCACACTGAGCCCCTTCCTTCCTCTCCCCCTCCTCCCCCACCACCTCCCCCCCGCCTTACCTCCTTCCCCTCCCCACAGCACCTGTATATATGTATATGTTTGTACATATTTATTACCCTATTTTACTTGTACATATTTATTCCATTTTATTTTGTTAATATGTTTGGTTATGTTGTCTGTCTCCCCCTTCTCGACTGTGAGCCCGCTGTTGGGTAGGGACCGCCTCTATATGTTGCCAACTTGTACTTCCCAAGCTCTTAGTGCAGTGCTCTGCACACAGTAAGCACTCAATAAATACAATTGAATGAATGAATGTTTGGGAAGTGCAAAACTGCAAATTTCCCATTAAGATCTTGCTCTCTAAATCAAGAGAAAGGCATTGACATATAAATACAGTAATCAAAAGGAGATAACCTTTCATTCCCAAACTGCTTCTGGGATTGTTGGAGGGGAAAGCATTCGACCTAAGACATTTCGTCTTCTCTCACCTTCCCATTCTCTACCTTCCCAAGGACTCCAGGCCATATGGATCTATGTCTAGTTTTTTCTCCTTCCTCCTCAGTGCCTAGATATCTCACTATCAATCAATCAGTGGTATTTATTGGGTGCTTACTGCATGCAAAACATTTAGTACAGTGCTTGGTAAACATGATACAGAAGCAGCGTGGCTCAGTGGAAAGAGCAAGGGCTTTGGAGTCAGAGGTCATGGGTTTAAATCCCAGCTCCACCAATTGTCAGCTGTGTGACTTTGGGCAAGTCACTTCATTTCTCCATGCCTCAGTTACCTCATCTGTAAAATGGGGATTAAGGCTGTGAGCCCCCCGTGGGACAACCTGATCACCTTGTATCCTCCCCAGCGCTTAGAACAGTTCTTTGCACATAGTAAGCGCTTAATAAATGACATCATCATTATCATTATGATAGAGCTGGTAGATCTTATCTGTGCCCATATGGAGCTTACTAATAGGGGAGACAGATAAAAAATAAATTACAGCTATAGGAAGCAACAGATTACGTGCTCTGGGGGTGAGAGTAGTATGAGTATCAAAGAAATTAGATGGAATGAATATAACTGTATAGTCTATGCAGAAGAGAAGACCAGTAGGGTAGGAAGATGAGAAACTAGTCAGGGAAGGCTTCCTAGGGGAGATATAATTTTAGTAGACCTTGAAGATGGGGGAAATGGTGGTCTGTTGGATATGGAGAAGAGCTCCAGGCAGGAAGGATGACATGAACAAGGGTTAGATGGTAAAATAGGCAAGGTCTAGACATGATAACTAGGTTGGTGTTAGAAGTGAAGTATGTGGGTTGGGTTGTAGTGGGAGAGGAGCAAAGTTAGGTAGAAAGAAGAGAGGGATGCTAACCATTGGAACTTTATGAGGAGTGGAAAAACAGGGTAATTCAGTCAGTTTAGTTAGATATGGAAAGTAGTAAATGCTTACTGGTTTTCAAACACTATGCTAATTACTGGAACAGCCACAATAATTATTTCAGGTATATTCCCTATCCTCCCTGGGGCTCACCATTGGAAAAAATAGTGATAAACGTTATCCTACCATCATTTAACAGAAGTCATGACTGATGTCCAAGGAGGCTAAATGACTTACCCACTATCAGTGGCTGATCTGAGATTAGAAACTATGAGGCCTGGGATTAAAAGCCTTGGCATTTTCTAAAAATAAGCAAATGGCACATTAGAGCTTTACTGTGCAGAAAGGGTTTTGGGGAGAGGCTGACAAGAAGGGGGAACATGTGATCCTTCAGGAAGGTAAGGGTAATGTTCCATCCAATCTATATCTTGTCTTATGCTGTCGAGTCATCTCCTACTTATAGGGACACCATGAATACATAAATTCATTCATTCAATCATATTTATTGAGCTTAGAACAGTGCTTTGCACATAGTAAGTGCTTAATGAATGCCAGTGTTATTTTTATTATTATTATTGAGCACTTACGGTGTGCAGAGCACTGTACTAAGCACTTGGGAAATACAAATCGGCAACCCATAGAGACGTTCCCTACCCAACAACGGGCTCACAGTCTTGAAGGGGGAGATAAACAACAAACCAAAATAGGTAGACAGGTGTCAATACCATCAGAATAAATAGAAGTATAGCTAAATACACATCATTAATAAAATAGAGTAATAAATATATGCAAATATATACAAGTGCTGTGGGGAGGGGAAGGGGGTAGGACGGGGTGTTGGGGAGAGGAGGAGGGGAAAGGGGGGGTCTCAGTGTGGGAAGGCCTCCTGGAGGAGGTGAGCTCTCAGTAGGGCTTTGAAGGGAGGAAGACAGATAGTTTGGCGGATGTGTAGAGGGAGGGCATTCCAGGCCAGAGGGAGGATGTGGGGCAGGGGTTGATGGAGGGACAGGTGAGAATGAGGTACGGTGAGGAGGTTAGTGGCAGAGGAGTGGAATGTGCAGGCTGGGCTATAGAAGGAGAGAAGTGAGGTGAGGTAGAAGGGGGCAAGGTGATGGACAGCCTTGAAACTGGGAGTGAGGAGTTTTTGCTTCATACAAAGGTTGATAGGCAACCACTGGAGATTTTTGAGGAGGGGAGTGACATGCCCAGAGCTTTTCTGTACAAAGATAATCCAGGCAGCAGAGTGAGGTATAGACTGAAGCGGGGAGAAACAGGAGGATGGGAGATCAGAAAGGAGGTTGATGCAGTACTCCAGTTGGGATAGGATGAGAGATTGAACCAGCAAGGTAGTGGTTTGGATGGAGAGGAAAGGGTGGATCTTGGCAATGTTGTGGAGGTGAGACCGGCAGGTTTTGGTGATGGATTGGATCTGTGGGGTGAATGAGAGAGTGGAGTCAAGGATGCCACCAAGGTTGCAGGCTTGTGAGAACGGAAGGATGGTAGTGCCGTCAGCATTGACGGGAAAGTCAGGGAGGGGACGGGGTTTGGGAGGCAAGATAAGGAGCTCAGTCTTGGACATAAATACGATTGAATGAATGAATGAACCTCTCCCAGAATGCCCCACCTCCATTTGTAATCATTCTGGTAGTGTATCCATAGAGTTTTGATTTGTAGCCACTGGCCAAGCTAGGAATGGAATAGATATGCCTCTGCTTCACTCTCCTTCCCATAGTTGAGACTGGTAGAATACTGGAAACTCTCCAGGTGTGACCCTGAGAGGGGATCCAATCTATAGATTTGTATTTTTTTTATTCTCAACCCTTTATTGAAGTCTGAACCTCTCAAATGGTTCATGAATAAGTAGTTTCTGCTCGAACTGCTTCATTGGAGCTAGAAATAATTGATCTGATTCCATTGTCTCAGACAAAGGCACAGACTTTGATACACAATGGGCTTTGTCTGCCTTTGGGTTTGTTTAGAAGACCCCAGAGCAGTCTAAATTAGTCATGAAGGGATAAATAAGTACTGTTTGATGAAGTTAATGGATGTAATGATTCTCCTAGCCTAGATATTGCAGCTGCTGCTGAGAAAGAATAGTATTAGATTTCTTTGCATCAACCTAGAGTCACCATACATTATCTAGTAAAACAGATGAGTTGCACATGGTATAAATTTGAAACCGTATTTCTCCCAGTGTTGTTCCAGCCTTGTCCCCTTGCCACACAGTGATTTTAGATTTTCGGTGAATAGAAGACAGTGGTGGGTGGCAGACAGTCTGTCATATTCTCCATCTCTCATCCAGGTTATTGGTGAACTAGGTAGGGAATGTGTCTGTTATTTTGTTGTATTGTACTCTCCCAAGCGCTGAGTAGAATGCTCTGCACACAGTAAGTGCTCAATAAATACAACTGATTGATTGAGTGGTAGTCCCCTCTCAGGGACACCAGACTCTCCATTCTCTGAGTGCTGAAAACACAGTGCCTTTGTCTTCCACTGACATGGAGGGTGGCTCATGGCACACTGCCCTCTCGTGCAACAAATAAGGGTGAATATAGAGGTTTAATTGTATTATTTTCAGTGAGGAATTAACCGCTCAAACTGCTTAGAGACGACTTCCAGGCACAAGAGGGGATCGGTCCACCCAGGACAACAGAACACCCTGCTGTACAGTCAGTTAACACAGGCCAGACAATCTTGGTTCTGATCTTTAAGGGAGCAAGGTGGGAGCCATAGTGAATCGGGAGAAATTTCAGATCACCTGCCTTTTCAGATCATGCTGGAGGTCCGAAGTCATCCTGAGGCCATATTGCGCTGTTCCAATTGGCCCATTGAGATTCATATAGAGACTGTCTCTATATGTTGCCAGCTTGTACTTCCCAAGCGCTTAGTACAGTGCTCTGCACACAGTAAGCACTCAATAAATCCAATTGATTGATTCTCGAGGTGCTTGGACTGAATTAAGGCTATCAAACCTCAGAAGGAGCTGTTACCACCAATCTGTCCATGAACCTTCTGAGCTGGGAGTAGGTTTACAGAAAAAATCCAGAAACAGCTAGAGACCAGAGCACTTTCCCAGTTGTTGTCCCAATCAATTCCATATGGGGATTGCTGAGTGTGAAGGCTCCAGGAGCAGCTGGAATCCAAAATTGGTGGTAGGATCCAATTGCAGCCTAGCTCTTAAAGGACTGACACCTTTTGAAACCAACCCAGCAAGCCACCCAATGCCACGGACCTAGTTAGAATCTAGACGTTTCGTGGTGGGAGGGGAGATGAAAGAAGAATATCCAACCTCTGGTGTGCTCCTAAGAGTGTCCAAGTAGCGCTCTATCTGGAAAACCTGAAAATGATTTGTCATTTTAAAGACACGTGAAGAATCCACTGCCCAAGCCATCCCGGCTATAAATCTTATGATGAATGGATTTTTTAAAAAGGATTCTCAAGGCAAGATTTATAGGACTCTGAGTATCTCTCAGCATCTTGTAGTTTTTAACTCTTCTAAAATTATAAATCAACTTTTTAAATAAAAGATCAATCTTGCTAATGCATAATATTTTCTTTGCAGTAAAGGAATCCATGCGACTTGAAGAGAAAAAGAGAAAACCCATTTTCTTTCTGTTTTTTTTTTTCAATTTCTTGTTTCCAGGAAGAACTTTTGGTGCACTAGCTCAGTGTGAAGTTTGCAATTTATCACATCAGTGATATTCTGAAATACCAAATCACATACATGGCCCCATTTTAACATTAGTGATGCATTCATTATATAATTTGATTAATGACAATATGTTAGCATTCCTAATCATTTCTCCAAGTTTCCTAATTATATCTCCAAGTTTCCTTAAGTGCATTAAGTTGATTAATCATTTGAGGCAATCAGACTCAGTGAATACACTAGCTGATCTGTAGAACATAAAAAAAAAATTAGTGCAATGAAGATCAGCTGAATTTTTATCTAACATCTGTCCTTGCTAATGTTAGAGGCTGGGACAAGGAATGAACCCAACAAAAGTGGCAGACCAAGATTGCATCAGAAGTAAATGTGAGAGACTGGAATAAAGACCCTTGAACCCAAAGGGACAGAGGGGTTAGCACAGGGTCAGATTAAATGGATTCTCAAACCCTTTAAGTCTCTTTTCAAACTTAAAGATCTTCCAGATGGGCAAACCCATGTCAATTTGACTTCCAATCACTGACACTCGACCTCCACAGAAGTCATGGTGTTTTTTTCACCTTTCTTCTTTTCCGCGATTGAAAATGTTAGAGAAAGGTGAACTGAAAAAGTTGAGTTGTTTTATTTTTACCTTTTTTACTCATCTGCAACTTATTTGAATGTCTGTCTCCCCATCTAGGCTGTAAGGCACCTCAAGAGCAGAGAACATGTACACCAACTCTGTTGTACTTTCCAAGTTCTTAGCACAGTGCTCTGCACATAGCAAGCTCTCAATGAATACCAATGATTGATTGATTGACTGATTAGCAGGTAAGCAAAGGTAGAAGTGTGGTTGGGCCATTCTGAGCAAGTAAATTGGTTGGCAAGAATCAGTTATCGGCTAAATAGGCGTTTCCTGCAGGCCTTCCTCTTCTCTGTGGAAGGAAGAATTGATTAGGTTCTAAATACAATGACCAATTAAACACCCACAAAACAGGAGACGTGGAACACCAGAGCTTTATCTGATTGATTCTAGAGTCCTATTGCTCAAGATGGCAGGTTTCACCTTTAAAATCTGAGATGAGAGAAAGAAAATGAAAAAGCAATGTGGGGTGACGTGACAAAGATGGACGGCTTCACACACAACAAATGAAAGAGTTTGAAGGTTCTGAAATGGTGGTATGTAAATACAAGAGTCTAGTTAAACAGGAAGCCCACCACTCTTTCCCCTCCACCTTAATTAAAGGAATGATATAAAATAAAATGCTGACTAAGCAGCAGATTGTTGAATAATCATGCTTCTAGAAAAAAACCTGAAATGTAATTATTCCTTTGTGAACATTTCAGAGAAAATATGACTATTGATGCTTTACATGAATGAACAGGATGAGTTCAGGAGTTGATAATAAATATTCAGAAATTGTAAAATGAGATGGCAAGTCTAAGATGATGGGGATTTTCCACTGTGGCTATTAGTCTGTATCTATTTGATGCCTAATAAGATAGGCATGGAAGCAGTACAAACTAATTTTCAAGGGGTTGTCTTTCAACATTACACCCTGACTTGCTGAGGAAATGTATGCATACAGAATATAAGTTCAAAGGGCCACTTCTGTATTAACTGGTATTCATTTCATCTGAAATACAATCTGTTAAACCGACTTTAACCAAGTTCCTACATGGCCATAATAAAGGACAGCAATTAAAGGCATTTTCAATTTGACTTTGTGAAATGTTTAAAGCTTCTCTAGAGGAAATAATGTGTGTCTTTTACAACAGTTCATTCTTCATTCGGTCCCAAATTAGCTGCATAATATGTGAGTGAATTTCCATGCCTAGTTAGAGCTCATTATTCAGTGAAGTCTCAGGGAATTAGGATTTCTTTCATGACTTCTTTTTTGTATTTTGCCCTTTAAACATTGCTCTAATTTAAACATTCTCAAGGAACACTATATGATTGTGTCCATTAATTCCTACTTGTTTAGGAAAATGTAACAAATCTGGAACAGAAATCTGGATTTTCATATTACAAATGTAACGTTTGCTCATTTTAAAATATGCTTTTGTGAAAAAAAATGGTGGAACACGGAAATTGCAAACTGGCTTATAAATCGAACAAAGATTCTAGACAGTAAAGGGATTAAATGTAGATTAAAAAGCCAGAGAGAGAAAATGATACAGCCTCATCTAAAATGAATTTTAATAGGACGTATCTTTTCCTTCAATAGTTTCGATTTCTTTTTCTAATTGAATCATTTCTTTACATTTTATTTCAAGGCATTGGAGCATTGTTTGTGGCACCTGGTGGGGCCCCAATGGTGACCTCAATCTGAGTACATATCAAATCATAATGCGATACTGAGAAATTCGGAAATAAAACTCTTTCTCTCTCATTTCTGTGGACAGGGTTTGTAGACGGGTCTTGGCAAGGGCGGAATTCACATAGAAAATGTCTGTTTGATATGAATCCTAGTGACTGCAGGTGATTTAGTTATTTCCTACCTGTTTGCAAGCTGATTTGCTGAAGTTGGAATGGACAAAATAAATATACAGCACAGGTATTAGGAGGCAAGCAATGGATCTCTTACTCCACTTCCACCTAGAAAATTCATTTCCTTCTTTCTGGTAACTTATTCTTGAAGAAAATATATAGATATATATGGGTAAAGGTAGAATTATGGATGGATGGATTGATGGGTGGAGGGATGTATGGGTGGATGGATAGGTAGATGATAGATTTAACTATCATTCTTAGTCAAAAACAAAACTGACTGTGAGGTTGTAGCCACATGTACAGCAGCAGACTTGCTGAGAGACAGCATGGCCTAGTGGAAAGAACATGGTCCTGGGAATCAGGGGACCTGGGGTCATAATCCCGGCTCTTCCACTTTCCTGCTGTGTGACATTGGAAAATCACTTAACTTTTCCACGCCTCAGTTTCCAATTCTGTAAAATGGGGATACAAATACTTGTTCTCCTTTCCTCTTACACTGTAGGACATGGACTATGTCCGACCTGATTATCTCGTATTTATCATTCAATCAGTCAATCACTAGAATTTATTGTTTGCATGAATACAAGTAGTTGGATGCGTGTAATACAATCGAGTTGGTAGACGTGATTCCTGCCTTTGAGGAGCTTACTATCTAGTTGGGAAGAGAAGCATTAAAATATTTGCATTACAGATGGGCAAAGCAACAAAGTATAAGGATGTATTTATAAGTGTTGTGAAGTAAGGATGGGGTGAGTATTAAAGTGCTTGAGGTGTACTGATCCAGGGACATAAGTGATACAGAATGGAGGGCAAATAGAGTGGGGAAATGAGAGGTTAGTCAGGAAAGACTCCTTGGAGGAGCTGTGATTTTAGTAGGACTTTGGGGAGACTTCTGGTCTGTTCTATATGAATGGAGAGGGAGTTCCCAGCCAGAAGGAGGTAGGCAAGGCGTTGAAGGTGAGAGACATGGTCGCTTCACAGAAACCACCCTCTCAAAGGTTACCAAAGATCCTGTGTTGCCAAATCCAATAGCCTCTACTCCATCCTAATCCTCCTTGACTTTTCAGATGCCTTCGACACTGTCGACCAATCCCTTCTCCTGGAAATATTATCCCATCTTGGCTTTACTGACACTGTACTCTCCTGGTTCTCCTCATATCTCTCTTGCAGCTCATTCTAAGTCTCTTTCTTGGCCTTCTCCTCCACCTCCCACCTCCTAACTGTGGGTGTTCCTCAAGGTTCAGTCATTTGAGGTGATGGTGGGACATCCAAGTAGATCTATTAAAGTGCTTGAGGTGTAATGGACATCTACTTGGATGTCCCACTATCACCTCAAATGACTGAACCTTGAGGAACACCCACAGTGTTAGAGAAGCAGCATGGCTCAGTGGAAAGAGCACGGGCTTTGGAGTCAGAGGTCATGGGTTCAAATCCTGGCTCCGCCACTTGTCAGCTGTGTGACTCTGGGCAAGTCACTTCACTTCTCTGGGCCTCAGTTCCCTCATCTGTAAAATGGGGATGAAGACTGTGAGCCCCCTGTGGGACAACCTCATCACCTTGTAACCTCCCCAGCGCTTAGAACAGTGCTTTGCACATAGTAAGCGCTTAATAAATGCCATTATTATTAGTAGTAAGCACTTAATAAATGCTATTATTATTATTATTATTATTATTATTATTATTATTATTATATGTCTAAAACAGGAACTCCTTATCCTTATTTTCCCACCCAAACCCTGTGCTTTCCCTGACTTTCCCATCATTGTAGACAGCACTATCATCCTTCTTGTCTCACAAGCCTGTAACTTTGGCATTATCCTTGACTCCTGTCTCTCTCATTCAATCCCTATATTCAATCCATCACTAAATCTGGTCAGTTTGACCTTCACAACTTTGTCAAAATCCACCAGTTCTTCTCCATCCAAACTGCTTCCGTGTTAATCCAAGCATTTATCTTGTCCTGCCTTGATTATTGTATCAGCCTACTGACTGATCTTCCTGCCTCCTGTTTTTCCCCACTCCAGTCCTTACTTCAAGCTACTGCCTGGATCATTTTTCTACAAAAACATTCAGACCATGGTTCCCCACTCTTCAAGAATTCATTCATTCATTCAATCGTATTTATTGAGTGCTTACTGTGTGCAGAGCACTGTACAAAGCACTTGGGAAGTACAAGTTGGCAACACATAGAGACGGTCCCTACCCGACAACGGGCTCACAGTCTGGTTGCCCTTCCAACTTGGCATTAAACAGAAACTTCCTAGCAACAGCAGGTTTAAAATAATCACCTTGACCCCACCTACCTTACCTCCCTAATTATCTACTCCAACCCAGTCCGCACTCAGTTTCACTCCACTATTGCCAGCCTTCTCACTGTACCTCAAATCTCCTCTACCTCGCCACCCTGTTGCCCACATTCTGTCTCTGGCCTGGAACACCTTCCCTCCTCATGTCTGACAGACAATTACTCTCCCCCAATTCAAAGTCTTATTGAAGGCACATTTCCTCCAAGAGGCCTTCTCTGACTAAGCCCTCCTTTATTCTTCTCCTGCTCCCTTCTCCATCACCCTGACTTGTTCCTTTTATTCATCCTTCCCTCCCAGCCCCACAGCACTTAGGTACTTACCTGTGATTCATTTATTTATATTAATATCAGTCCCCCTCTAGACTGTAAGCTCATTGTGGACAGGGAATGTGCCTCTTTATTGTTATTTTGTACTCATTCATTCACTCAGTCGTATTTATTGAGCCCTTTTGTGTGCAGAGCACTGTACTAAATGCTTGGGAAGTACAAGTTGGCAACATATAGAGACGGTCCCTACCCAACAACGGGCTCCACAGTCTAGAAGACGGGCTCACAGTCTACTCTCCCAAGATCCTAGAACAGTCCTCTGCTCATAATAATCAGAATAATAATGATTTTATTTAAGTGCTTACTATGTGCCAAGCACTGTTCTAAACACTGGGATAGAAAATATAGTTAATTGACTGAATGACTCATCCAGCTCACTGCCAACCCCTGGCCTGGAATGCCCTCCCTCTTTGTGTCCAACAGAAATCCTCTCTCACCAAAGCACATCTCTTCCAAGAGTCCATCCCTAATTAAGCCCCCATTTCCTCTTCCTCTCCTTTCCTTGTTGCCCTTGCACATGGATTTTCATCCTTTTATTCACCCCTCCCTCTTCCCCACAGTACATAAGTACGTAGCTGTAATTTTTTTTATATTAATGTCTGTCTCCACTTCTGGAGTGTAAGCTCACTGTGGGCAGGGGACATGTTTACCAACTCTGTTATATTGTGCTCTCCCAAGTACTTAGTACAGCACACAGTAAGTGCTCAGTAAATATGAATGACTGATTACTATTAGCAGGGAAGTGTGCAATAATCAAGCCCTCTCCTTTCTTGTAGATTCCTGCCTTGTAGATCCAACCCTGTGACTTTCCCCACTTTTCATTCTTTATCTTTGAGAGTGTCTTAACCAGTGGTTGGCACCAAGGGCTCATATTCTGTGTTTCACAAACCCTAATTCTTGATGTTGACAGGGTAGTTCAGAAAAAAATCAAATGATTTTGGCCATTTCCACAGGTGAGATTCTCTCCTCCCTTTTCCTCAGGTAGCCAGTAGTGTGAGGGACAGAGTCCAGTGCTTAGAACAGTGCTTGGCACATAATAAATGCTTAACAAATACCTACATTATTATAATAAGGCAGTGAACAATTATCAGGAGGTGGGAAACTTGGGCTTCATGTATTCTGCAGTCTAGACTGGGCAGGACCACTAAGTTTAATCAAGGTACAACACACAATCTAGAAAGACCTCACGTCCCTTCTGAAGCCTGATTTGGGAAAATGTAGAGATTCTAGCTTCTGTGGACACTCTTTAAATAGAACTGAAGGAAACTTTGGAAAATTTGGAAACTTTGTTCTGTACAGGCATTCTTTGAAGGGTGAGCTTGTATGGAAGCAGCATGGCATAGTGGATAGAACATGGGCCTGGGACTCAGAAGGTCATGGGTCCTAATCCTGGTTCCACCACTTGTCTGATGTGAGGCCTTGGGCAAGTCACTTAACTTCTCTGTGCTTCAGTTACCTCATCTGTAAAATGGGGATTAAGACTGTGAGCCCAATGTGGGACAGGGACTGTGTCCAACCTGATTTGCTTGTATCCACCCCAGCACTTAGTATATTGCCTGCCACATAGCGGGCACTTAACTAATACCATTAGTAGTAGTAGTAGTAAATAGGTACTGTATTGCATAGTAGATTGCAGAGGCTCTCAGAAACCTTTGTTGTGTGGAATGGGAGCAGAGGAAGGGGATTCTTTCACTCAATCATCTTTATTGAACACTTACTGTGTCCAGAGCACTGTACTAAGCACTTAAATGAAGTGCATCTTCCCTCCCCCAACCTTCATCTGCCTACTTCTTCCAGGCTTAGCAGTTTGTGGAGCCAGGGGGGAAGACTGATTCAGTGGGCAGAGGCAAGAGCTGGCTGAAAAGCTGCTGTGTGCGTGGCAGCTTCCCAGGTGGGTGGGAATTCCCCCCTCTCCAGCTGTTGTGAGGGATGGAACTCCCTTGCCTGGGCAGAATGTGCCAAGGAGTCTCCAGTCAGAGAAGCACGGCCAGGGCCTCAGAATTCCCCTGAGTTTCAGACCTGGGTCTGGGGCCTTCTGGGGATGCTCAGCCTCCCGGCAGAAGCCCCAAAGCAGGCTGCCTGATGTTGACAGGTGCTCTGAGGGGTAGACAGCTGCCTGTTGTTGACATCCCCTTATACCCTCTGTTCTTCTTCCCAGATTCACTCTCTCCCTCTTCCCTACCCTTCTCCATTCCTCTTTACATCTTTCTTCCCTTTTCCCAGCCCCACTACCAGCAATAGCTCCTGTTATAAAACAGCCATGTGGAACAGTGACGCATCGCGTTAGACTGTGAGCCTTTTAGACTGTAAGCCCACTGTTGGGTAGGGACTGTCTCTATATGTTGCCAATTTGTACTTCCCAAGCGCTTAGTACAGTGCTCTGCACACAGTAAGCGCTCAATAAATACGATTGATGATGATGATGATGATGATCACGTTGTGCACATATTGATGTCACTGCTTTTGTGCTGAGCAGAGCCAATGCCGAACTCGACAAGGAGTCAGTCTCTGGATAAAATGACAACAAACACTTATTTGGACAATCGCCGAGCTTCCACCATGTAACAAGGCAATGCCTCACATTGCTGTGCACAATAATAATAATAATGGCATTTATTAAGCGCTTACTATGTGCAAGGCACTGTTCTAAGTGCTGGGGAGGTTACAAGGTGATCAAGTTGTCCCAAGGGGGCTCACAG
Organism: Tachyglossus aculeatus; assembly: GCF_015852505.1. NCBI lineage: Eukaryota > Metazoa > Chordata > Mammalia > Monotremata > Tachyglossidae > Tachyglossus > Tachyglossus aculeatus. Next base: position 25,749,847 of record NC_052069.1, read on the forward strand.
TCTTAATCCCCATTTTACAGATGAGGTAACTGAGGCCCAGAGAAGTGAAGTGACTTGCCCAAAGTCACACAGCTGACAAGTGGCAGAGCCGGGATTTGAACCCAAGCGATGGAGCAGTCTGCCGTTGCTGACAGAGCCTGGTCTGTTCCATGTTCCTCCTTGAAAGTCAGTCACTCAGTCAATTTTATTTATTGAGCCATGAACGTTGTGCAGAACACTGTACTAAGCGCTCTGGAGAATACAATACAACAATAAATGAACACATTCCCCATCCACAATGAGCTTACAGTCTACAGGGAGAGACAAGCATTAGGTGGCTTAGTGGGAAGAGCACGGGCCTGAGAGCCAGAGGTCATGGGTTCTAATTCCGGCTCCGCCACTTAGCTGTGTGACTTTGGGCAAGTCACTTAATGTCCTGTGCCTCAGTTACCTCATCTGTAAAATGGGGATTAAGATCGTGAGCCCCCCATGGGACAACCTGATCACCTTGTAACCTCCTCAGAGCTTAGAACAGTGCTTTGCACACAGTAAGCGCTTAATAAATGCCATCAGTACTATTGCATAAGTGCCGTGGGGATGGGATGGGGGGGATGAATAAAGGGAGCAAGCCAGGGAGATGCAGAAGGGAGTGGGAGAAGAGGAAAGGAGATATTAGTCAGGGACAGACTCTTGGAGGAGATGTGCTTTCAGGAAGGCTTTGAAGTCAGAGAGAATCGTTGTCTGTCATTTATGGGGAGAGAGGGTGTTCCAAGCCAGAGGCAGGACATGGGTTGGTGGCGAGATGGACAAGATCAAAGTATAGTGAGAAGGGTAGCACCAGAGGAGTGAAGTATGTCTGCTGTGTTGTAGTAGAAGAATAGCCAGTTGAGGTAGAAGGGTGATTGAGTACTTTTAAGCTTAGTGTCCCCCACCCTTCTCATGATACTACTTTAGATCCCTCCTCTGAATGACTCTATTTAATTAAGGGTTATTTGAAATGGTCTGGATCCTTATAGGTCACTTTATCTTATCCTGCCTCACCAGTTGTCCTACTCATTCATTCATTCAGTTGTATTTACTGAGTGCTTACTGTGTGCAGAGCACTGTACTAAGCACTTGGAAAGTACAATTCAGCAACAGATAGAGAAAATCCCTACCCAAGAACAGGCTCACAGTCTAGAAGGGGGGAGACAGACAATAAAACAAAACAAGTAGACAGGCAACTCGACTCGTCTGTCTAGCTGTACCTCCTTTGGGCTAGCCGAACTTCCTATTTTGGGTCACTTTATTAGGGGAGTAAGTCCACAGTTTTCACAACTTTGGTTCCCTGTTTCTCACTTTATTTTTAACTGTTTTGGTGGCTGCAGGAGCCTGTCTTCCCCCACAGTCTCCCATCATGTGGCAAGGCTAATAATGAAAGATTTTTTTGTGCAGCAGCGGTTCAAATAATTCATTTCATTTACCTCTTCTGAAAAGAGAAGTTGTCAACTCTGATTCGTTCATTCATTCAATCATATTTATTGAGCGCTTACTGTCTGGAGTATCATCATGCGGCCTTCCTCGAGAGACCCCAAAACATTTGACTGGAAGTTTAACTGAACCCACTCTTACAACTGGGTTTGGAAAAGTTCCTGAGATTGTTGCTTTGTTGTTATTTTCCCTTCTCTGCTGATGTGATTGGTTGGGGGGGGGGGGAATAGAAAAGAATGTATAAATAGGAAGATACATGAAGCTTAAACCATTTCCTCAAGACTCTCATGGCATGCCAATTCAAGCCTCAAGCGCTCATGAAATTCTAAACAGGTGAGTCAAATGTGGGGCTGTTCTCAGCCCACAGCCCTCACTGCTGCTTTTGTAATTGTCTGCTTCTGTTCTCTCTATGAATTGTTTATGACTCGGAATATCAAAAATGCACCATTGGCTGCAGGAGATAAAAGATTCTCCACCATGTACAATCCACAGGGAGAACACCATTGGAGACCACGAGTGCAGGCTGACCTTTCCTGGGGCCACTGGGATACTTCTGCTCTCATTCACTCCATGTAGAAAATAAGTATTTCACATTAGCCGATTCAATGGTATCACAAAGCATATCATCCGGGAAATGTCTTCCATCTCAAAGCAAAGCCTTTGATGTTCTGGTTAAGTATCTGTTGGTCTAAAGTTATTTTTTCTATTCCCTATAAAACTCTTGGCATTACCAGGATGGATAACTAAACATTTTGACCTCTTTACTAAGCCTAATAGAATTTCACAAGGAAAGACAAACAAAAACTAACTCTGTGCATTTTAAATTGGTTTTGGAAACATTATGAAGTACCAGAATGATATAACACATTATCATTGGTTTATTATTCATTGCACCCCTAGCAGCCCCCCAGAATATAAATGGCAAACAGTCAGTAGCATTACTTTCATATAGTATAATGAAGTTAGCAGAATTTATGTAAGCTCATTTAAAGTTATAAAAGTCTTTACTACACAGCCTACATAAAGTAGATCATCAGTATGAGTTCAATATTGACCTACAGTTATATGTAAAAATTCTGTTGTCCCGCTGCTTAATTTAATGTCTGTTTCCCTCCTGTAGACTGTAAGCTTCTTGCAGTCAGGGAACATAACTAATTCTATTGTACAGTACTCAGTAAATACCGTAGACTGATGGATTAATTGAGCCATATAGCTGACCTTTACTGCCAGGATTCCTTGAATTGTAATTTAGTTGGAATTTACAGAATAGATTTTAAGCTCTCCCTTTACAGTGTAATATGTGTGTGGGATGTGTCAACTTACTCTATTGTACTCTCCCAAGTGCTTAGTATGGTGACTTTTCAGAGTCAATCTCAATAAATTATATCAATTGATTGTTTGATTAGAGGGGAAACTGAGAATTACAATAGCTTGTGTCCTATCCTGCAGAGTGGGTCTTCTGATGCTTCCTTAGCAGAAGCTGGGACAGGTTTTCACAGAACTAGTAGTATGTGTAGTCTTTCTAATTCAGTAGTGTTCTTAAATAGATTACAAAAAAAGATAGGGATGCCCGACAAACCTAATTGGTGGTTTCTCCACAAAATAGATGTTTATTTGCTAGCATCAGAATAGCTGCCATTCATCTGCTGGGGTGCTTTTTCTGTTTAAATAAACAGCGATGTTTTACAAAGTTTGCAAAAGCATAATTAGTTCTTACAGACACAATATTTTTAAGCCTCAAGCACTTGGTCTCCAGCTGTCCTGTCTGAAATTCTCATTTCGGAGCCGGCTTAAGCTTTGTCCCATTGAAGTCCAAAATCTTTTGATGACTGACAATGTCATCAAAATGTGTGTAGCCTCAGAGGGACATGACACAAATATCTGCATAGTTTTTTGATAAGGGCATCTGCCACCTTTTCAGAAGTTTCGTAGTATGTAGAGCTCTTCCAAAGTGGATGTCTTTGCAGTGTTGAAATATTAATTTTACCATATTCTGCCATACAATTGCAATAGAGAAATGATGCTCTATTGATCATAAAATTCACAGATGGTCAGAAAGGGTTGTTTCAAATCATCTTTCAACTATTTATATGATCCCTAAGCAGCCTTATTAAAATCACATTCCCTCCAAGTGACTGTCACTGACTTAGACCTCATTTCCCCTACATCCTCTCTCTTCAATGTTGCCCTTGTACTTGGATTTGTTTTCATGTCTTTAAATGGTTCACAGTTTCTCACTTTATCCTTTGCTCACCCAACCCTCAGCCTCACAGCACTTACATACATATCTGTAATTTATTTTAATATCTGTCTGTCCTTTAGACTGTTAGCTCCTTTTGGTCAGGGAATATGTCTACCAAATCTGTTATATTTTACTCTCCCACGCACTTAGTATAGTGCTATGCACACAGAAAGTGCTCAATATATGTGACTGATGTGTTTGCTGCAATGTTGACTGTAAAACAACTGTTAAGGATTGTGGATTCATTTCTGTTTTTCTTTCAGTTCCATAGTAGAATTTATTTTCAAATATGCAGGTTTCAACCACCCTATAAAAGATTTAAGATGGAGGTAAAATCTGATATTGGTTTATACCCCAACCCAGATTAGGACCGCCTAGGTATTTTTTGATACCAAACAAACTAATGCTTCACTGCAAGATGCTGAAACAGATGAAGAAGAAATTTTGATCTTTCCATCAACAGCTGATTTGGGGATGAAAACATCCTGCATCAATTTTGAGGACACCGATTCATTTATTAATTCATTAATTCATTAATTCATTGCTTTAGAGAAGCAGCGTGGCTCAGTGGAAAGAGCACGGGCTTGGGAGTCAGAGGTCATGGGTTCAAATCCCGGCTCTGCCGCTTGTCAGCTGTGTGACTCTGGGCAAGTCACTTAACCTCTCTGTGCCTCAGTTACCTCATCTGTAAAATGGGGTTTAAGATTGTGAGTCCCACATGGGACAACCTGATCACCTTGCATCCTCCCCAGCGCTTAGAACAGTGCTTTGCACATAGTAAGCGCTTAACAAATACCAAAATTATTATTATTATTATTTATTAAAATGAAAAAAAAAACCCTGATGGAAAGTGTTCAACAGTGCGCAGAGATTTTCAGAGAGAGTGGCCTGTTACAAGGTAGTTTATGGAGACAAGAAGGCTCTTGACCAACCTAAATTAGACAAATTCTTCATCCTGACTACCAATTAGCAAAACAAGCTTCTATTTCTGCAGCTTCTGCAAAAATTCATAATGATACTGTAATTCATTTAACTGGTATTGTGAAGTTATGCTTTTGTGTTACTAAAACCAAGGTTAAGCAATAGCTTAGTTGTGTTTAGAACTACAGTTTCTAGAACTTAGAGAAATTTCATATTTTCCAGAAGTTCTAGAACAGATCCTAATTTATAACATGGAGGGTGAGAGGAAAATGTAACCCATAGTACAGTCAGTTGTGATGCAGCACATTTTCAGGGAAAGTTAACATTGCTGTATCATGCCAATACGGCTGGCCGTACTTGAGAAGAGTGATGTATGACTGACAGTCTCTTCCACACGGTGTACATGTGAAGATACTTCCTCATCAAATGGATATGATTTTCCATCACAGTATTTGTTGATTTGCAAATCTGCTTCTTGAAAGCATATTGCCTCTGAAGCCTCTGTGTAAAGAAATCAGCTCCTCTTCTGACTTCCAAATTTCAATATAATCTGTCTGATGCTGTAATTCAGTTTTGGAAACTATTTCATTATTTCTTTAAAACGTTTCTTCTCCCTTCCCTGCTTATGTAGATCCCATTCATCTTACCAAGAAATCTGTTGCATGTCTCTTTATGTCACCCAGACTGCTCCATTTCCCACACTGCGCTGAGCACCAACTTGATGCTCATGTCTATTCTAGAGCCTTGCCATGGCATGTCATTCCATTAAACTGCTATTTGATGTTAAGGCCGGGTGATAAAGTGTGATGATGAAACTGCTCAAGAAGCTGGATATGGTAGATCCTGATCTTGGCTATACATGAGGTTAGACAACCTTAGAGCTTTATAGAGCTAGAGTCAATAGTAAGCTCATTTGCTTCCAGAAGGAGATCTTGACCATCAGTTTTAAGACATCCAATCAGTTGTCTCCCCCTTCCTTATCACAGCTCCTCTCCCAGAAGAAGATCTTGACCATCGGTTTTAAAGCATTCATTCAGTTCTTTCCCCCTTCTTTATCATGGCTCTCCCACTACATCCCAGTTCACGTGTTTTGCTCCTTTCAAAGCCAACCCTCTCATTGAGCCTTTTTTCAATTACCGAGCCGCTGAAATCTCATTTACATCCTCCCTCCTGCCTTGAATTCCCTCTGCCCCCAGTTAACATCCGACTGACATCTGATCTCCAAATCTTCACCGTCCTTTTCAAATCCCATCTCCTCCAGGAGTCCCTCCCTGATTTATAATCTCTCACAGTTCCACAACTTCTCCACTGTAATGCCACTTCCAGACTTCCATGTCACCAAGTATCTGGGTACCCAAATTCTCATTCCCTTTCACCCTCCCCCACTGGTCACCATCCCTACCTGTAATTTAGATTATGTCTCCCCAACCATGTAGTAAGCAATATGAGGATTAGGATCATTTCTACTAATTTAATGGTAGTCTTCAAGTGCTTAGGACAGTGCTCTGCACAGAGTAAACACTCCATAAATACACCTGATTAATGGAATAAAGGACATGCTGCATCACAGTTTTTTACTTCTTTGTATGCACATCATTAAACGGTTTATTGCTTAGGCAGCAGAATTCAGGGGTGTTCCATGAAGGAATTTATTATTGTGGCCTAGTGGATAAAACCCCTCTCAGGGTCATACCTGGAAAGTTTCCATTACTCTACCAGTCTCAGCTATGGGAGGGAGAGTCAAGCAGAGGCCTACCCATTCATTTCCCAGCTTGGCCAGTGGCTAGTGAGTGGATGGTAATCTGCTACAAGTCAAAACTCCCCTGTGCTCGGCAGCAGTGGCATGAGAGAGACTTGAGAGCGGAGTCTCGAGTTAACTGCATGGAAGGAGGCAACGGTAAACCACTCCATATTTTTACAAAGAAAACTCTGGTTACACTATCAAAACGACAGCTGATGGAGAGCTGGTTGTTCTGGGAGAGAAGTGTCCGTGGTGTTGCTATTGGTCAGAAACAATGCGATGGCACAAGAGAAGACAAGAGGATAAAACCTGGGTCTGGGACCCACAGGTTCTAATCCCAGCTCCATCCCTTTCCTGCTGTGTGACTTTCGGCAAGTCACATCACTTCACTGGACCTCAGTTTCCTCAACTGCAAAATGGAGATTCAATATCTGTTCTCCCTCCTACTTAGACTGTGAGCCCCATGTGGGACAGAGACTGTTTCCAACCTGATTATCTTATATCCACCCCAAGTGCTTAGAACAGTGCTTGAACTATGGCATGTGTTTAGTAATTAACATAAAAAAGACCTGTTCATCTGGTAAAATCCTCCAAATAATAATAATAATAATGATGGCATGTGCTATGTGCAAAGCACTGTTCTAAGTGCTGGGGAGGTTACAAGGTGATCAGGTTGTCCCTCGTGGCGGGGGGCTTACAGTCTTAATCCCCAGTTTACAAATGAGGTAACAGGCACAGTGAAGTGACTGGGAGCCCACTGTTGGGTAGGTACTGTCTCTACATGTTGCCAACTTGTACATCCCAAGCACTTAGTACAGTGCTCTGCACACAGTAAGTGCTCAATAAATATAATTGATTGACTGACTTGCCCAAAGTCACACAGCTGACAATTGGCAGAGCCAGTATTTGAACCCATGACCTCTGACTCCAAAACCCATGCTCTTTCCACAGATGATAATAATAATAATTATGGTATTTGTTAAGCACTTACTATGTGCCAAGCTGTCTACCAACTCTAGTGTATTGTACTCTCATAAGAGCTTAGTACTGTACTCTGCACACAGAAAGCACTCAATAAATATGATTGACTGACTGTTAAGCTTCTTCGGTACTTTCCCGCCTCCTCTTGTCTAAGTGGTTTAAACTACCTTAGTCTCTGACCTAGTGACAAGGAAACAAACCAGGGAAGAGGGACATGGGGCATTACGATTATCTGAGCTTCTACCTCATTTCACAGTGGCCTCTGTCTTCCTCCATCAAACCACTCTAGAGGGGTGTTGGTCCCTTAAACCCCCCAGAGGAATGGCAGCTGTGAGGGCTGGGGGTTAAGGAGGGGAAAGCCCCATGACCTCTCCCAAGGAGCTGCCTCAGTTTCTTCTCTGCCTCCTCTCTGTCCACGGCAGCAGTGGCAGTCATGATCTGTCTACCCAACTAAGTAGCTGCTCACAGGCTTAGTGACTGCTGTGGGCACAACCTCCCCATAGGGAGCTAGTACGCTCCATTGTGAGGCGTGGAAGGAGTCAGCATGGTGGAATAATGGAGTCTGGGATGGGAAAGGATACTAGTTTTGACTTTTCAGACACATTCTCCCTGTCTCTCTCTTTGTACCCCACTGCAATTTCACCACGTCAGAGGATCGGCAGTAAATCTGCAGGAACCAATCGGAGGATGTGGCTCATGAGCATATCATAAATCAGTCCCCTCAACTAGATGGAGAATGATCTGATACAGGTGGCTGGGAATAGGTGTAATACAATCAAATGTACCTTAGGCAATTGGCAGTTGTATCATGTACCCATTGAATAATTTTAATGGAAAGGATTATGTTGTACAGGAGTTGGCATTCTTTTAGACTGTGAGCCCACTGTTGGGTAGGGACTGTCTCTATTTGTTGCCAATTTGTACTTCCCAAGCGCTTAGTACAGTGCTCTGCACATAGTAAGCGCTCAATAAATACGATTGATTGATTGATTACCAGGTGGCTTTAAGGAGATGTACCTAAAAGTTACATTGTAGCTTAAAAATGAGAAAGTCCAACAACACAAAGTCCAGTGGTAGCAAAATAAATTAATCCATGTGGATTCCTTTCTTCACAGCAGGTGAAGGTGGATGATTTTGCTAAATTTAGAATCTATTCAAAACCATAAGTCGTCTGCAGTTCATCATTACTTAATTCCCACACTAACACAAGCACTTATCCTATCCCACCTTGATTATTGTATCAGCCTCCTTGCTGACCTCTCTGTCTCCTTCCATTCTAATCCATACTCCATTTTGCTGCTCGAATCGTTTTCCTTCAAAAACATTCAGACCACTCCTCAAGAAACACTAGTGATTGTCTATCCTCCTCTGCATCAAGCAAAGACTCCTTACCATTGGCTTTAAAGCATTTAACCACCTTGCCCCATTTTACCTCACCTTGTAACTCTCTTCCTATAACCCAGCCCACACACTTTATTCCTCTGATGCTAATCTTCTCACTGCACTTCAATCTCATCTATTTCACCGATGACCTACATCCTAGGCTTACATCCTACCTCTGGCCTGGAATGCCCTCCCTCCTCATATCAGAGAATTGCTCTCCCCAACTTCAAAGCCATACTGAAGACACACTTCCTCCAGGAAGCCTTCTCTGACTGAGCCCTCCTCTCCTCCTCTCCCATTCCCTTTGATGCCTCTCATAATTCCTCCTTCATTCATCCTCTCTCCCTTCCCCACAGCACATATGGATATATCTGTAATTTATTTATTCATTTATATTATTGTCTGTCTCCTCCTTTAGACTGTAAGCTCGTTGTGGGCAAAGACTGTGTTCGATGCTATATTGTACTCTCCCAAGCACTTAGTATAGTGCTTTGCACACAGTAAGAGCTCAATAAATATTATTACTATTAATTATTAATAACAATCATTGAATCAAAGCCCCAGTTCATGTCGTTTTGGCTGCAAGCAATTTACCACTTGCATTTCCAACACTTCTCAGATTAGACATCCTGTAAATTAAACACCGAGTACTTAAATGTTTAATATCCATATATGTACTGAATTCTATTGAAAAATAGTAACAATTAACAATTCGGGGCAAGAAGCTTCATCACAATACACAGTTTTACGTTTTAATATTAAGTGGGTGACTTCCTAAAATTCTATCTGAAATTTGTAAGATGGCTTTGTCTTAGAAAATAGCTTTGCCATTTCTAGTCAATAAACACTGATTATGATGATGATGACATCAAAATTCTCTTATTTTTGCTTAAGGTGTTCTCTGTGATTGTTACTGGTGTCAGCGCCAAAAACAGTGATAAAGTTCCTTTCGTACTAAGAACGCTATTCTAGATGCTGGGTAAACATGTAGAATAAATAAATGATAAAATGCCAACCCTTGAAGACCCTACCACACAATGGTTATGACCATATGAACTTAGTACCAACTCCAATCAATCAAGAAGCAGTGTGGCTCAGTGGAAAGAGCACGGGCTTTGGAGGCAGAGGTCATGGTTTCAAATCCCAGCTCCATTACTTCAATCAATCAATCAATCGCATTTATTGAGCGCTTACTGTGTGCAGAGCACTGTACTAAGCACTTGGGAAGTACAAGCTGGCAACATATATACTACTTGTCAGCTGTATGACTTTGGGCAAGTCATTTCACTTCTCTGTGCCTCAGTTACCTCAACTGTAAAATGGGGATTAAAGCTGTGAGCCCCACGTGGGACAACCTGATCACCTTGTAACCTCTCCAGCGCTTAGAACAGTGCTTTGCACAGAGTAAATGCTAAATAAATGCCATTATTAATAATAATAATCAATCAAGCAGTATCTATTGAGGGCTCCAGCACTCTCCAACGCTTAGAACAGTGCTTTACACATAGTAAATGCTAAATAAATGCCATTATTATTATTATTATTATTAATAATAATAATAATCAATCAAACAGTATCTATTGAGGGCTTACTGTGTGCAGAGCACTGTATTAAGTGTCCAGGGAAAGTACAGTAGAGCAGTTGAGCCCCAGGCATGGCAAGGGTGTAACTCTCACCACAGGCCTCTTTTCATTCAAATTGCAGTCTTAGTTCAATTGTTTCAGCAGCAGAACCAATCAACAAATGTCATTTGTCATAAAATATTCCTGACAATTCATGACTGCACATCCACCACCTAAATTCTATTCCAAATCATCAAGATCATTAGAAGGCTAAGTTAAGATGTACCAAATCCTCCTTCCCACCACCCAAAGCTAAAAAGGCAATTTTCTGAAAATTGTAACTAGGAAACTTTGAAGTGGTTTCAATTATATTTCCAAGTCACTTACTCGGAGTCATTTTTAGCACACGGAACTTTTATGTCTTAATGATTTAAATGATCATGTATCATGGTAAGTGATCTGAAAACTGAATGTGGGGAAAAAACCTTCAGACCTAAATAAGATTTCATGGTCTTTTACTGCAGAATGGAATAAATGAAATGTACATACCTGATTGACACCGATTTCATATTAAAGGACAACGGGCCTTGCCTGTTTTGGAAAAGCCCTTACTGTAATTCCCTGAATGGCTTCCTAATCAACCTCTCTGTCCATGCTTTGAGAGAGTGTCAGGGGAGGAAGAGGAGGGATTGAGGAAAACATTCCTAGGGCTTTGGTCAGAGAAAGCATTCAGCCCTGTGGCTTGAAGCTCACTTCAGGGAGGGAAGCAGTGTACTTCTTTAGCTGTGTACCTTCGTCAGTCTCCTAGCTCAAAGGGTTTTAATGGGCCAGCTGGGAAATAGCGCTTCTCCCCACCTCCTGAGGGAATCTGGATTCATTCATTCATTCAATCATATTTATTGAGCACTTACTGTGTGCAGAGCACTGTACTGAGCACTTGGAAAGTCCAACTTGGCAACATATAGAGACGGTCCCTACCCAACAGCATGCTCACAGTCTAGAAGGGGGAGACAGACAACAAAACAAAACATATTAACAAAATAAAATAAATAGAATAAATAAGTACAAATAAAATAGAGTAGTAAATACGTACAAACATATATACAGGTGCTGTGGGGAGGGGAAGGAGGTAAGGTGGGGGGGATGGGGAAGGGGGAGACCTGACCTAAGAGCGCCAGCAGCAGGTTTATGGGTTGGGATGAACGATTATCAATCGTATTGAGCGCTTACTATGTGCAGAGCACTGTACTAAGCGTTTGATTACTGTAACGATTACTGTCCCAATGTGGTATGGATTGGGTTGGGGAATGACTGAGGAATAAGGAACGAATGCAATAATGAGAATGCTGTCAGGCTCAGGATATTTGAGGTAAAATTCTCCCCCCTGTTTTCTCTCTGTCCTGTTTTCCCTCCCAGTGCTGGTCGGCTTCCCATCACTCATCCTCAGACCACGGGCTCTGTCCCAAAATGCGAGGAGCAGGAGGTGGGCAAGGGAACGACAAGGCAAGCAGCACATCTACACAGGTCCTGGAAGGAGGAGGAGGTGGTTGGTACCTAGGTAGAGCAACCACACTGATGCCATGGATGATGTAAACCTCTGTAGTTTACCTGCAGCAGGAAGTAGCGTGGCTCAGTGGAAAAGAGCACGGGCTTTGGAGTCAGAGGTCATGGGTTCAAATTCCAGCTCTGCCAATTGTCAGCTGTGTGACTTCGGGCAAGTCACTTCACTTCTCTGGGCCTCAGTTACCTCATCTGTAAAATGGGGATTAAGACTGTGAGCCCCCCCGTGGGACAACCTGATCACCTTGTAACCTCCGCAAAGCTTAGAACAGTGCTTTGCACATAGTAAGCACTTAATAAATGCCATCATTGTCATCATCACCTGGCCCAGCTCATGCATAACTGCAGCAAAGCCATGAGTCAGGCCAGATAACTCAAAAATAATGATCAATAATAATACTGATACTTGTTTAGCACTTACTATGTGCTGAGCACTGTACTAAGCATTGGGATAGATTTACACTGATCAGATCTGACACAGTCCCTGTCCCACATGGGGTTTACAGTATCTTCTAGACTGTGAGCCCACTGTTGGGTAGGGACCGTCTCTATATGTTGCCAACTTGTACTTCCCAAGCGCTTAGTACAGTGCTCTGCACACAGTAAGCGCTCAATAAATACGATTGAATGATTGAATGAATCTAAGTGGGAGGGAGAACAGATGTTTCAATTCCCATTTTGCAGATGAGGAAATTGAAGCCCAGAGAAGTTAAGTGATGTCTCAAGGTCACACAGCAGATAAGTGGCAGAACTGGGATTAAAACCCAGGTCCTCCGATTCCCGGGTCTGTGCTATTGATGCTGCTATGTACATTTTCTCTTTTTCTGTGCTGATGTGATCATATTCCTTGTGCCACGCTGTGATCTGAAGCACCATTGTGATTCCAGGAGTACTGCATGGACAGCCATAGAGGAGCCAAGGTTAAAACACACCTTAAATGTTTTACAACATAACATGTGAAAGAGTGAATCTGAAATGCCTAATATATGTGTGGAAATAATTCCATGACAGAAACTATGCTCAGTCTTAAGTTTCATTAAAATTACAACTTAAGACTTTCTATCAAAGATAAGAGTTGTCATCTAGTATTAAGAATGTATTTTGTTGCTAAACTCTGAGATGAAAGCCAGGTTATCAGATGGGACAAGGTCTTTGTCCCACCTGGGGCCCACATTCTATCTCATTTCCATTTTACAGATGAGAAAACTCAGACTCAGGAAGAATAAATGACCTTTCCAAGATCATGCAATGGGCCTGTAGCAGAGCTGGGTTTCAAACATGTGACTCCTGACTCCTGCTCTTTCTACTAGACTGTGCTTTAGTCAATCAATTAATCAATAGTACATATTGAGTGCTTACTGAGTGTGTAGCATTGTCCTAAATGCTTGGGGGTACATAATGCAGTAATAATAATAATAATAATAATAATGATAGCATTTATTAAGTGCTTACTATGTGCAAAGCACTGTTCTAAGTGCTGGGGAGGTTACAAGGTGATCAGGTTGTCCCATGGGGGCTCACAGTCTTAGTGCCCATTTTACAGATAAGGTAACTGAGGCCCAGACAGGTTAAGTGACTTGCCCAAAGTCACACAGCTGACAATTGGCGGAGTCAGGATTTGAACCCATGGCCTCTGACTCCAAAGCCCACGCTCTTTCCACTGAGTCACGCTGCTTCTATAATAATAATAATAATAATAATAATAATAATAATAATGGCATTTATTAAGCGCTTACTATGTGCAAAGCACTGTTCTAAGTGCTGGGGAGGTTACAAAGTGATCAGGTTGTCCCATGGGGGCTCACAGTCTTAATCCCCATTTTACAGATGAGGTAACTGAGGCCCAGAGAAGTTAAGTGACTTGCCCAAAGTCACACAGGTGACAGTTGGCGGAGCCGGGATTTGAACCCATGACCTCTGACTCCAAAGCCCGTGCTCTTTCCACTTAGCCATGCTGCTTCTCTAACTGAGCCCTCTTTTCCTTTTCTTCCACTCGCTTCGCTTCACCCTGACTTGCTCCCTTTATTCATCCCCCTTCCCAGCCCAATAGTACCTGTGTACAAATCTGTAATTTATTTATTTATATTAATAAATATAATGCATTATATTATATTTAATATTATATTAACTATTTATATTAATAAATAAGTCTCCCCTTTCGACTGATCAATCAATCAACTCTCAATCAATCTCAATCAAAATCTCAATTAATAAGCTTCTCTCTAGAGCAGAGAAGCTGCAGTATGCTGCAGTAGAGTTGGCAGCCACATTCCTTGCCTACACTCAGATGGGGAGACAGACGTGGAAACAGTAAGGCATAATGGATAGAGCTGGGCTTGGGAGTCAGAGGGTCATGGGTTCCACCACTTGTCTGATGTGTGACCTTGGGCAAGTCACCTCTCTCACCTATCAGGGCTTTGCCAACTATCCAAATTCCTGTAGAACCCCCTTACCATTCCTACTGGTGTGTAAGGGGAGGGAGTGTCATGCAGAGGAAGAGTCACTGCTAGAAAAGCAGTGTGGCTTAATGGAAAGAGCCCGGGCTTGGGAGTCAGAGGTCATGGGTTCAAATCCCAGCCCATGTCATCACCCTGGCCTGGAATGCCCTGCCTCTGCCCATCCGCCAAGCTAGCTCTCTTCCTCCCTTCAAGGCCCTACTGAGAGCTCACCTCCTCCAAGAGGCCTTCCCACACTGAGCCCCCTCCTTCTTCTCCCCCTCTTTGCCCTCTCCATCCCCCCACCTTACCTCCTTCCCCTCCCCACAGCATCTGTATATATGCATATATGTTTGTTTGTATTTATTACTCTATTTTATTTGCACATATTTATTCTATTTATTTCATTTTGTTAATATGTTTTGTTTTGTTCTCTGTCTCCCCCTTCCAGACTGTGAGCCCACTGTTGGGTAGGGACCATCTCTATATGTTGCCAACTTGTACTTCCCAAGCACTTAGTACAGTGCTCTGCACAAAGTAAGTGCTCAATAAATATGATTGAATGAATTAATTGAATGAATCCCAGCTCCACCACTTGTCAGCTGTCTGCTGTGTGACCTTGGTCAAGCCACTTAACTTCTCTGTGTCTCAGTTACCTCATCTGTAAAATGGGGATTAAGACTGTGAGCCCAACGTGGGACAACCTGATCACCTTGTATCCCCCCCAGCACTTAGAACAGTGCTTCGCACATAGTAAGCGATTAACAAATACCATCATTATTATTATTATTATTAGAAAGCTATTCATCACATCGCCAACAGGCCTTCCCCAACTAAGCCCTCATCCCCCTTACTCCCTCTCCCTGCTGTGTTTTCTAGGTATTTGGATCTGTCCCCTTTAGCACTTGATATTCATTGCCACAGCACTTATGTACATATGTATATTTATTTTAATATCTGTCCTCCCCTTTAGAATGTAAGCTCCTTTTGAGCAGGGACTATGTCTACCAACTCTCTTGTACTGTACTCTCCCAAGCACTTAATTCGGTGCTCTACACACAGTAAGCACTCAATAGAGTTGATTGATTGATTGATCAGTCTAAAGGGGGAGACAGACATTAATATAAATAAAGAAATTACAGATGTGTACACTAGTGCTATTGGGCTGGGAAGGGGGATGAATAAAGGGAGCAAGTCAGGGTGAAATGAAGTGAGTGGAAGAAAAGGAAAAGAGGGTTCAGTTAGGGAAAGCCTCTTAGAGGAGACGTGCCTTCAATAAGGCTTTGAACGTGGGGAGAGTAATTGTCTGTCGAACATGAAGAAGAAGGTTATTCCAGACCAGAGGCAGGACATGGCCGAGAGGTCGGTGTTGAGCTAGAACTGATTGAGGTACAGTTAGATAGGTGGCTGGGGTGTAGTAGGAGAGTAGCCAAAAGAGGTAAGAGGGGCAAGGTGGGTGCTTTAAAGTCAATGGAAAGGAGTTTCTGTTATATGCAGAGGTGGCTGGGCAACCACTGGAGCCTCTTGAGTAATATGGAAATATGGACTGAATGTTTGTGTAGAAAAATGGTTTACGTAGCAGAGTGAAGTATGCACTGGAGTGGAGAGAGACAGGAGGGAGGGAGGTCAGCTAGAAGGCTGTTAGATGGAAGTGAGTTGATGGGGGCCTGCACAGTGGGAGGGGGATAAGGGGTGAAACTGAGATAGGATGGCAGGAATGGAGAGGAATGGGGACACAGCATAGGGTGGGAACAGGTTGGATGGAGGAGGAGCGGGAGGAGGGGCGGACTGGGGTGGGCTGACTGGAAGGTGGGGATTGATGGGCCATGGTGATGTCAGGGAAATTTAAGGGTTGTAGGTGAGGTAATCAACAGCAATAACTGCTTGATCCTATGATTCCCTGAGAGACTGTTGAATTGTGAGCCTGTCCTTGGGTCCTTGAGAGTAAAGAGGTCAGTGTTTAGGAAAAAAAAAAAACAGGGGCTGGCTTGGTGTAAGGCAGACAGCTGCTGATTTGTAAAAATCTGGGTTATTGTTACCTGGGTGTCAGACAACCACACCTGTTCTGTGTTCTCCACTGTGAATTCAGGCCCAGCTGCAGGGAAAGGAGGAAGATGAAACCATGGCCACTTCTCAGCTGCAGCAGATCAGACCAAAATGTCTGTGTCCTGGTGAAAGGGCAGATGTGGGCAGGGGTTCCTGGTCCATCTGGGGCTGCTCAGTGGAGAGATTTCAGTGTCCTTGGGCAGGTCTCTGTCTCAGGTGATGGTCGATTGTCTGCACTGGCATGTGACTTCACTGATCTCACTGATTAACAAATGCAGCAATTTTAATTCCAATTGGTAAGAGTGTGAAACCATTCATTCATTCAATTGTATTGAGCGCTTACTGTGTGCAAAGCACTGTACTACCCCTGATTCTGTCCCACGGTGCAGTGATCTATAAGAAAACATTGTCACCTAATGCAAAGAGCATGGGTTTGGGAGACAGAGGAGCTGTGTTCTGCTCTCAGTTCCACCAATTGTCTGCTCGGTGACCTTGGCCAAGTCACCTAACTTCACTGTGCCTCAGTTCTCTCTGCAAAATGGGGATTCAGTATCTGTTCTCCCTACTTCCTTGACTGTGAGCCCCGTGTGAGACCTGATTGTCTTGTAACTACCCCAGTACTTAGTAAAGTGGTTGACGCAGAGGAAACACTTAACAAATCCCACAATCGTTATTATAACGAAGAATCTTAGGATGTCTTCACTTTTAATTACTACCTTGGCATTTTAATGGCAAACCCTTTCCTTACCTGTGAGTTAGTGTCAGGTGTTTCTCCTATGAACTGATGTGTTATCACAGCAAGAGGGTTTGCACATGCTGATGAAGCTTAGAGCTATTCTATATAGGGCTACCTGGCGTTACAGTCGATTTCCTTGTGGTGGGCAGCAGCAGCGTGGGAAAAGGTCAAAGGCAGATGATCAAGCAATCAAAATGTAATCAAATACAATGACAGAGAGTCAAGATTTACTGAGTGGAAGAAGGCAATGGTGTAAGACACTTCCGTATCTTTCCCAAGCAAACTCTATGGACATAGATACCTGAACGACCTTATGACAAGAAGATGGGATGTTCTGAAGAGGGTGTGCCATGGAGTCCCTATGCATCAGAAGCGGCTCAACATTTGGAAAAGGTCAGACAAACCATCATTTTGTCAAAGATAAAAATAAATTAGGGAATTCCTGATAGATAAATTGAACCAGGAGGCTTGTAACACGTGGAAAGCAGGTGTCTCATTGGGCTCCGGATCAAACTAAAGGTCCGCGGAACTGTAGTGTTGCTAAACCTTCTCTGCAGCTGTGACACCTATACTCACCCATCATAGCTGACTTCTTTAGTAGCTCCATTGGGGTCACTTTAGTCTTTAGGTTCTATGGAAAGACAGGAACACAAAGAAATAATTCTTAGAATGACTAAATTATTTATCAAATGCCAAACCCTGTATCAAAATCAATCAGTGGTATTTATTGTGCACTTACTGTATGCAGAGCACTCTACTTAGCACTTGGGAGAGTACAATATAAATGAGTTGGGAGACGTACTCCCTGCCCACCAGGAGCAAACAGTCTAGGTGGGGAGACAGAGATTAAAATGAATTAAGGGTATGTATGTAAGTGTTGGGTGGGCGACGATGGGATGAATAAAAATGCTTACAGTATAAAAGTTTGGGAGCGTATAATAGGATTAGTTGATACTGCCCTCCAGGAGTTTATAATCTCCTGTAGAGAAGCAGCATGGCTCAGTGGAAAGAGCCTGGGATTTGGAGTCAGAGGTCATGGGTTCAAATCCTGGCTCCACCACTTGTCTGCTGTGTGACCCTGGGCAAGTCACTTCACTTCTCTGGGCCTCAGTTCCCTCATTTGGAAAATGGGGATTAAGACTGTGAGCCCCATGTAGGACAATCTGATTACCTTGTATCCCACAAGTGCTTAGAACAGTTCTTGGCACATAGTAAGTACTTAACAAATGCCATCATTATTATTATAATCTAGTCGACTGACTTTTTGTAGCACTAAAGGTATGTACGGGCTTCTACAATCACACATGATGCCATAGCTGAATTTCATCTCAAGTGCCATTTTCTCAGACAACTGCGTAAAGGTCAGTGATTCTGTGTTATGCTTCTATTGTACTCTCCCTACTGCTTGGTTCAGTGCTCTGTAGTTAGAGGACCTCAATAAATGCTATTGATGATGATTTTTGAAAAGCAAATCAATGTATTTGAATATTCATTCAATCCCTCAAAGTCCAGAAATTTTCAATAAGGAAAGCACACAGCAAATAATTTTATGAAAGGCTTTCACATTTTTCAAAAATCCAGAAAGAAATAAAACAACTTTTAATTACACCGTAATTTCTCTCATGCACTTAAATAAACATAAAAACATGATTACATCTTTAAGATGTCATGGTAATCATAATTAAGCAGGTAAAACTTCCTTTTATGGTGAATATAAATATATGGAAACATATATTTAAATTTGTCAACCTCGGGATGACAGATCTGCAGTACTTTGAGTAATTTCTTGTAAAAACAAAACAAATACTTCCATCCCTACAGTAGTGATCAAAACAGCCCATCCACTGAGCTTTGATTCATGCAAGCTCATATTTGTAGGTTCACTTAGGAGTTGGAAAAATGAATCATGTTCTATTTTACATCTTTCTTCCCTGAAAATGGAGTTTGTGAAGGATAGGACAAAGGAATATGTCTGCACCTGGTCCAGAAAGCAGTTCACATTTCTCAGATCCCAGCTTTTTGATACCTCAGGACCCACAAACTTGACTCTGGGTGACCTCGACCCCCAGCACACATAGAGTGCGAGGAGAAAGGACCTAGTTTTCTATGGAAATTTTTATAAATTTTAAGTTGTTTCCTTGTGATTTTCCATGTAGAATTTCCACAGGGAAAATCTTTGTAAAGCTTTGTACAAAAGCCCACATCAAACCAGGCCCCAGACTCTGGGAACAGATGGTCACTGTCTGGGGGATAAACTGTTGAGGTCTTGCCCCTTCTAGCCAAATAAAATTTCCCGGGAAAAAGTATACAGAAGGTCTTTGGCTTGCTAGTAGAAGACTCCAAGTAGAAGACTCCCTCAACAAATGGGAATTTTCTGGGAAAACTTTGTTGTTCATATTACTCCATTTAAAATAATAGTTTACAATCAGCCCCTTCCCTCCACCTCCTCTAATTGGTTCCCCTAGGCAGGAACTTATCTGTGGACAATTCTGCCAGTTGAATACTTGCCGAACGTAATCTAAGTATGATTGGTGGGAAAATCTGCCTGTTGTGTCCCTGGGGACTGATATCAAGAGCATGGGTTTGGTGGACACCCAATATCCATTGTATTTTGCTTCTCACGGTAGCAGGCATTCTGTTCCAGATCTCCTGACTAAAAAGAAAAGAAAAATGGTATTTATCAAGCACTTACTATGTGCCAGGCACTGTACTAAGCGCTGGAGGTGGGGGGGAGCAAACAAATCAAGTTCATTCATTCATATTTATGAAGTGCTCACTGTGTGCAGAGCATTGTACTAAGCACTTGGGAGAATACAAAACAAAAATAAACAGACATACCTCTGTGTATCAGACTGACTTTAAGCCTTTCCCTTCTACTTTCACTTTTTTCTTCTCCGGTCCTTGTGGACTTCAACATTCAGAAGCAGTATGGCTCAGTGGAAAGAGCATGGGCTTTGTAGTCAGAGGTCATGGGTTCAAATCCCAGCTCTGCCAATTATCAGCTGTGTGACTTTGGTCAAGTCACTTAACTTCTCTGTGCCTCAGTTACCTCATCTGTAAAATGGGGATTAAGACTGTGAGTCCCAAGTGGGACAACCTGATCACCTTGTAACTTCCCCAGTGCTTAGAACGGTGCTTTGCACATAGTATGCGCTTAATAAATGCCGTCATTATTATTATAATCCCTCCAAATTCCCTGGACATCCAATTCCTTACATTTCTCAATTCTGCTGACCTCTTGCTTCACTCTATTTCAGCCACACTTCAGATCCTATCATCTCTGAACAACACTCCATCTCTGGCTTGATTCTGCGAGACTCAACCTTCTTATTCATTCATTCAGACATATTTATTGAGTGCTTACTCTGTGCAGAGCACTGTACTAAGCAACTGGGAGAGTACAATGCAACAATAGACACATTCCTTTTCCATAATGAGCTCACAGCCTCATCTGCCTCCTCACCTCCGAGAGAATAGGAGAGAGGCAAGAGAACTGAGGGGAGACGGTAAAGGGAGAAAGAGGGAGGGAGAAAGAGATCTCTAAGAGTTTAGTACAGTGCTTAGCGCATAGTAAGAGCTTAATAAATTCCCTTATGATTGAGAGAAAGTATGTGATACTATCTACCTACTACTTAGACTGAGATCTCATAGAGAAGCAGCATGGCTCAGTGGAAAGAGCACGGCTTTGGAGTCAGAGGTCATGGGTTCAATCCCGATTCTGCCAATTGTCAGCTGTGGGACTCTGGGCAAGTCACTTAACTTCTCTGTGCCTCAGTTCCCTCATCTGTAAAATGGGGATTAAGACTGAGCCCCATGAGGGACAACCTGATCACCTTGTATCCCCCCAGCACTTAGAACAGTGCTTTGCACTTGGTAAGTGCTTAACAAATACCATCATTATTATTACTATTGTGGGACAGGGATTGTGTCTGTCCTGATTATACAGTGTTTGGCACATAGTAAGTGCAAATATATACTATCATTATTATTACTACTACCAATAATGATTATAAGAATATCAAAAGGGTGTGTGCGCAGGTGCGTAAGTGTCTGTGTACATTTATTGAGTGCCAAGCACTGAAGGCAAGGAGAATGTGTTTTGCTTCTATAGTACTCTCCCAAATACTTAGTACAGTGCTGGCCAACAATAAATGCCATTGATTGATTGAAAGCAGAAGAGCTGGGACAAAAAAACAAGTCTCCTGACTGCTACCATTTAAATGGCCATCCTGTGAATTAAAAAGTGTGCCAGTACATTCAATCATTCAATTAATGGTATTTATTGACTGCTTACTGTGTGCAGAGCACTGCACTAGGTGCCTGGGAGAGAACAATACAGAATAATTGAGAGACACATTCCCCACCTGCAGGAAGCTTTCTCTCTGTCTTCCCTCTTTCTTCTGTCTATTGTCTTGTATTACGCTGTCGAGTCATCTCCGACCCATAGCGATGCCATTTCTCCCAGAAAGGCCCACCTCCATCTCCAATCGTTTTGGTAGTGTATCCATAGAGTTTTCTTGGTCAAAATATGGAAGTAGTTTACCATTACCTCCTTCCATGCAGTCAACTTGAGTCTCCACCCTCAATTCTCTCCCATGCCGCTGCCGCCCAGCACAGGTGAGTTTTGACTTGTAGCAGATTGTTTTCTACTCTCTAGCCACTGGCCAACCTAAGAATGGAATGGGTATGCTTCTGCTTGACTCTCTCACCTGTCAAGACTGGTAGGGTAATGGAAACTCTCCAGGTGTGACCCTGAGAGTGGCCTCTCTCTGCATACTAATGATAATTTCGACAGTGGATATACAGATCCTCTCTCTTTCTGCCAATCCAGAGCAAGAGAAGGATGATTGGGTGTAATGATCACAGCCTCGGGCAGCGGGAGCTCAGTTAGCTCTGGCTTGTATCATTCATTTAGAATGATAAAAGTGCACAGGTTGCGTGTTGTTTCAGACATTTCGCCGAGCTGTCACCGTGCTTGGGATCTAAATGTTATTGGAAAGATTTTCTTTAAGACACAGAACCTGATATTGGCAGCTGGCCTCTGCTGGTAGGAGCAAAGTGGGATTTGAGGGTGACTGATGAAGCCAATTAAATCTGGCAATCTGCCACACCTTGGGCAGGTGTTGTCGAGTGCAACAGGCAACCTGGCTTTCTGCATCATGTTTGTGACCCGTGGTTATTGCTCAACCTGCTGCTTTTTATCTGTTTTGTACAGGTGTAGCAAAGTGTAGTTGGCTCACTCTATAGTATAGCTTGCACAATCTGTAACCTCTTTTAAAAATTTGGTCAAAATGAATGTGGGCAGAGGTCTGCAATAATATATTGCATCTGACATGTTTCTCTTCTATCTTGACCTCTCCTTCCCCATTTTGCTTCTGCCCGGTCTTTGATGGTTTCACTTTCTCCTGGACCCTAGGATCCAGAAGACTCTAGCTAGAGGATGCTCTGGGGGAATTGGGTGAATAGAAAAGTCCCTGCAGGTCTAGTTCACTTTATGGCTTTTTGCGGCCCATCTTCTTAGGACAGGGACTCCTCTATCTCTGCACTTCTACTAAGGTGGTCTCAGGGCTGGGTTCCTCCATGAAGGAAAAATAAAATGGAAATATTTGCAGCCCCCCCCCCCCCCTCCGTGATTCTCTTTCACTTGGGCCCATTTCATCTGATTGGCTTTGTTCTGTTTATTTAATGAGTAGGGTCCCTACTCTACTGTGAAACTGACTTTAAATCTATGGACTTTTGGAGACTCCAAAGCCCATTTTATAGTAGAGTCTGACCAGACTGGGTGTTTTGGCAGAAGCCTCCTCCTCTCATTGAAATATTTCTAGGATGTACACTACCCCGAGTGGTATCCATGTTGCATTTCTTTCCTTCAGCTTGAAAATATCCTTCAAATGTTTTCTCAGTCTTCCTCTTGAACATATGCCACAACTGAACTTAAAAAAGAGAATTTTCTATGAAATTTGGCAGGCAGACAAGTGGAGGAATTGGCTTTACTGGAGGCATTAAGGATGGATGAGCACTGATGTTGGATGACCACTGATTGGATACGTGGTTGGGCATGAGCGTCATCAAAGAGGGCAAAGTTGGAACATCCTGTTCCATGCCCTGGGGAGAGGAGATACCAACCAACAAATGGTTACACGGGGAATGCTTTCATTCACTATCTTCCTTGTTCAGTGGTTAATTTGGTGGGAGACAGCTGAAGTTTTCAATATCGTTTTCTAAATTTAAATGACATTTCTGGAAGGTTTTTTTTTTTCCTCTAAATTTAGTTTCTCCTTAAAAATTTTCCCACTGACCCAAGGCAAAAATACCTAAGAGGAAATTTCAAATTTAGAGAGAAACATTGGCAGAGCCCTGTCTGCTCTTTCCACAGCCCAGAGATGATAGTACATCTTGATGCTTCCCAGATGACAGTTTGACAAGGGTCCTCTTCTGGCCTAATCCTGGAATTCTTGCTTTGATCAACCATTTCTAGGATGTCTTTAATGTACTATATGATCCTGCCATTCAATCAGTGTATGAAACCATCACCATGAGGAAATAGTCACAGTTGGTTGCTTTGACAGAACGAATTACCACCCCTATAAAGTGGCCACTTGAAAATTAGGATCTTGCCAAACCTTCCTAGGATATCTGAACATGTCTAGTAGATTTGGTGGTTTCATTTCATGTTACACTAGAAGGTATAAATGAGGAAGGGGTGTTTATGATTAGGATATAGAGTTTAAGGGGTTTAATTAATTTAACTTGAATTCTACCTCCAAATAATCTTTGTAAAATAGGGCTGACCCAGATAAAACACTCCAATGAAAGAACTGAGGCTCTTACAACCAAGGTAGATCTCTCCCTTCTAGTTACCTAACACATTTCTCTATGTTGTGCTTGGCACAAAAAAAGGCATATATTTTCCATCTCAGAATCACACTTTATATTTTCCCACTCCCAGTTAATATGTTCTCGAGAGTGGATTTAATAACTCACCTACAGTAATGTGTAAACCTTGATCATTTCTTCCCCCAAATTACCTAAAATGGTGAAGTGGAAGGAAGGCGTGGCAAAACTAAGTCATGAAGGTTTACATTCATTTCTCATTTACCAAAATCAACATCATAAAATGTATCATTTTGAAATGGGGCAGGGATCATTTCACACATTTAGTAAATGGGATCTGAAAAATGCAGGAGGTAAATTTGAATAAAATAGCCTTAAAGCTCGGGAAGAGGCTTTCTGAATGAACTATGTTAGAGTTACTTACGCTTCTTCATTTCCTCAAGCAACGGATATTTTAGCTGAGTGTGTACAAAGTTTCACCACTTTTCCGGCTCAATTTTTGCTGCAACTTCTTAAATAGCCTGAAAGTCTGCACGAGCCTCTTAATGGTATCTTGTTAAGAATATTTTTTCTTGGTAGTATCCAGAGATAGAACCCTTTCACTTAGAGAAAAGTAAATGGAGTCTCTCATAATAATGCCTTTTTAAATCAATTCAGTTTGCAATTTGAGAGTAAAACATTTAGCATGTTAAAAAAAGAAATAAAAATTTTAGTACTTGTTTTACACACTAAAAGAATATGGCACTTTGGTGCTGACATTTCCAAATGAAAATTATATAAGCTAACCAAGAGCTGGAAAGCTATTGACTCAGGAGATGGTTAGGGAAAGTATGGATTGAGAATAGGGTAGCCACTTGCCTTGGGTTAATCAATTTTCCCTCCTATGTAGACTGTGAGTAACATGTGGGACAGAGACTTTGTGCAACTTCATTAACTTATAACTACCCTAGCATTTATTAGAGTGTTTTTTTATGGTATTTGCACAATACTTACTATGTGCAAGGCATGTGACTAAGTGCTGGGGTAGATACAAGGTAATTGGGTTGGATACAGTCCCTGTCCCACATAGGACTCACAGTTTGAATCTCCATTTTGCAGTTGAGGTAACTGAGGCACAGATAAATTAAATACCTTGCCCAAGGTCACACAGCAGAAAAGCAACAGAGCTGGAATTAGAACTCGGGTCCTCGGACTCCCAAGCCCATGCTCATAACATAATAATAATAATAATAATAATGGCAATTTTTAAGCGCTTACTATGTGGGAAGTACTGTTCTAAGCACTGGAGGGAATACAAGGTGATCAGGTTGTCCCACTTGGGACTCACAGTCTTAATCCCCATTTTGCAGATGCGGTAACTGAGGCTGAGAGAAGTTAAGTGACTTGCCCAAGGCCACACAGCAGACATGTGACAGAGCTGGAATTAGAACCCATGACCTCGGACTCCCAAGCTCGTGCTCTTTCCACTGAGCCATGTTGCTACTTTATGCTGGACACATAGCAAGTACTTAACAAATGATATTAAAAAAAAATCAACAATATTTATTAAGAACTTACTTCACCTCTTGTCAACTGTGTGACCTTATGCAAGGCATTTAAGTGCTTAATATATACCATGATTATTATGGGCAGAGTCCGGTATTCAACACTGAATGGGCTTTGGAGTCAGAGGTCCTGGGTTCGAATCCTGCTCCACCACGTCTGCTGTGTGACCTTAGGCAAGTCACTTAACATCTCTGAGCCTCAGTTACGTCATCTGTAAAATGGGGATGAAGACTGTGAGCCCCACGTGGGACAACTTGATCACCTTGTATCACCCCAGTGCTTAGAACAGTGCTTTGCACATAGTAAGCACTTAACAAATGCCATCATTATTATTATTATTATTATTAAAAAGTACAGTCGGTTTAGAAGCCGTGATCCCTGCCTTCCAGGAGTGGACAATCTCGCATGGAAGATAGACACGAAAGTAAATTACAAGTAAGGAGGAGCAACGGAGTTTAGAGCTATGTGTATAAGGGCAACTAGAGTGGTGTAAGGAGTGAGTACACAACTGTTTAGTTAACATGGAAGCGGCCAAGTGGTCAGAGAAAATAGGGGTGGGGAGATGAAAGATTAGGCTTTCTGGAGGAGACGTGATTTTTAGAAGGGCTTTGAAGAGAGGGCTTTGGGAGAGACGTGGTCTACTGGACTTGAATTGGGATAGTTCCCAGCAGGAGAGAGTGTGGGAGCCAGAGGTTGCCAGTTGGTGTGATTTGTGATATGTGAAACTCCTCACCCTGGGCTTCAAGGCTGTCCATCACCTCGCCCCCTCCTATCTCACCTCCCTTCTCTCCTTCTCCAGCCCAGCCCGCACCCTCCGCTCCTCTGCTGCTAATCTCCTCACCGTACCTCTTTCTCGCCTGTCCCCCCATCGACCCCCGGCCCACATCATATCCCTTGCCTGGAATGCCCTCCCTCTGCCCATCCGCCAAGCTAGCTCTCTTTCTCCCTTCAAGGCCCTACTGAGAGCTCACCTCCTCCAGGAGGCCTTCCCACACTGAGCCCCTTCCTTCCTCTCCCCCTCGTCCCCCTCTCCATCCCCCCCATCTTACCTCCTTCCCTTCCCCACAGCACCTGTATATATGTATATATGTTTGTACATTTTGTTACTCTATTTATTTATTTATTTTACTTGTACATACCTATTCTATTTATTTTATTTTGTTAGTATGTTTGGTTTTGTTCTCTGTCTCCCCCTTTTAGACTGTGAGCCCACTGTTGGGTAGGGACTGTCTCTATATGTTGCCAATTTGTACTTCCCAAGCGCTTAGTACAGTGCTCTGCACACAGTAAGCGCTCAATAAATACGATTGATGATGATGATGATGGTTTTCAGTTGGTATGACATGGACAAAGCACCAGCTAATAGATGGTGTGGTCTAGTAGAAAGAACAGGAGACCCAAACCCTATCCCAGCTCTGCCAGGGGCCTACTACATGCCTTGGGCAGGTTACTTCTCCCCCTGAGGCCCACGATGTGGATAGAGCACGGGCCTGAGAGTCAGAAGGACATAGGTTCTAATCCTGCCTCTGCCACATGTCTGCTGTGTGACCTTGGGCAAGTCACTTAACTTGGGAGAAGCAGCGTGTCTCGGTGGAAAGAGCACAGGCTTTGGAATCAGCGTTCATGGGCTCAAATCCTGGCTCCGCCACTTGTCAGCTGTGTGACTTTGGGCAAGTCACTTAACTTCTCTGGGCCTCAGTGACCTCATCTGGAAAAATGGGGATTAAGACTCTGAGCCCCCGTGGGACAACCTGATCACCTTGTAACCTCCCCAGTGCTTAGAACAGTGCTTTGCACATAGTAAGCGCTTAATAAATGCCATTATCATTATTAAGTGATTTTACTTCTCTGTGCCTCAGTTACCTCATCTGTAAAATGGGGACTGAAGCTGTGAAACTGTGAGTTCTACATGGGACAGGGACTGTGTCCAACCTGATTTGCTTGAATCCACCCCAGTACTTAGTACGGTGCATGGCACGTAGTAAATACTTAACAAATACCGCAATTATTATTATTATTATTATTAAGATGGAGAAGCAGCTTGGCTCAGTGGAAAGAGCACGGGCTTTGGAGTCAGAGGTCATGGGTTCAAATCCCGACTCCGCCAACTGCCAGCTGTGTGACAACAGCTGGGACAACCTGATCACATTGTATCCTCTCCAGCGCTTAGAACAGTGCTTTGCACATAGTAAGTGCTTAATAAATGCCACCATCATCATTATTATTATTATCTGTGAGCCGCACGTGGGAATAGAGACTGTTTCAAACCTGATAAACCTGAATCTTCCCCAGTGCTTAGCACAAAGTAAGGTCAGGGCCTAGGACTCAGAAGACCTAGGTTCTAATGCTGATTCCACCACATGCCTGCTGTGTTACCTTATGAAAGTCTCTTTATTTTCCTGTGCCTCAATTTCCACATTTAAAAATGGAAAGTAAGAAACTGTTAGCTAGGACAGGTTATATATGTGCTTATGTGTGTGTGTTGGGGTGTGTGTGTGTGTTTGTGCACGCATTTACTTCTTCAGTTAGACTCCCTTCAGTTAGAATAAAGATTTCCACTATATACAGTGATAGTTTGGTTTCACTTTAAACTTGTCATTGAGTACCTGACTAAAGTCAGGAATCCTTAGAAGCTCAAAGCCAAGTGGGTCAGGCTGGCTAGAGGCCATGGGCCTTCTTTAGTTGCCTCCGGGGAGGCTGAGCTAGGCAAGGACCTGAGAAACGAGCTCATTCATTCATTCATTCAATCATATTTATTGAGTGTTTACTGTGTGCAGAGCACTGTACTAAGTGCTTGGGAAGTACAAGTTGGCAACATTTAGAGACAGTCCCTACCCAACAACGGGCTCACAGTCTTGAAGGGGAAGACAGACAACAAAACCAAACATGTGGACAGGTGTCATCAGAATAAATAGAAATAAAGCTAGATGTACATCATTATAGTTTGAGTGCCTGCCTGGCAATAGGGGGAGGGGAATCCCCAGAGACGGGCTCATGATATATTGATTAATTGACTGTTCTATCTTCCTACTTAGAATCGGACCCCCCATGTGGGAAAGGGACCGGGTCTGAACTGATTATCTTCTATTTCACTCAACGCTTTAGCACAGTGTTTAACAAAAACCACAATTATTATTTTTATTATTACTAATAATGATAACATAATTTTAATTTTATTTTAAACACCCAGCCTCTTTCACCTTGACTTCAATCCCAAAGTCCTGCTGCTTGAAAGCAGATTAAAGGTATGTGAGAGAACACAATTGCTCTGTAGCAAGGGAGGAACCAGAGTTCCCACAGTAACACAGTCTAGGTTTCCAGAAAGAAGTTTTCCATGTGACCTTATGACAACATAAGGGTCCATTACATAACCTATGTAATAAATGAAATCTCAAGTACGTTTGCTGCTTTCGAATGGGCAAAGGGACTTCTGGTATTCTCCAGTGCTGTCAGGAGCCATACATCTTGGGGAAATCACATAAAGCCAGACAAAATGATGAATGTCCTAGAAACTCAGTGGCCCTTTTCCTCCTTTGATAATTCAGCATCCAACAGGTCCGGTTTCCTTCACTGCTGAGGGGGTGAATAATATTCAGTGAACCATTGGAAGACTGGTTACCTGTGAGCTACTCATCCTATATTGCCGACCTATAGTTCATTCAATGAATCATGACTCCAAAGGAGCTGGGGTCTGGCTAGCAAGGTGGGGCCAGGGCATACTTTTGTAGCAGTCCTCTAGTGAGTGATGTCACCAAGCTTTGCCCCCTTTCCTCTTTCTGATCAGGAATCATGGAACAAGCATTAAGGATCACTAAACAGAAATGTACGGGCCATGAATATGGTAGGGGGTGTGAGAGGATGTTGACATAAACCACCCTTAACCCCCCCTCCAGTTCTTCCAAACTTCCAGCTATCCCTGAAGCTCCCTGCCCCCTACCTTTTCCCTCCCTAACCCCTGATGATCTTTTTAGAACTGCTTTGGTCTAAAAAATGAAAAATTGGGTTGGAACTCCCCCAAGTCTCTCCATAACCCTCTCATCATTCCACAGTTACCTCTTTAACTTTCTCCTACCACCCAGATGCTTCTTAAGATGATATCTTCCATCTGGTCTTCAAATCCCCCCTACTACCTGCATGTTTGATCCTATGCTCTTTCCCTTCCTAAAATAACTACCAATGATAATGGTATTTGTTAAATGTTTACTATGTGTCAAGCACTGCATTAAGCACTGTGACAAATAGAGAAGCAGTGTGTCCTAATGGAAAGAGCACAGGCCTAGGAGACAGAGGGCCTGGGTTCTAATCTGGTCTTTGCCACATACCTGCTGCGTGACCTTGGACAAGTCACTTAACTTCTCTGTGCCTCAGGTCCTCATATGTAAATGGAATTAAATCTTAGTCCCCCCTACTAAGTCTCTGAACCCCGTATGGGACAGGGCCTATGCCCAATCTGACTAACATATATCTACCCCAGTGCTTAGAATAGTGTTTGGTACATAGTAAGTACTATCATTATTATTATTATTATTACAAATTAAGCAGGTGGGACCTAATTCCTGTCCCATAAGAGGCTCACAGTCTATGTAGGAGGGAGAACAGGTATTTCATCCCCATTTTACAGATGAGAAAACTGACGGACAGCCCAGCTAAGCTATAGTGACTCTGGGCAAGTCCACTTACCTTCTCTGTGCCTTAGTTTCCCCATTTGTAAAATGGAGGTACAATATTTGTTCTCCCTCCACCTTAGTTGTGAGCACCAAGTAGGACAGGGATTTGTGTCTGACCTGATTATCTTGTCTACTACACCTCAGTGCTTATTACAGTGCATGGCCCATGGTAAGTGCTTAAAATATTATTATTATTATTATTATTATCAGCATTACTAGTATTATCCTTCAGCAAAAAGAGGAAGAGGAGCTAGAAGACAAGAGACCATGGTGTAAGCAGATCTCACCTTCATGGACAATCTGTTCCCTTTAACAAAGAGGCTAAGGAAAATCTGGAGTAGTATTGAGAGGATAGTTATCCTTAAGTGGTAATCTTGTAGTGCCCAATTTAATAATAAATAATAGTGTCCTCAAAGGATGGAGCACCGGTTGATTGGGAAATGGTCATATATACTATTTTTATAAACTGTCAGTCAGTCAGTTAATTTTATACATGGAGTCAGATGTGCAGGTGGAGGCAATGGATTTTAAGAAAAAGCAGGAGATCTCCTTTTGAGATACTGCTGGGAGACTGGGAGAGTTGAAGAAGCAGCATGAGGAGGGAGGGATTGGGAGGGCAGGGGAGATTTTAGGGAGCTCATGCCTGATAGTTTCTACTTTCTCAGTAAAGTAGATGGCCAGGTCATTAAGAGAAAGAGATGAGGGAAGTAGGGAGACAAGGGGGTTGAGGAGGGAGTTAAATGTCTGGAACAATCAGCGAGACAATGGGGCATGAGTATCAATAAGGTTGGAGAGATGATTTTGCCAGCAGAGGAGAGGGCAGAGTTAAAGAATGCAAAGATAAACTTGAAGTGAACAAAATTGGCCTGATATCTAGATTTTCAGCAGCAGCGCTCTGCAGCTCATGCACAAAAGCAAAGGAGGCATACTCTGGATGTGATTCAGGGCTGTGGGTTAGTGGTAGGAGATCAGCACAGGGATAGGGGAGCAAGTGAGTTGAGTTCAGTAGAGAGGGTGGTGCTGGGGATGCCAACTTGGTGATCAAGGGAAGGTAGTGTGGGTATGGAGGTTTAATGGGGCTTGATGAGTTAAGAAAATTGGGTGGAGTGAAAAGTTGGGAGTTCTCTGTGGGGGAACAGTACAGCTTTGTGGGGAGGAGGTGTGTGGGAGAACAGGAAGGAGGAGGTTGTGGTCAGATAAAGGGATTTCAGAGTTGCTGAGGGTAGAGATTGTGCAGTGGCCAGAGATAATGAAATTGAGTGTGTGTCCAAGTTGGTGAGTGGATGAGCTGGGGTGGAGCAGAAGGTCAGAGGAGTTAAGGAGTGATGGAAAGTGGGCAGCGGAAGGTTCGTCAGGAACATCTATGTGAATGTTGAAGTTCCCAAGAATCAATGTAGGGATGGAGAAAGAGCGACTGTGCAAAAGGGATCAAAATGGTTAAAAAAGTTGGAGGTGGGTCTTGAGGTGGTGGTAGATGACTGTTACTAGAATCTGGAGTAGGTGGTAGTGGCAGATGAGTTGCGCTTTGAACAAAGGGAAAGAAAGGGACGGAGGAGGTGAAATGGTGCTAAAGCAGTATTGGGTCATGAGGCTGGGCATGAAACACCCTGAAACATTGGTCAACTTCTTGTAATTAGGTTTGGGGATTCTAAAATTTCAAACACTTGGATTCTAAGTTCTCCACAATGGGGCCAAAGGACTTTTACATGGAAAACGGCAGAGTTATTATTCCTCCTTGAGTTGGGCATTCCACAGCTATTCTATTAAAATGCTGAGCAGTAGAAAACCTACCATTAAAAATGTTTCTCTTTCAACACATTCACCTGTTGCGATCCATCACCACTGAGTAAATGAGGCATCATGGCTACCTCCCCATTCAGCGACGGTGGCAGTTCCTGTGAAATTTGGTCAGTCATCATCATTGAATGTACATTGATGGAGAATTTTCCTCAGTTGACTTCTGCCTCAAATTTCTGAAGGTTTCTGAGCACTTGCAGAAAATTCCATTAGTGATCTGAAACTGGGACTATCCTTTCCAAACTGACCACTTATCTTGCATGCACTCTCATCTATTTTGATTACTTTAAATGCTTCCATTTCCACTGGGGCAAGCTCAGTTTAGTTCCCAAAGCATTGTGAGAGTCATAGTATGGATGGCACAAACACTGGAGTATTTCAACCCAACATTTTCTCCTTTTTCCATGGTCTGACATTCATTTAGTGATAGTTTTAACACAAAGAGCCTGGGAAGTCTAAGAATGGGCCTCATTGTATTTAGTTCCCTACCAAAATGACAAGTCATAGTACTTTGAACATTGTGCTCAGTGAGTAGGAGAATGATGCTGGCTATTTTCAGAATGATGAAAATCTGGATGAAGCAATGATTCAGAAACCTTTTAGGAATGGCAGCCTTTCCTTATATGTTTTTGAAATCCATAAAAGTCACTCTAGTCCCATCATGCTGGGATTCACAGTTGGAGGTTTAAAAATCAATTTTTTTGTTGTTTTGGAGTTCCTTTTTACCTCAATACAATTTACGTTATTGGCTTTCTTCCTTTCCCTTTTGACCTGAATTCCTTCAGGTCACTTGGGGAATTGTCCTAGATCTGAATTCCCATGCAGTTCCAGTTCTATGGGGTGAAGAAGAGAGTTCAAAGCTGCCATAGACTCACCTCACCAAAGCTGATTTTGCTCAAAAGTGCACAAATTTCCTTTGATGTTCAGAAGGGCACTTCTCTGTCCTCCTCTGTAAAGCAAGACACTGAACCTAGGGAGAGAGCACTCATTTCATGTAGTGCATTTAGCAATAGTATTAATTGGTAGCAGCAATAGTATTTATTAAACACTGACTGTATGAAGAACACTGTACAAAATGCTGAGAGAGAATATACAAGTGGGATTAGACCCTTTCCCACAAGAAGCTCACAAACAATCAGTTGCAATTGCAGGAGCAAGGTTTTTAGAGATAACCGTATGTCTTGAGCCCATCTCTGAGGTCCTTACCCTGCTCAGCCTCCCTGCAGATGCCTAAAGAAGCACCACGCCTTTGGCCCACCTGACCTCTTTGGCTTGAGCTAATGATAATAATGGCATTTATTAAGCCCTTACTGTGTGCGAAACACTGTTCTAGGTGTTGGGGAAGTTACAAGGTGATCAGGTTGTGTCACAGGGAGCTCACAGTCTTAATCCTCATTTTACAGATGAGGTAACTGAGACACAGAGAAGTTAAGTGACTTGCCCAAAGTCACACATCTGACAATTGATGGAGCTGGGATTTGAACCCATGACCTCTGACTCCAAAGCCCGTGCTCTTTCCACTGAGCCACGCTGCGCCTCCCCCTATTTTCCATCACTCAATTTATGAGCCCATCTCTGAGGTCCTTAAGGTATTCACCTCGCTAACGTTAATTATGGATTCACCTCTAATTTATGTAATAAACCTATCTCTGAGGTCTTTTAGGGATTCACCTCTCTCAGACCCTTTAAGGATTCACCTCTCTGAGGTCCTTTAGGGATTCACCTCGCTGAGGTTCCTTAATGATTCACTTTCCTAATTTAGTTTAAGGTGCTTGATGACAAGTTCAAAGTGAAACCAAACCACCACTGTACACAGTAAAAAGTTTTGGTCAATTCTTAGTCTAATTAAAGGGGTAAAAGCATACACACACATGCGCGCACACACACACACACACACACACACACACACACACACACACACAAACACACCAGACTGTCCGATTTCCCCAAGTTCCTGCCGATGGTCCAACATTGGAGGAGTTCAAGGATTCTGGCTGCCCACAGTGCGGCAACCCGGTGCAAGTCTGAGGTGCGGGTTTTTTGGCTTTTTAAGAGCTTTCTATGTGCCAAGAACTGTTCTAAGTGTTGGGGTAAAAATAATAATAATCATAATGGCATTTAGTAAGCACTTACTATGTGCAAAGCACTGTTCTAAGTGCTTGGGAGGTTACAAAGCGGTCAGGTTGTCCCACAGGGGGCTTACAGTCTTAATCCCCATTTTACAGATGAGGTAACTGAGGCACAGAGAAGTTAAGTGACTTGCCTAAAGTTACACAGCTGACAATTGGCGGAGCTGGGATTTGAACCCCCACCCTCTGACTCCAAAGCCCAGGCTCTTTCCACTAAGCCACGTTTTTTCCTAGGTGGTTCCCAGAGGCCGTAGCGTAGGTGTCTCAATATGGATCTCAGGTGGTCTTTGCCACCACCCAGGGGCCATTTCTTAGTCATTGCCACCACCATGTTTCAGTCATTCGGTAACAAGTCTTAGGTGTTGTTCCAGTTCTTCGCCCTTTTATCTTCACTAGCTAGAATGAAAAAGTCCTTCCCTATTGGCTGCCTCAGGTGTCACTGCGGTTCCCAACTCCCCGCTTTGGGTGTCGCAGCAGTTGTTTGTTGCTCCAAGCCCATTACTGGGTAAAGCAGGGAGGGAAGGCTATATCTCTCTCCATTCCCACTCCCCAGACTGGTTTCTGAGCTTCTCTGGTGTGGACATTTCTTCTGACCTGCAACTAAACAGTACAGTTCCTACTCAAGGTCCCCCTTCTATGTTGTTGTTCAGGGGGTCATAGAACAGTCACTTGTAAAATGGTTTGTTGTGTTGGAAAATGGCTTCACTCTTGCTCACCACACCATAAAGGTGGGGGAATATGGGAAGAATGTATCATTCACCTCCATCATAAATGATGCAGTTCAAGCACAAATTCAATATCTTGGCATTGAAGCTTTGCTTACTTTACTATAGCTGAGTTGGCTGGGTTAGGTTTATCCCCACCCCAGCACACTTATTTCTATGTCCTTATTCTCTGCTGATTTGCCTAGCTGTAATTTATTTTAGTGTCTCTCTCTTACAGTTAGACTGTAATCACCTTGAGGGAAGGAATCATGTTTACCCATTCTCTTTTAGCATACTCTCCTGGAAGGTTAGGACAGTGTTCTGCACACGGTGACAATGAATGATGACTGATGACTGATTTAATTTCAGCAGCATACCCAAACAGCTGTTGTAAGGATGATGATGATAATAATAATAATAATGATAATAATAATAATAATAATAATAATAATTACAGTGATATTTAGTAGACACTTATTCCACACCAAGCACTGTACTAAGCTGTGGGGTAAATACAAGGTAACGAAGTTGGACAGAGTCCCTGTCCCACATGGGGTCACAGTCTAAGTAGGAAGGTGAACAGGCATTCATTCATTCAATCATATTTATTGAGCGCTTACTCTGTGCACAGCACTGTACTAAGCACTTGGGTAGTACAAGTTGGCAACATATAGAGACGGTCCCTACCCAACAGCAGGATCACAGTCTAGAAGTGAGCATTGAATCCCCACTTTATAGAAGAGAAAACCAAAGCCCAGAGAAGCTAAGTGACTTGCCGAGAGTCATTTAGCAGCCAGGTGGCTGATCTGGGATTAGGGCCCAGGTCCTCTGACACCCAGGCTCATGAAAAGTGGAGGAAATATTTCATGGATATAGTAGAAAAAGTCTCACACCACACCAAAGAGAAGCAGCGTGGCTCAGTGGAAAAGAGCACGGGCTTTGGAGTCAGAGGCCATGGGTTCAGATTCCGGCTCCGCCAACTGTCAGCTATGCAACTTTGGGCAAGTCACTTCACTTCTCTGTGCCTCATTTACCTCATCTGTATAACGGGGATTAAGACTGTGAGCCCCACATGGGACAACCTGATCACCTTGTAACCTCCCCAGCGCTTAGAACAGTGCTTTGCACATAGTAAGCGCTTAACAAATGCCATTATTATTATTATGTTGCAACCCAACTAACAACTGAAAATCCGTTGTCAGGGTAACACTGGCATGGCACACTCAGTCAAGAAGGGAGTGACTCTTTTTGTGCTAAAGTTTCATAGAGAGGAGAGACAAGGAGGCAAATAACCTCTAGACTGTGAGCCCACTGTTGGGTAGGGACTGTCTCTATATGTTGCCAACTTGTACTTTCCAAGCACTTAGTACAGTGCTCTGCACACAGTAAGCGCTCAATAAATATGATTGAATGAATGAATAAATGAAATAAGAAAACAGTGCCAGGCACTGCAAACAATAAGCATAAAAGTACAACAAGAGACAATCTTTGGGGACCCATGATTGGGCCAGGACTGAGAGGTCCACACTGGCCTGTTTAGTCACACATGGAGGCAGAGGAGGATTTCACCAGCACTGGCATCTTCTTCAACTATGAGGACAACTATATATAAACTAAAACAAATTTAGTCACTTCTTGTTGGATGGTCAAAGTGTAAGTATGCAGTAGGAAGTACAGAGATGAAGGAAAAATAAAAGTTCTATTAAACTTGACTATTAGCAACCAGGACTGGGCCACTTGGTTTCACTAAGAGACCATGATCAGAGATCTTTCTGTTAGTCACATCTATCTGATTCCACTATTTCTTTTGGGTAAAAGAAGTACTGACCAAAAATAATATACTGGAGACTTCAGCCAACAAGAGGGCCATAGCTAATAGAGAAAAATGTATGAAAAAGATCTTTAAAAAATATGAAATAAAATAGAATGTATGTAGAAGTAATGAGTCTGACACATTAGTGATGGTTATAAAAGCTTTTTTCAATGAGTGCTTATTTTTTTCAGCGATGACCTGTATTTCAGGATGATTGTTAGGTTTCTAAACCTTTTCCAATCTGGACCACAGTCTTGTAGCTAACCCTTGGTACAGTGGTCAGGATAAAGCAGGCTGTCAGAAAATACTATTACTGTAGTCAAGGAAATAAAACTGTCCATGTAAGTATCTGTGCAAAGAAACAGACGGTAATAATTTAGCTCTGAATTTTAAACAAAATTTAACAATTTAGATTTCACAATTCATTTGTTTTCAGTAAAGTAGCTCTCTCTGGTCTAAAGAAAGGATGTAAAGCCTTAGAAATTTTTTGCCTCTATATAGATATTACAGAAAGAAAGTTGTGAATGTGTAAGAGATAAAATCAAGGAGAATATGTGGATAAATATTTCTGGGAAATACTTGGAAAATGTAGTTTAGACTTGAATTCAGCTAATTTCCCCCATCCCATTCAATAAGAAATTTCCACCATGGTTTTAAATAAGAAGAGAAACAAGATGTAATCAATACAATTCAGAAAGTACATAGTATTCTCTCTTTGGCTATAGCCTCATATTGAACATAAGATTGCCTGATCTTTGGATATGATAATCATTTGCAATAGTCATTATTTCAGAGGGACATTTTAATGCATCCCTGACATTTACATGGAAAGAAAGACCAACTACATTCAGGAACCAATCATGCCATATATACTTACTGTATGTGCTTTTTGAAAGATTATTTAATCAGAAAGAGCAAATATCAGTTCTGCAGCTGTTGCCTAGAAATGATTTGGCCTTCAGGCTAGAAGAGGAACATCGGAAACTTTATCTCCCTTCTTGAATCATGGCACTCTGCCCACACTAGATGCCTGAGTTTGTCCTGTTAGCTTGTTGGTCCTTTATCACTACTGCTTTGGTTCTTGCAACTGGGAAGCATTTACACAAACTCCTTTCACTAGATACTCTTCAAACATTAAAAAAAAAATGGAATCTGAATTCCAGAGGACCCTCTTCTCAAATAGTACAGTCAAATCCTTCGAGAAGCCTCGTTATTGGGTTGATTTGCCTCATTTGTGGATCTTGTCCAGCTTTTCTGATCCTGCTTGGATAGACCAGAAATACAGGCTCCATGTAGGATTAAATTATTTCATCTTTGGGAAAATATGGAATGGTAGGCCGGTACTGGGCTATTGTGAATGTAGGCATATTCAGAAAATATTATTCACATACTAGGCCACCAAGTAGATCAAAGAAATGTAGAAGAATGAGTTACCCGTATTTTAAAGGATGCTAATAAAAATACACTTTCTAAAGTTACATTTCTCTAGGGATGGCATAAATAGACAACTAAACAAATCTCTGAATGTTTAGTAAATAAGTGTCTTTCAGAACCCAGATTTATTTTTCTTTAACTTGGCAAAGCATTTTTGCAGCTGTCAATGAATAGCTCCAAAACTCATATAGAACTAAGTGCCAGCACATATGTAAGAGGAACTCCACACTAAAATGAAAGACACTCTAAGAAAAAAAAAATGATTTCCTCTCCATTTAGAAAACACTCTCAGATTCCTCAGTTGCATTTCTTGATTGAAATAAGGTCAAAAAAGTCTTAGGTTTCCCAGAAGAAATTAGTACGAAGTCTCGACATGGTCAAAAACGGCTCCTTGCAATTATCTTGTATGCAAGTTAAGCCAATTGATTTTCTTATCCAGACTTCTATCATTGTTGGAAATATGACTTCCCAACATTTAACCCCACCCCGATTGGCAAGTTAAGAGGGTTCTTTGAAGAAAGGCAGCTCATGTTTTCCATCTCCCAGCCAGATAAGGCCTGTTCCTCTGAGAGAGGCATTAATTACATGTTTGTTGTTGATGATTATGATGCTGAAGAAGAAAATTTAAGTGGCCATTAGAAATGGGGCGATCGTCATCCAGTCACCTGTTGTCTCTACAGTGAAGAGAGGTTTAGGTATTTCAAAGTAAGAAACTTTTACTTAATTATCCATGTAGACTTTCTGTTCCCTTCTAGAGGTATGGCCATGACCAAATGAAAGATCATGGGTCTGGGAATCAGGACAACTATTTTCTACTCACTCCTCTGCTATCAGATTGCTGGATAACCTTGGTTAAATTCTGTAGCCTCTCTGAACCTCGGGTTTTACATTTATAAAACATGACTAAGCTATTGCTCTCCCTGCCCGTGAATCCCAGGTGGGAAAAGGACTGTGCCTAATTTGATTATCTTGTATCTGTCCAGTGCTTAACACAGGATTTGTAGTAAGAACTTCACACAGACCAGATCTAGTGCTGAACATATAAAGTTGTGATTTAGACCAACTATCGATATTGATAGTGGCTAAAATTGATGAGGTGATTGCTGAATTGACTACAAACGTCGAAGATAAATAATCCCCAACAGTAATTTCAAATTTAGTATTTCTAGGTTAAAACAGAAAAATCAACTGCCAGTACTAATACTGAAATAGAAAAATCAATTTGGGAAAACCCCGTGTTTCCCAATTTAAGATATTCTCCTAAAATATTTTTGTTGGCACTGCCAGTCCATGCAAGTTAAGCAGACACCATTTTTATGGAGGTTTATATATCTTTGCCAGTTAAAAACAAAACTGTTCGGTTTAGTACATAATTTGTATATGAGTTGTAGTAGCAATAATAATATTTATTAAAGATGTGCTGTGTGCAGAGTACTATATTAAATTATGGGGGAGACTATGCAGGTAGAGTTAGTTCCTTGTGTGGCTCAAAATCTAAGAGCATGAGTAGGGAGAAGGAACTGGAGACAAACACATCAGATATGATGAAACATTGAAATGCAACAGCCAAATGCACAAATCGGAAATGAAACCAATAGGGTGCTTTGGCTAGATGAGCAGAATTTGAGGGTCTTCAGGGCTCAGATTTCAGGCACACCCACAGCTATCCATCCTCCCAGAGTTTTGTGGAGGCCTCATTTGGAGGATGTATGACAAGCAGCTTTCATCTCTGATCTGGAAAACATGGATCATATGACAACTAACTGGCAGGGACCAAGCTTTATTCTCTATTTCCCAAGCGCCTACAATCCCATGTGGGACAGGGACTGTGTATGATCTAATTGTACTGCACCTATTGCACTCCTCAGCCCAATGCTTGGCACATACCACAATTTATAGTGAGTCATATAGTGAGAATTAATAGAAGTAGTAGTATTAGCAGTAACCACTCCCTTCCTTCCTTCTACCAAGGGTCCCTGCTCCTGGCATTCACTCCCCACTGCCCAGCTGGGGAATAAGAGATGCTCCCATGAGTTCTCGGGCTTTTCCATCACACCTTCCAAAAGCACGGTGAAACCTCCGCTTTCCCTCTCATCATCAAGAGTCCCTACCCCTGGCATGCTCCATACCCATCTTGGCCAGCGATCAAAGCTACGTCTTCAGTTTCCCAGACTCCTGCATCCCTGACAAAACTTGAAACATATTTTGTGTTTCTAGGCCGTGTTTTGTTAATTCTTCAGTACTGATGTATCTGTCTCCAATCCCTTCTCCACATTTATCCTCTTAGATTGTGAGTCCCAAAAAAACAGGGAATGTGTTTAATTCCCACCTATGTATTCTCTCCCAGCACTTATAGTGCAGTACTCTGCACACAGTATGTGCTTAACAATTGCAATTTCTACTACTACCATTACTACTAGTGTTATTAGTACTACCACTACGATGGGGATCCTTGGTAGCTGGACGGAAGGTGGAAGGTAATAGTAATAATAATAATAACAACAGTATAATGTGTGACTAATAGAACAGTAATAACAATAACAATGACAATAATAATAACAGTAATGTATAATAATAACTCTAATTTGTTAAGCACTTATGATGTACCTAGCACTGTACTAAGTGCTGCGTAAATCTAAAATTGTCAGGGCAGAAACCATTCCTGTCCCATATGGGGCTCATAGTCTAAGGGGCAGCAAAGACTGTAAGCTTGTTGTGGGCGGGGAATGTATCTGTTTATTGTTGTGTTGTACTCTCCCAATCACTTCATGCAGTGCTCTACATACAGTAAGTGCTCAATGAATACGATGGAATGATGGAATGAATAAGGATACTGAGGCAGAGAATAGTGGCAGAGCCAGAATTAGAATCCAGAGGTGGTGATGGAGAAATGTGAGGGAGAGTAGGAACTGCTTTCATCCTCATCTCAGTATGCATAGAGTAGGCTCACAGCAGGGACCTTCAGTGGCCTGAAGAAAGGTGGCAGTTTCAATGGATGCTTTTCGCGGTGGCGATGTTGCAGAACACCTAAGAATGTTTTCCAACCACTGAATCAGAATGGCATAGTACTGGACATTTTTCTCTGGAGAAAGACTTGCTTTTTAAATTAATTTCTAACATCAAAGCGAATCTTTATGCTGGGGATTTTCACATTATTGACATTTGAGAAGAAGAAGCAAAAAACATCACTTTCCTTCAGTTAGTGAGTCCAGCACACTTTCTTATATTGCTAGTCCTATCAATCAATTAATGTTATTTATTGCTTACTATGGTGCGGAACTCTCTACTAAGCACTTGGGTGAGTACACTACACTAGAGTTGGTAGATATGTTCCCTGCCAAAAAAAGAGTTTACACATCTGGATTCAGAATGGAAACTTAGGGCTAGAGACAAGTATATGAAGACAACACTCTTGGCAGGAAATGTGAGAGGGAACAAATTTGTCTAGATGATTCAGAACTTGGGTAGGGCATGGGGAAAAACTTCAGGAATCTTGAGGAGTTGCAAAAGTGCTCATCCACCTTTCAGTTTCCAGTTCTGCAGAGACATCCATGTGCCAGAGTTCCTCATAGGGACCCCAGATCCCTGTAGGCTTCTGAGTCAGAAGTCACAAATCTCAGAATCACCCTTGGAAAAACTTGTGTGTGTTGTGGTGGGAGGGAGAGAGGGAGGAAGAGGGTCAGAGAATGGAGAGCATAAAGATAATAATAATAATAATGCCATTTATCAAGTGCTTACTATGTGCAAATAATAATGATAATAATAATAATGGCATTTATTAAGCACTTACTATGTGCAAAGCACTGTTCTAAGCGCTGGGGAGGTTACAAGCTGATCAGGTTGTTCCACAGGGGGCTCACAGTCTTCATCCCCATTTTACAGATGAGGTAACTGAGGCCCAGAGAAGTGAAGTGACTTGCCCAAAGCCACACAGCTGACAACTGGTGGAGCTGGGATTTGCACCCCTGACCTCTGACTCCAAAGCCCAGGCTCTTTCCACTGAGCCATGCTGCTTCTCCAAGATGACCTTTAAAGAGTTGCTGAGGTATATAAAACTGTAAATCCTGCTCCTAGTTGCCAAATAGAGGTTCCAAACTCATCCCCCTACGGAGTCCATATCCTCTCAAATTGTGAAAGTGCTATTAAGGAGAAACTAGAGGCCATGTCTTACTCTTGGATGCCTGAAGAATGCAGTGATCTTGCTAAGCTATCTTAAACATCAAGACACTGGTGTCTTCCTGGAACTTGGCTTTTAAAAGGGCACAGAAATACTATAAAATCCATAAGCTCAAAGAAGTCATCTAACTGCCTCTCCTCACAAAGATTACTAAAATGCAATGAAAATCTATTAAATAATAATGGTATTTGTTAAGCGCTTCCTATGTGCCAAGCACTGTTCTAAGCACTTACTATGTGCGAAGCACTGCTCTAAGAGCTGGGGTAGAAACAAGTAATCAGGTTGTCCCACATGGGGCTCACAATCAATCTCCATTTTCCAGATGAGGGAACTGAGGCACAGAGAAGTGACTTGCTCAAGGTCACACAGCAGATAAGTGCCGGAGATGAGATTAGAACCCACGTCCTCTGACTCCCAAGTCATGCAATGTGGCGTCCTACAGACAAAAATCTACCTTCATATGTAGAATGTCTAGTTGTTATCAGGATCTTTGTCCAGTTTTACACTGATCACTTTTTAACATATAAGAAATAGAGCTCTGAATGCTAGCAAGATTTACATATGTTTATGCTTTTCTTGTTTCCCTTCATCCAATTACCAGGGGATCAAGGACTTCTAATTCCCTTCTGAAATTCCACTTCCTCTAAGATGCCTTTCCCAATCAATTTCCCTTCTCCTCAGATTTCATCTTCCCAACCTTTGTACATCCTATGCAATGCAGCACCCAGAAACTCCCACTGTACTGTTGTACATAACACTTTTCAGACTTTGCTACTTTAATGCTCCTGAAAGTACTGTGTCAGTCTTCCTCATTGACTTGCAAATTCTACATCTATTGTACTGTTCCAAGTGTTTAGTATAGTACCCCACACAGAGAGGGTGCTCAGTAAATAGTACTGGTTGATTGATTTTCATTTCAGTATTGAGCTCCTCAAAGCAGGATACTATGAAACAATTTACACCAAGAAAAGAAGTAGAAAAACACATTTAGAAGACCACTATTTCCCTCAGAAATTTTTCACATAGAGTTTGGTGGCAAATAGCATACAAGAGTGCTGGAATGCAGACTGTTAAGGAGCTTGAGGTAACATAGCTTTACCAAGGAAAATATAAGAGGAGAAGGTTTCACATAGGAGTAGTGCTATTTTGAAATACAACCCATGTATCTGACGAAGTCCTCCAAGAAGATAGTTTAAGCTTGGCAGGTTCTCACAGTGTCATCCATTTTCTAAGTGGCCTAAATTAATTAATCATTTTTATCGAGGACTTACTCTGTGCAGAGCATTGTACTAAGGGCTTTGGAGAATACAACAGAGTTGGTTGATATCCTCCCTGCACACAGTGAACTTACTGTCCATAGGAGGAGACAGACATTCATATAAAGCAATAAATTAAATATGGATATGTACAAAAGTGCTGTGGGGCTGAGGGAGGGCAAATCCAAGTGAACAGATAACACAGAAAGGGGTGGGAGAAGAGAAAATGAAAGTTTAGTCAGGGAAGGCCTCTTGGAGGAGATGTGTCATTAATAAGGTTTTGAAGGTGGGGAGGGTGATTGTCGGGGATGAAGAGGGATGGTATTCCAGGCCAAAGGCAGGTCGAGGATGAGAGATCATCAGCGAGACCGAGATCATGTCATCCAATGATCCCATTACTCCCATCCTCCTGTCTCTCCCCACTTCAATCCATACTTCATGAGGCTGCCTGGATTGTCTTTGTCCAGAAACGCTCTGGGCATGTTACTCCCCTTCTCAAAAATCTCCAGTGGCTACCAATCAACATACACATCAGGCAGAAACTCCTCACCCTCAACTTTAAGGCTCTCCAGCACCTCGTCCCCTCCTACTTGACCTCCCTTCTCTCTGCTCCTCTGCCGCTAACCTCCTCACTGGGCCTCGTTCTCTCCTGTCCCACCGTCGATCCCCAGCCCACGTCCTCCCCCTGGCCTGGAATGGCCTCCCTCCGCACATCCGCCAAGCTAGCTCTCTTCCTCCCTTCAAGGCCCTACTGAGAGCTCACCTCCTCCAGGAGGCCTTCCCACACTGAACCCCCTCCTTCCTCTCCCCCCTCCTCTCCCTCTCCATCCCCCTGCCTCACCCCCCTTCCCTTCCCCACAGCACCTGTATATATGTTTGTACATATTTATTACTCTATTTTACTTGTACATATTTATTCTATTTATTTTATTTTGTTGATATGGTTTGTTTTGTTGTCCGTCTCCCCCTTCTAGACTGTGAACCCACTGTTGGGTAAGGGACCGTTTCTATATGTTGCCAACTTGTACTTCCCAAGCACTTAGTACAGTGCTCTGCACACAGTAAGCGCTCAATAAATACGATTGAATGAATGAATGAATCATGCTACAGTGATCAGATTGGCACTAGAGGACTAAAGTGTGCAGGTTGTAGTAGGAGAGTAGCAAAGTACGGTAGGAGGGGGCAAGATGACTGAGTGCTTTAAAGGCAATGGTAAGGAGTTTCTGTTTTATGTGAAGGTGGATGGGCAACCACTGGAGGTTCTTGACGAGTGGGGAAATATACTGAACGTCTTTGTAGAGAAATGATCTGGGCAGCAGAGTGAAATATAGGCAGGAGTAGAGAGAGGCAGAAGGCAAGGAGGCTAATAGAGTAAGCAAGA
The DNA here is from genome assembly GCF_015852505.1 of Tachyglossus aculeatus. NCBI lineage: Eukaryota > Metazoa > Chordata > Mammalia > Monotremata > Tachyglossidae > Tachyglossus > Tachyglossus aculeatus. Next base: position 25,794,640 of record NC_052069.1, read on the forward strand.
TGGATAAGTGCTTGGATTATGGATAAGTGCTTGGAACATGGTAACCTTTTGGATGATATAGTACTATTTACTGAGCACCCTTTGTGTGGGGGGTATTATACTAAACACCTGGAACAGTACAATAGATGTCGAGTTTACAAGTCGATGAGAAAGACCGACACAACATTACTTTCAGAAGCATTAAGTAGCAAAGTCTGAAAAGTGTTATGTATAACAGTACAGTGGGAGTTTCTGGGTGCAACATTGGATAAAATAAGTGCCTGGATTAACATGGTAGCCATTTGGATGAAAAGGAAAGCCTGGATTTTAGGAATGTTGTGAAGGTTGAACTGCCAGGATTTAGTCACAGATTAAATATATGTGTTGAATGAGAGAGATGATTTGAGGATAATGCCTAGGTTACATGTGCGTGAGACAGAGATGATGTTGGTGCTGTCATAATAATAATGATGGTATTTGTTAAGTGCTTACTATGTGCAAAACACTCTTCTAAGCGCTGGGGGGATACAAGGTGATCAGGTTGTCCCACATGGGGCTCACAGTCTTAATTCCCATTTTCCAGATGAGGGAACTGAGGCACAGAAAAGTTAAGTGACTTGCCCAAGGTCACACAGCAGATATGTGGCAGAGCTGGGATTTGAACCCATGACCTCTGACTCCAAAGCCCAGGCTCTTTCCACTGAACCAAGGAGACGATAAGGATTGGATCTAAACTATGCAGTCTAAACTATGTGGTCACCAGCTGAGAAGTAGCGTGGCTTAGTGGAAAGAGCACGGGTTTGGGCGCTCCGCCTGCTCTGCCACCCCCAGCCCTACCTCTCCATTCCCCCCACCCTACCTCCTTCCCCTCCCCACAGCACTTGTATATATTTGTACAGATTTATTACTCTATTTATTTTACTTGTACATATTTACTATTCTATATATTTTGTTAATGATGTGCGTATAGCTATAATTCTATTTGTTCTGACGACTTTGACACCAGTCTACATGTTTTGTTGTCTGTCTCCCCCTTCTAGACTGTGAGCCCGTTGTTGGGTAGGAACTATCTCTATATGTTGCCGACTTGTACTTCCCAAGTGCTTAGTACAGTGCTCTGCACACAGTAAGCACTCAATAAATACGATTGAATGAATGAATGAATGAATGCCACTTGGCAGCTATGTGACTTTGGGCAAGTCGCTTAATTTCTCTGAGCCTCAGTTGCCTCTTCTAGACTATGAGCCCGCTGTTGGGTAGGGACCAGCTCTATATGTTGCCAACTTGTACTTCCCAAGCACTTAGTACAGTGCTCTGCACACAATAAGTGCTCAATAAATACAATTGAATGAATCTGGAAAATGGGGATTAAGACTGTGAGCCCCACTTGGGACAACCTAATTACTGTGTATCCACCCCTGCTCTTAGAGCAGTGCTTGGCACATAGTAAGCGCTTAACAAATACCATCTTTTATGAGAAACAGAGTGGCTTAGTGGAAAGAGCGTGGGCTTGGGAATCAGAGGTTGTGGGTTCTAATCCTGGCTCTGCCACTTGTCAGCTGTGTGACTTTGGGTAAGTCACTTAGCTTCTCTGTGCCTCAGTTACCTCATCTGTAAAATGAGGATTAAGACTGTGAGTCTCACGTGGAACAAACTGCTGACCTTGTATCTACCCAGCTCTTCGAACACCCAGACTGAGCCCTCTCCTTCCTCTCCCCCTCCTCCCCATCCCCCCCACCTTACCTCCTTCCCCTCTCCACACCACTTGTATATATGTACATATGTTTGTACGTATTTATTACTCTATTTTATTTGTACATATGTATTCTATTTATTTTATTTTGTTTATATGTTTTGTTTTGTTGTCTGTCTCCCCCTTCTAGACTGTGAGCCCACTGTTGTGTAGGGCCTGTCTCTACATGTTACCAACTTGTACTTCCCAAGCACTTAGTACAGTGCTCTGCACACAGTAAGCGCTCAATAAATACGATTGAATGAATGAATGAACAGTGCTGGGCACATAGTAAGTGCTTAACAAATACCATCATTGTCATTATTATTAACAGGGCAGAAGTGAGAAAGAGGGAGGTGACACTTTCATTCATTCATTTCATTCACTTCTGGTGAGCCCATCTTCTCACCCTCCTGCCTCCCTCTGTCCCCCTCTGTGGTTCTGCACCCCAAGGAGCCAGGGTGGCTGTTTTTGGTCCAGGCCTAGTGGGTCATGTGGTGAGCCCAGATTTTACCCATCCTGGGCCCCCCTCTCTGTGGTTTTGCACCCTGAGGAACCATGGTGGCTGTAGGCTTGGAGAAATGGTGGCCCTGATTCCGAACCCCTATCATTGCAGCGCAAGTAGGGTTGGAGATGGGGAAGGATACTGATTTTGATTTTTCAGAGATTATTTTCTCCTTTTCTTGGTCTCTGGGTCCCCTGCCCTTAGTATCTATTGAGATGCTTTAGTCCTGGCTCCAAACCCTTCCCAGAACAGAAGTTATGTTGCCAACTTGTACTTCCCAAGCACTTAGTTCAGTGCTCTGCACACAGGAAGTGCTCAATAAATACAATTGAATGAATGAACAAACAGAGGCAATGGAGCAGGGTATGAGGAACGGTACTGATTTTGAATTTTTGGAAACATTCTCTCCATCTTTCACGGTTGGTTTTTAAATAAAATTTCAGAGCCTGTAGGCAGGAACCAATGTGAGAAAGTGGCTCATGTCGGCAGGAACCAATTGGAGGATATAACTCATAACTGTGTTGTGCATCAACCCTTCACCTGAGCAAATGAAGGTCAGATAGGGAGATTCAGAGATGGCTATAATCCAGTCAGATGTAGTTTAGGCAGTTCATATCCATGCCATGTACCTGAGGAGAACAATTAGTGTCAGGATGTCCAAGGAGTTGCATGGTGGTGAAATGAAATTGGGCATTATCAAGTAGCAGGGCATGGTGGATAGAGCATGGGCCCGGGAGTTAGAATGTTATGGGTTCTAATTCCATCTCTTCCATTTGTCTGTTGTGTGATCTTGGGCAAGTCACTTTACTTCTCTGGGCCTCAGTTCCCTCATCTGTAAAATGGGGATTGAGACTGTGAGCCCCATGTGGGACAGGGACTGTGTCCGACTCGATTTGCTTGTATCTACCCCAGCGCTTAGTACATTGCCTGGCACATAGTAAGAGCTTAACAAATGCTATCATTATCATTACAATTATTATTATTATTAAGTAGAAGGGCAGAATGCCTAATTCAAAAACCAAAAAAAAAACCGCAGACCCTGATCTAGAAGAGGATTGCTGGGAAACTGTGACAGCAGAAAAATCAGCCTATCATACATCAGTCGGGAGATGGGAGGCTCCCCTTCAGCAGCCTGGAACATTCTGGATACTCCAAGGTTGTTTCATGAAAAGCAACGGACACTGCAAACAGTAATCTATGGGCATTTTCATGAGTGGCATCTCAATGATGGTAGCATCATCTTCCTAAATAGTAGCTGACAGAGCACAGGCCTTGGAGTCAGGAGGTCGTGAGTTATCATTATTAATAATAATAATAATGGTATTTATTAAGTTCTTATTTTGTGCCAAGCACTGTTCTAAGAGCTAGGGTAAATATAAAGTAAACAGGTTGTCCCACATGGAGCTCACAGTCTTAATCTCGATTTTACAGATGAGGTAACTGAGGCACACAGAAGTTAAATGGGTTGCCCAAGGTCATACAGCAGACAAGTGGTGGAGCCAGGATTAGAACCCATGTCCTCTGACTCCCAAGCCCATGGTCTGTCCACTAAGGCATGCTGCTTAGAACACTATGAGAACACAATAATAATAAAATAATAATAATAATAATAATAATAATAATAGCATTTGTTAAGTGCTTAATATGTGCAAAGCACTGTTCTAAGCACTGTGGGGATACAAGGTGATTAAGTTGTCCCAGTGGAGCTTACAGTCTTAATCCCCATTTTACAGATGAGCTAACTGAGGCTCAGAGAAGTGAAGTGACTTGCACGAGGTCACACAGCAGACATGTGGTATTTATTAAGTGGCTCTTTCCACTGAGCCACGCTGCTTCCCCTCTGAGTTGTAATCATGGCTCCACCACTTTTCTTCTGTGTGGCCTTGGACAAGTCACTTTACTTCTCTCTGCCTCGGTTGCTTCATCTGTAAAATGGGGATTGAGACCTTGAGCCCTACATGGGACAGGGACCGTGTCCAACTCGATTTGCTCGTATCCACCCCAGCACTTAATACAGTACCTGGCACTTAGTAAGTGCTTAACAAATACCACAATTATTATTATTATGATTATATGAAGAGGGCAGCTTTAGGAGATACTGTGTTTTGCATACAAGGTATGGTCAGTAAATGCCATTGTTTAAGTAGAAGTGAGTACTTTAACAAATGAATGGACTTCATTGGTGAGAGAAACTTTAGAGAAATTTTCACCAAGAAAACGGATGGGACCAAAAAGAGCTCCAACTTTTATGTGTTCCATGTGTGGGCAATCAGAATCCTAGCAGGAGCATCCTTTCTACCATTTATAATTGATCACACTTTTAGGCCCTCCAAACAAGGCACATCTTGGAGAGAATTGTTTGTGTAGTAGATAGATGATATTTAATTGTTTTCCAGTGTAAGGCTATTCCTGTTTTTCTGCAGGACACCTGATTTTCCTATTTGTGTTTCCAAGGTCTGTTTTCTTTAGAGGGTCTCAGCAAGTTTGTTTCAAGTTGATTTCTTTCTAAGGGATTTGATGATCCATTCCTGGAACATCATGGTTAGCAGACAGGGTTGGTTTGCTGGGGTTTTTGGGTAAAGAGAGAAAAAATTGAATGGGTTGGCCAACATCAGCTTTGAACATCTAGAAACACCGCTGGGGAAATGATCCATCATTCCCAGTCTAGTGTACAAACTCTAACTGTTGGTGCTCAACAGGGGTCTGATTGGGAATAGGATGTTACTGTGATAATGTCTCTTTCAGGGGGCTTGTTAGTACTTTTTTTAGAGAAACACCCTTTGAAGTCTTGAAAAATAAACAAGCATTGATGCAGGCACTGAAATTACTTTGGATTGTTTCCCCTGGAAAGAAACCAGCTAATCGGGCAGAGGGGAACTGAGACAAAAGAAGAAAATATATTTACAATGATATATAACTAGCCATATACTATTTCCCTCATGCAAGAAAAATCAAAATCATTTAAAGGCTTTAAGTTCTGCTTTGAGTTTTGCGAAATTGCTTGGCAGATTTCAGCACTAATTATAGTAATTTAGTGTCTCTCATGTAAGTTGGTTTTGAAGGAACTTAATCAAAGGCAGGCACGGCTGCACAAATACTTTGATTTTTCTGTTTGTATCTGTTTTCAATTCTTCCTTTCTGTTTCTATTTGATTTAGTTCAAGTATAGTTAGGCTGTAGCCATATAATGACTACTGACTTCCAGGATAAGTTAAAAAGAAGGTTTTTCTGGGAAAAGACATGTGATATACAAGAAGTTATTCCCTAGAGCAAGTCACAGTGTGGCATTCTTGTCATCTGGGATTCCGTGCTGCAAAGAGATGGGGGCTCATTTTGGACTTAGCGGAGACTCAATGTTGGCACAGCATGGTAGGACCAATCAGGATCCAATTAAATATTTGGAGTAAAATGGAGTCATTGCCTGGGTTTTTATACAGTGTAATTGATGATTGGCCACTGGAATCCCCTCTCCCTTCGTTATCATATTTATTACTCTATTTTATTTGTACATATCTATTCTATTTATTTTATTTTGTTAATATGTTTGGTTTTGTTCTCTGTCTCCCCCTTCTAGACTGTGAGCCCACTGTTGGGTAGGGACTGTCTCTATATGTTGCCAACTTGTACTTCCCAAGCGCTTAGTACAGTGCTCTGCACACAGTAAGCGCTCAATAAATACGATTGATTGATTGATTATCTTAGGTGCTAAAATGACAAGGAAATGCATGCATGCAAAATGGAGGAAGAGAATGGTAGGCAGCCCTTCTAGGCATCTGCAACTGGTGAACTGAACGGGGGCACGTACAAGCAGGGAGGGCAGAACAAACTCTTTAAAGATGCAGTAAAGCTCAGACTGCAACAATATGGCACAGCAGTACTCATGACCACCTGGCAGGTTGCAATGAGGAGAGAGGCTGCTGTGAGAAGATATGTGTGGTGAGCATCAGTGACTCCATTTTGTAACAGAAACCACTTTATGAGGGACCATCATTTGACCCCGTGAACAACAACACAGAAGGAGGAACTTGGGGAGGAAATGATGAAAAAGAAGGAGGACCTTGAGGAGGCACTGAATCGTCTTGCCATCGGGAAAAAAGAGGGCTGCCGGAGTACACGAGATAGCTACCTTGCAAAAACAGCTCTTGGGGTGGGCATGTGGGAAAAGACAGCTGTCCCACCCTGGCTTTTCCTGGTAACGGGCTTGAGACAGCAGAGAAGGCAAGGCAGTGAGTCAGGACCCTCTGCGACCCCTCTGAAAAAAGGTTGGGGGGAGAGGGAGGGCAACCGACTGACAGTCCCTTCTAGACAGTCCCTTCTAGACTGTGAGTCCACTGTTGGGTAGGGACCGTCTCTATAGGTTGCCAACTTGTACTTCTCAAGCGCTTAGTCCAGTGCTCTGCACACAGTAAGCGCTCAATAAATACGATTGAATGAATGAATGACAGAGAGATCAAAAGAGAGCAAGGAAAGCAAGGCAGCACAGAAAAAGGGGTCAAATGACTGAAGCAAGTCGTCGCAATGAGCTAAAGAATCCGGGCTTGGGCAGCGACAAAGACCACGTGAGCCGAGACGCCTATGGCACGGCTTCCAGGAACCACCTAAAGACTGGCTCCAGGATGCCGTGCTGTGATCGGCTAGACGCCTCAAACTTTTCCTCTGTGGGACCACCTGCATGAACCCGTTGTTGGCTAGGGACTGTCTCTATCTGTTGCCGAGTTGTACTTTCCAAGCACTTAGTACAGTCCTCTGTACACAGTAAGCACTCAACAAATATGATTGAATGAATGAACTTGGGGAAAACATATGGAAAGGGTAGCTGTGTGTTTGTGTGTATGTGTGTGTGCATATGCATTTCCTCCTTCAATTAGACCAAAGTGAATAAAGCTTTCCACTATATACCGTGGTGGTTTGGTTTCACTGTGGTTTGACTTGTCATTGAGTACCTGATAGGGTGAGACAGTACCAGGGATGGACTTAGAGAAGCAGCAGCATGGCGCAGTGGAAAGAGCTCGGGCTTTGGAGTCAGAGGTCATGGGTTCAAATTCCGGCTCCACCAGCTGTGTGACTTTGGGCAAGTCACTTCACTTCTCTGGGCCTCAGTTACTGCATCTGTAAAATGGGGATTGAGACTCTGAGCCCCCCCATGGGACAACCTGATCACCTTGTAACCTCCCCAGCATTTAGTACAATGCTTTGCACATAGTAAGCGCTTAATAAATGCCATCATCATCACTTATAGAATAGGTGCCTGACAGTGTGAAAAGGGCTCATGACAATATGGCTCCCTCCATCTTTCTTCTCCCACCCCTCTCCAAACTCCTTAAGTGAGCATTCCCTACACCTTCACCCTCCACTTCCTCTCCTCCAATTCCCTCCTTGACTCCCTCCAGTCTTGCTTCTGCCACTTTCACTCCACAGAAATTGTCCTTTCAAAGGTCACCATGGATCTCTTTTTTGGCAAATCCAACAGCCTCTAGGCTATCCTAATCCTCCTCGATCTCTCAACTGCCTCCGACACTGTCAACCACCTCTTTCTCCTGGAAACATCCAACCTTGGCTTCACTGACACTGTCCTCCCCTGGTTCTCTTCCTATCTCTCCGGCCGCTCATTCTCCATCTCTTTTGTGGGCTCCTCCTCTGCCTCCTACTCCCTAAGTGTGGGAGTCCCTCATTGCTAATTTCTGAGTTCCTTTCTATTCTGCATTTACACACACTCCCTAGGAGAACTCATTTGCTCCCATGGACTGAACAACCCTTCCTATGCAGATGATTCTCAAATCTAGCCCTAGTCTGGCCCTCCAGCCCTGATCTTTCTCCTCCTCGGCATCCTCACATTTCCTATTGCCTTTGGGACATCTCTAATTGGTTGTCCCACAGACACCTAAACCTATCCAAAACAGAACTCCTCTTCTTCTCACCCAAACCCTGTCCTTCCCCTGACTTTTCCAAACTGTAGACAGAATTACCACCCTCCCTATCTCACAAGCCCATTAACTTGGCATTACTCATGACTCATGAGTTATACCTCATCTGTAATAATAATAATAATAATAATAATGGCATTTATTAAGCACTTACTATGTGCAAAGCACTGTTCTAAGCGCTGGGTAAGTTACAAGGTGATCAGGTTGTCCCACAGGGGGCTCACAGTCTTCATCCCCATTTAACAGATGAGGGAACTGAGGCACAGAGAAGTTAAGTGCCTTTCCCAGAGTCACACAGCTGACAAGTGGAGGAGCCGGGATTTGAACCCATGACCCCTGACTCCAAAGCTCGGGCTCTTTCCACTGCGCCATGCTGCTTCTATGGGGATGAAGACTATGAGCCCCACGTGGGACAACCTGATCACCTTGTATCCTCCCAAGTGCTTAGAACAGTGCTTAGCACATAGTAAGCACTTAATAAATGCCATTATTATTATTATTATTCATTTCCATATTCACTATATGGCTAAAATTGTCCATTTCTTCATCATCCAAACTGTTACTATGCCGATCCTAGCACTGTTCCTGCCTTGACTGCCAGAGAGGCAGTGTGGCTCAGTGGAAAGAGCACGGGCTTTGGAGTCAGAGCTCTTGGGTTCAAATCCCGGCTCCACCACACATCTGCTGTGTGACTTTGGGCAGGTCACTTCACTGGGCCTCAGTTACCTCATCTGTAAAATGGGGATGAAGACTGTGAGCCCCCCGGGGGATAACCTGATCACCTTCTAACCTCCCCAGTGCTTAGACCAGTGCTTTACACATAGTAAGCACTTAATAAATGCCATCATTATTATTATTATTACTTACTACTGCAACAGCCTCTTTCTTGAGCTCCCTGCCTCCTTTCACTCCCCATTCCAGTCCATATTTCATTCTGCTGACTGGATCATTTTTCTATAAAAACATTCAGTCCATGTCTTACCATTCCTAAAGAACTTCCGGTGGTTGCCCATCCACCCCTACATCAAACAGAAACTCCTTAACTTTGACTTTAAAGCACTTAATCACCTTCCTCTACTTCCAACTTACCTTATTGATTTCTTCCTACAACTCTCAACCCAATCACTTATCTCCTCTAATGCTAACCTACTCACTGTATCTCTATCTCACTGATACCCGCTAACCCAGATAATAGTAATAATAATGATGGCATTTTATTTTTAATCCCAGCTTCCCCACTTATCTGCTGTGTGACCTTGGGCAAGCCCCTTAATAATAATAATAATAATAATAATAATAATAATAATAATGATGGCATTTATTAAGCACTTACTATATGCAAAGCACTGTTCTAAGCCCTGGGGAGGTTACAAGGTGATCAGGTTGTCTCACAGGGGGCTCACAGTCTTAATCCCCATTTTACAGATGAAGTAACAGGCACAGAGAAGTTAACTGACTTGCCCAAAGTCAATCAGCTGACAATTGGCGGAGCCTGGATTTGAATCCATGACCTCTGACTCCAAAGCCCAGGCTCTTTCCACTGAGCCACGCTGCTTCTCTGGCCTGGAACTCCCTCCTCACCTCATATCTACCAGGCAATCACACTCCTCACATTTAAAGCCTTCTTAAGATCATATCTCCTCTGGGAGTCCTTTCCCAACTAAGCGCTCATTTCCCCTAGTCCCTTTTCTTCTCCATGCCTCCTGCACTTGGATTTGTACCCTTTATTCACCCCACCCTCAGCCCCACAGCACTCACGTACCTATACATACTTCATTTTAATGTCTGACTCCCCCTTTGGCTTGTAAGCTTCTGTGGGCAGGAAACATATCTACCAAATCTGCTATTCTGTGTTCTACCAAGCACTTAGTAGTATGGACTGTACACAGTAGGTCCTCAATAAATACAATTGATTTGAGAAAGTGAAGGTAAAAAAAGTGACTGAAAAAACAGTACTGGGACCATATGTGGCCCTATATGAGGATGCAAGGAAAATTCTTACATGCTCTTGATATATAAGATATTGATCAGAGTTCACAACTGCATACCTGGATAGGAACTCACTATCAACTCCATCATTTTCAAATAAAATGCCCAAAGACACAATCATATTGAGACATGCCAATTCCTGCTAAAATGATCAGACTCAAGAATGTTGTTGCTTGGGTCCCATTGTGACCTGCCTTCGTGTATAGAATTGAAGGCTCTTCCCTTTACCTTTATTAGGATACATTCTCTTGGAAGAGGGAAATCTTCTATTGAAATTCAATAATAATAATATTTTTAGTATTTGGTCAGCGCTTACTATTATCTGAAGTCAGAGGTCATGGGTTCTAATCCTGGCTCCACCACTTGTCAGCTGTATGACTTTGGGCAAGTCACTTAACTTCTCTGTGCCTCAGTTACCTCATCTGTAAAGCGGGGATGAAGACTGTGAGCCCCCTGTGGGACAACCTGATCACCTTGTAGAGAAGCAGCTTGGCTCAGTGGAAAGAGCAAGGGCTTTGGAGTCAGTGGTCATGGGTTCGAATCCTGGCTCTACCACATGTCTCTCCCCCTTTTAGACTGTGAGCCCACTGTTGGGTAGGGACTGTCTTTATATGTTGCCAACTTGTACTTCCCAAGCACTTAGTACAGTGCTCTGCACACAGGAAGAGCTCAATAAATACGATTGATGATGATGATGATGATGTCTGCTGTGTGACCTTGGGCAAGTCACTTAACTTCTCTGAGCCTCCATTCCCTCATCTGTAAAATGGGCACGAAGACTGTGAACCCCACGTGGGCCAACCTGATCATCTTGTAACCCCCCAGCATTTAGATCAGTGCTTTGCACATAGTAAGCGCTTAACAAATGCCATCATTATTATTATTATTGTAACCTCCCCAGTGCTTAGAACAGTGGTTTGCACATAGTAAGCGCTTAACAAATGCCATTATTATTATTATTATTATTGCATGGCAGGTAGCGTACTAAGCACTGGGTTGGATACAAGCAAATCAGGTTGGACATAGTCCCTTTTTCACATGGGGTTCAGAGTCTCAATCCCCATTTTACAGGTGAGGTAACTGAGGCACAGATAAATGAAGTGACTTGCCCAAGATCACGCAGCAGACAAGTTGCAGAGCTGGGATTAGAACCCATGATCTTCTATCTCCCAGGCCCATCCTCTTTCCACTAAGCCATGCTGCTAACCTGCACCATTTTCAGTCTTGAAAAGTCAGAGTAACATCAATTTGCAAGCAGAAATCTGTTCCCTCAGCCATGGCTGACTTGCCAGGGTATTTTTCAAGTTCTAACCTTTATTTTATGTGGTCCTGCAGGTATGTGGTTCTGTTGGGCGGTCTGAATTTCTCTTATGTCTTCACAGCCAAACCAGGATGACAGAGACTGTTTCAGCAAGTCCGGCCTGGCTCCCTGTATAACCCTAAGGAACCAGAGACTTGAGGTGGTATCATTAACGTTGACCCACGTTACCACCTATTTGTTTGAAGAAATTTGTTTTACGCATCTTGGCTTGCATGCCCGATTTCAGAATAAACAGGGGATGAAAACGTGGATTATTTCTCACGTAGTAGAAAAAGATTTCCGTCTTTTACCTGGCCTTTTCTGACCCTAAATCTTCTGCCAACAATATAATCAATTTTCATACCAATAACAGAGATGAAATTTGGTCAGAAAAAAAGCCTTATTTTGTAATAATAATAATAATAATGATGGCATTTATTAAGCCCTTACTATGTGCAAAGCACTGTTCAAAGGTGATCAGGTTGTCCCACAGGGGGCTCACAGTCAATCCCCATTTTACAGATGAGGTAACTGAGGCACAGAGAAGTGAAGTGACTTGCCCAAAGTCACACAGCTGACAACTGGCGGAGCCGGAATTTGAACCCGTGACCACCGACTCCAAAGCACAGGCTCTTTCCACTGAGCCACGCTGCTTCTCTAACGTTGACCCGTATTACCACCTATTTGTTTGAAGAAATTTGTTCTACACATCTTGACTTGCATGCCCGATTTCTGGATAAACAGGGGATGAAAACGTAGATTATTTCTCATGTAGTAGAAAAACACAGTCATCAAATGGCACCCTTCAAAATCATCATGTCCTACGCTTTGCGAGTGGGAGGACAAAATTAAAGGTGCTTAAACTCTCAGGGTGATGAAGTACAGATATAAATATACTATCTGAAAGGCTAACAGTTCTGTTGGTATAAATAAATTAACAGCCGATCAAGAGAAATGGAAGGAGTTAGTAGTAGCAGTGATGGCGTTTAACTGGAAATTAAATTGGGAACATACGAAGGATACCAAAGATATATTCCCTTTCCACAAGGAGCATATACTCTAAAGAGGAAAGCAGACATAGAAATATTATAAATCAAGCTGCATGGCCTAGTGGCAAGAGCATAGGCCTGGGAATCAGACGACCTGAGTTTTAACCCCAGATCTGCCAATTACTTGCTGTGTGACCTTGGGCAAGTCACTTAACTTCTCTGTGCCTCAGTTTCCTCAACTGTAAAGTGGAGACTGAGTACCTGTTCTCCCTCCTATTTAGACTGGGAGCCCCATGTGGACATTTCCAGACTGTGAGCCCGCTGTTGGGTAGAGACCGTCTCTACTTCCCAAGCGCTTAGTACAGTGCTCTGCACATAGTAAGCACTAAATAAATATGATTGAATGAATGAATGTACTGCTTCTGACCTAATTAACCTGAACCTAACCCAGCACTAAGAATCATATCTGACCCATAGGATGAGCTTAACACATTGAAAAAAATAGAAAAAAAATAGTAGGCTGAAAAATTGAGCTTGCTTATAATAATAATAATAATAATGTTGGTATTTGTTAAGCACTTACTATGTGCAAAACACTGTTCTAAGCACTGGGGAGGATACAAGGTGATCAGGTTGTCCCACGTGGGGCTCACACTCTTCATCCCCATTTTACAGATGAGGTAACTGAGGCCCAGAGAAGTGAAATGACTTGCCCAAAGTCACACAGCTGACAATGGGCAGAGCTGGGATTTGAACCCATGACCTCTGACTCCAAAGCCCGTGTTCTTTCCACTGAGCTACGCTGCTTCTCTATATGCACAAGTTGTGCTGAAAATCAGTATTAACAAAGTTTTGATATCTTCCTCAACCACTGTTTGAATTCCTCAGGTAAATAAATTTAGGGCCTAGACGTTGTTACATTTCGACTTCAGTAAACCAATGAATCAGGCTTCCAGTATTCATTCATTCATTCAATAGTATTTATTGAGCGCTTACTGTGTGCAGAGCACTGGACTAAGCTCTTGGGAAGTACAGGTTGGCAACATCTAGAGACGGTCTCAACCCAACAGCAGGCTCACAGTCAAGAAGGGGGAGACAGACAACAAAACCAAACATATTAACAAAATAAAATAAATAGAATAAATACGTACAAATAAAATAGAGTAGTAAATACGTACAAACATATATATACAGTAGTACCATTACCTGTCATAAAGAATGAAAAGAGAAATAAACAGGTGTAGCTTAGCCAATAAAAATATAAGCTCTTTGTGGGCAGGGATTGTGTCTGCTAACTCTACTACATTGGACTTTCCTAACCGTTTAGTACAGTGCTCTGCATAAAGTAAGCTCTCAATAAATTCCACTGATGAAGTGATTGAAGAAGTTTTGAGCCAAATAGTAAGTCACAATCCAATCCAATCACAAGCTCAAAAATCTGTTTCTTCCAGAGGTAAAGCTTGGCTTATGTTAAACTGTTATGACAAAGGGAGCCATTTCCTGATTACCTTCTGAGTGAAAATGGAGCAAGATACATTTGAATCTCTTCTGGATTTTCTTTTCCCCAGCTTTTCTTTACTATCTAACTGGGAGAATGCTATGAATAATTTTCAGTGAAAGTTGCATTAATTTTTAAAAAAACTCATTTTTTAACAGTTTTGTGGTGGTTTGGTTCTTTTTCCTCTTTCAGTACTTTTTTACCTGAATATTAGTCTCTAATTTGGGTGTAAAACATTTTACAAGATGTTCCCCAATTAAAACTCAATAAAACTAAGAACTAGGGAAAATCCAAATGAAAACAATGAAACAGAATAAAAGAGATATCAGTTATTGAAAAGTGTCTTAGCTTAATTCCATCATTATCCCTAAAACAACAGTGGTTATTTATTGCTTGACCCAACCTCAGAATATGTGTTGGCCACTGGAAAGAAAGTCCATAACTAGGATTGTTTCTCTTAGCAGTACATGGAGAACTACAGACTTCCTTTGGCCATCACTTCTCTTCCTCTATCTCAACCTTCCCCCATCCCAACCTTCCCCTCTCTCTGACTCCTAATAATAATAATAATAATAATAGTAATAATTAATAATAATAATAATGACATTTATTAAGTGCTTACTATGTGCAAAGCACTGTTCTAAGTGCTGGGGAGGTAACAAGGTGATCAGGTTGTCCCATGGGGTGCTCACAGTCTTAATCCCCATTTTACAGATGAGGTAACTAAGGCCCAGAGAAGTTAAGTGACTTGCCCAAAGTCACACAGCTGACAATTGGTGGAGCCAGCATTTGAACCCATGACCTCTGACTCCAAAGCCCAGGCTCTTTCCATTGAGCCACGCTCATCATGATCAATAGTACTCATTGAGCACTTTCTCTGTGCAGAGCATTGTACAAAGTGTTAGGGGGATCAATCCACTCAGATACCAGGAAAATCCCATGGGCTGGTGCCTATAGACTGTAAGCTCCTTGAGGATTCTTGGGAGAATTCAATAATAATGATAATGTTGGTATTTGTTAAGCGCTTACTATGTGCCAAGCACTGTTCTAAGCACTGGAGGAGATACAAGGTAATCAGGTTGTCCCACATGGGGTCACAGTCTTCATCCCCATTTTACAGATGAGGGAACTGAGGCCCAGAGAAGTTAAGTGACATGCCCAAGGTCACACAGCTGACAAGTGGCAGGGCCGGGATTAGAACCCATGCTCTTTCCACTGAGCCATGCCCATGATCCTTGCCATAATAATAATGATGACATTTGTTAAGCGCTTACTATGTGCAAAGCACTGTTCTAAGTGCTGTGAAGGATACAAGGTGATCAGATTGTCCAGTGTGGGGCTCACAGTCTTAATCCCCATTTTACAGATGAGGTAACTGAGGCACAGAGAAGCTAAGTGACTTGCCCAAGGTATCACAGCTGACAAGTGGCACAGCTGGTATTTGAACCCATGACCTCTGACTCCAAAGCCCGGGCTCTTTCCATTGAGCCACGCTGCTGCTTGCCATTAGGAGTTACTAACTAGTGGGAGAGATTGTAATTGTTCTCAACTCTTCCCCATTTATCCCATGGCTCATAATGTTCTCCTGTCGTGGAAATACTTCCCTCCCAAATTCAATAAATGGACCACAGATTTCCCCATATTCAAAGTCCTCTTAAAATCCTATCCTCATTCTACAAGCCTTCCCCATTTTCCTTCCCAGCACCCCAACTGGCATGAACGCTTCCACCACCTCGAGTTCTTATGTCGTTATTTCTACCCACCCTCGGCAATTTTGTCATTTTTTTAAATTGTATCTATAATTTTTATCGATTGTTCTACTTGCCAATATTTCAACAGCAGTTTCCACCATTAGAGTGTAAACTCTTGTGGGCAGGAAATGAATCACTTCTTTGGTATCTAATCACCGGGTTCAATGTATTACACCCTGTGGGTGCTGGATCAGTATGATTACTAAACTACTCAAACTCCTTCAGTAGCTTTAAATTGCCGTGGGACGTTAAAAAAAAAGCCCAGTGCTCAATTTTGGCCAGAAAAATTGACTCTGCTTCCTTTTTCTGGCTCCCAGCCACATGGAGTAGGTTTTCCATGTAGAGCAGTACTGTTACCAACATAATTAATGTGGAACATCAGTAACCCCCACTAATTGAGGCCAAGACTAGCTTAAGAAATCCGATAACTGAACAAAATGGGATTTGATTTTCTCAGACGCGAATATGCCCAATTTTCTTCGATCCAATTATTCAAACAAACCTTGATTCAGAGAGCATGCAACTTGGAAAGAAAGTTGATCCTGTTTTCCCAAAGAAGGCATCGTTAATTGAGACATTCACCACTGGGTTTGTTTATAATTGGAAAATGAACTTCTGAATTATCCGTGTTCCATTTATATTACCTTTCACCTAGTTGGCTATCCATAAATTTTATTTGAGATTTGAGTACTTCCTCAGATTCACATTCCTTCTCTCTTTCTCAACCTTTACATTGATGCTTGGGGACTTTAATATACACGTAGACGTTCTTGACAACTCTTCACCATTGTCCGTAATTAACTGGCCACCTCCTTTATTGAGAAAAGTGAAACTATCAGTCTTGAGCTTACTGTTGTATTGTACTCTCCCAATCGCTTAGTAGAGTGCTCTGAACAGAGTAAGTGCTCAGTAAGTACAATTGAATGAATGAATGAGTCTCCCCCAAATCTCCTCCTGCCACTCACCCATCCCTCCCTTCTTCTGGTCCTTGAAATCTCCCATCTCAATTTCAACCCTCCAGATGCACATCAGACCCCATCCCTTCACGCCTTATCAAAACACTTGCCCCCTCCCATCTTCCCTCCCTATGTCATCTTCAATTGCCTCCTCTCCAGTGCCATATTCCCCAACTCTTTCAAACATGCCTATGTCTCCACTATCCTAAAAAATCCCCCCTTGGCCACAGAGCTCCCTCCAATTATCAACCCATCTCCCTTCTACCATTCTTCTCCAAATTCCTTGAGCAAGTTGTCTACACCTTCTGTTCAAGTTCCTCTCCTCCAATCTCTCCTTGACTCCTGCCAATCTAACTTCCTTCCCCTTCACTTGACAGAAACCGTCCTGTCAGAGGTCACAAATGATCTCCTACTTGCCAAATCAAGTGGCCCCACCCCATCCTAATCCTCCTTTACTTCTCAGTTCCTCTCTTTCTCCATCCTTACATTCAATCAATCAATCAATCGTATTTATTGAGCGCTTACTATGTGCAGAGCACTGTACTAAGCGCTTGGGAAGTACAAATTGGCAACACATAGAGACAGTCCCTACCCAACAGTGGGCTCACAGTCTAAAAGGGGGAGACAGAGAACAGAACCAAACATACCAACAAAATAAAATAAATAGGATAGAAATGTACAAGTAAAATAAATAAATAGAGTAATAAATATGTACAACCATATATACATATATACAGGTTCTGTGGGGAAGGGAAGGAGGTAAGATGGGGGGATGGAGAGGGGGACGAGGGGGAGAGGAAGGAAGGGGCTCAGTGTGGGAAGGCCTCCTGGGGGAGGTGAGCTCTCAGCAGGGCCTTGAAGGGATGAAGAGAGCTAGCTTGGCGGATGGTCAGAGGGAGGGCATTCCAGGCCCAGGGGATGACGTGGGCCGGGGGTCGACGGCGGGACAGGCGAGAACGAGGTACAGTGAGGAGATTAGCGGTGGAGGAGCGGAGGTTGCGGGCTGGGCAGTAGAAGGAGAGAAGGGAGGTGAGGTAGGAGGGGGCGAGGTGATGGACAGCCTTGAAGCCCAGGGTGAGGAGTTTCTGCCTGATGCGCAGATTGATTGGTAGCCACTGGAGGTTTTTGAGGACGGGAGTAATATGCCCAGAGCGTTTCTGGACAAAGATAATCCGGGCAGCAGCATGAAGTATGGATTGAAGTGGAGAGAGACACGAGGATGGGAGATCAGAGAGAAGGCTGGTGCAGTAGTCCAGACGGGATAGGATGAGAGCTTGAATGAGCAGGGTAGCAGTTTGGATGGAGAGGAAAGGGCGGATCTTACATTGATGCTTGGGGACTTTAATATCCACGTAGATGTTCTTGACAACCCTTCTTCTGTTGCTTTCTATTACTCTGCAGTGTCATTGACCATCTAGATCCCCCTAGATCCCCCTTCTAGACTGTGAGCCCGCTGTTGGGCAGGGACAGTCTCTATATGTTGCCAACTTGTACTTCCCAAGTGCTTAGTACAGTGCTCTGCACACAATAAGCGCTCAATAAATACGATTGAATGAATGAATGAATTGACCTCCTGTCCACTCACCAACTTGGACATACACTCGGTCACATCGTCTCTGTGCACTGCACAATCTCTAACCTCATCAATTCTGAATCCTTGTCTGACCACAACCTCCTCACCTGTCTTCTCTCCCACACACTTCCTCCCCACAGATCTCTGCTATTTCCCACAGAGACCTCCGATCTTTCCACCCCACCCAATTCTCTCAACTCATCATGCTCCATTTACCCTCCATACCCAAACTATCTTCCCTTGATGACACCACCCTTCCTCCTGAACTCAGCTCACTCGCTCCCCTATTCTTTCATTGGTCTTATGCCACTGACCCACAACTCTGTCGACCATCCCCTTCCAGAATCTTATCCAATCTTGGCTTCCCATACACTGTCTTCTCCTGGTTCTCCTCCTACCCCTCTGTCTGCTCATTCTCAGTCTCTTTTGTGGGCTCCTTCTAGGCCTCCCACCCCCTAACTGTGGTTGTCCCTCAAGGTTCAGTCTAATTCTATTCTCCATCTACACCCACTCCCTTGGAGGACTCACTAACTCACATGACTGAAACTACCATCTCTGTGCCTCAACGATATGGGACAGCAAAATCCAACTGCCAATCACGCAGCTCCGTAAAATGTGGTCCGAAGCGGTGCGTTACGTGTCTGTACTGAAAGAAGACCACAGTCGACTTTTTTGCACTGCCTAGTAGCAAGAGTGAGGAGAGTGAGGGCATGGGAGTCAGAGCAGCTGCTTTCTAATCCCAGCTCTCCCACTTGCTTGTTGTACGACCTTGGGCAATTTGCTTAACTTCTCTGGGACTCAGTTTCCTCATCTGTTAAGTGGGGATTCAATGCCCGTTATCCCTCCCCCTTAAGGCTGTGAGCCTCACTTGGGTGGGAGCACTTGCCTGCCTATCTTGTATCCTTCCTAGCGTTTAGGACGGTGGTGGGCACTGAGTAAGCATTTTAACAAATGTCACAATTATTCGATCAATACCGCAAAATTGGTCAGATTTGACTTGGAAAGGTCTGTGCAGAAGAGTTTTCCCCTCTGTCCCAGAATCTTCTCTTTGGGGGTTGAATGCAGAAGGGGAGAATGTTCTGTTCTTTCAAGCCTGCTGCCATCAAACTTGTTTGAGATTGTGCAGTGCTCGACAATTCTGATCCAGTGAGAATGTTGTAGCCACAGGGCACTAAGAAGGAATAGTCAAGAGTACAGGCCCACTAGCCAGGGTATGGTTTCTACACTGGTCCCACCCCATCCCCTCGACCTCCCTCCCCATCTCCCCCGCCTCACCTCCTTCCCCTCCCCACACCACCTGTATATATGTATATATGTTTGTACGTATTTATTACTCTATTCCATTTGTACATATTTATTTTATTTTGTTAATATGTTTTGTCTTGTTGTCTGTCTCCCCCTTCTAGACTGTGAGCCCACTGTTGGGTAGGGACCGTCTCTATATGTTGCCAACTTGTACTTCCCAAGCGCTTAGTACAGTGCTCTGCACACAGTAAGCGCTCAATAAATACGATTGAATGAATGAATGAATTACGGCAATGTGGAGTTCGGGATCCTGGAAATGGCATACCCACACCTCATTTTTCTGTTCAACATTTCGATGAGATCTTTTGCTAAGTAGAGTCTTCTCAGCTACAGTGCTAACTTCACAGAAATGAAGAACATCATGATCTCAGCGTCTCAGCAACTGCAAACTAAACTGCAGGTTTTTCACCATAGCATTCAACTTGACCAGATAGATGCAGAGATGGCTTAAGGGAGACGAAGAAGCAGCATGCCATAGTGGATGCAGCATGAGCCTTGGAGTCAAAATGTCTGTGTTCTAATCCCAGCTCTGCCACTTGTCTGCTGTGTGACCTTGGGCAGGTCACTTAACTTATCTGTGCCTCAGTTACCGCATCTATAAAATGGGGATTGATACTGAGCCCCATGTGAGACAAGGGAATGTGTCCAAACTGATTTACTTGTATCCAACCCAGTGTTTGGTATAGTGCCTGATACATGGTAAGCATTTAACAAATACCATAATTATTATTATCCCTATCTACGTTTTCCGCATCTCCCCCTGCCTTCAAGACATCTCTACCTGGATGTCCTGCTGTCACCTTGAGTTTAACATGTCAAACACAGAAATATACATCTTAACCAAATCCTAAACTTCTCATCACTGCAGACAGCACCACCATCCATCCTTTCTAGAAAGCTTGTAACCTTCTTGTAACCTTGGCATTATCCTTATTACAACCTACAAAACCTTGTAACCTTGGCATTATCCTTGACTCCTCTCTCTCATTCATTCCACATATCGAATCTGTCACTAAATCCTATCCTTTCAACCTTCAAAATGCTGCTAAAATCAGCCCTTTCCTCTCCATCCAAAATGCTACCATATTAATCTAAGCACTATCCTATCCCATCTTGATTACTGTATCAGCCTCCTTGCTGGCCTCCCTGCCTCCCGTCTCTCCCCACTCCATTCCATACTTCGTGCTGGTGTCCGGATCACTTTGCTACAGAAATATTCAGGCCATGTTTCCCCACTCCTCAAGAACCTCCAGTATTTGTCCATCCACACCACATCAAATAGAAACTCCTCACAATTGGCTTTAAAGTGCTCAATCACCTTGTCCCCTCCTATCTCACCTTTCTACTCGCCTACTATTCCTTCATTCATTCAATCATATTTGAGCACTTACTGTGTACAGAGCACTGTACTAAGTGCTTGGAAAGTGCAATTAATTCAGCAATACAGACAATCCCTGCCCACACCAGGCTTACATTTTAGAAGGAGGGGGGGACAGATATCAAAACAAGTAAACAGACATCAATAGAAATAAACAGAATTATAGATATTCATTAATTCATTCAATCGTATTTATTGAGCACTTACTTTGTGCAGAGCACTGTACTAAGCACTTGGGAAGTACAAGTTGGCAACATATAGAGACAGTATGCACATATACACACGAGTGCTCTGGTTGGGGGGCAAGGTGGAACAAAGGAGAAGCAGTGTGGCTCAGTGGAAAGAGCATGGGCATTGGAGTCAGAGGTTATGGGTTCAAATCCCAGCTCCACCAATTGTCAGCTGTGTGACTTCGGGCAAGTCACTTGACATCTCTGGGCCTCAGTTACTTCATCTGTAAAATGGGGATTAAGAATGTGAGCCCCCCGTGGGACAACCTGATCACCTTGTAACCTCCCCAGCGCTTAGAACAGTGCTTTGCACATAGTAAGCGCTTAATAAATGTCATAAAAAAAGGGAGTGAGTTGGGGCGAAGCGGGGTGGGGAGGAGCTGAGGAAAAGGGGGGCTTAGCCCAGGAGGGCCTCTTGGAGGAGGTGAGCCTTCAGTAGGGCTTTGAAGGGGGGAAGTGTGATTGTTTGGCAGATTTGAGGAGGGAGGACATTCCAGGCCAGGGGTAGGATGTGGGCCAGGGGTCGACGGCAGGACAGGCGAGAACAAGGCACATTGAGAAGGTTAGCAGCAGAGGAGCGGAGTGTGTAGCTGGGATGTAAAAGGAGAGAAGAGAGGTGAGCTAAGAAGGGGCAAAGTGATGGAGAGCTTTGAAACAAATAATGAGGAGTTTTTGCTTGATACGGAGTTTGACGGGCAGCCACTGGAGATTTTTGAGGAGGGGGGTGACATGCCCAGAACGTTTCTGTAGAAAGATAATCCGGGCAGCAAAGTGAAGTATGGACTGAGGTGGGAAGAGACAGGAGGTTGGGAGGTTGGAAAGGAGGCAGATGCAGTAATCCGGTCAGGATAGGATGGGTGATTGTACTAACCCAGACCACAAACTTCTCTGCTCTAAAGCTAACTTTCTCACTGTTCCTCAATCTTGTCGATCTTGCTGCTGATCTTTCACCTACATCCTGCCTCTGGCCTAGAATACCCTCCCTCTTCATCTCCGACAAATACTCTCCTCCCTTTCAAAGCCTTATGGAAGGCACATCTCCTGCAAGAGGCCTTCCATGATTTAACCCTCTTGTCCTTTAATTCCATTCCCTGCATTGCCCTGACTTCCTCCCTTTATTCATCTCCCCCTCCCAGGCCCACAGCACTATGGATATATACATATCCATAATTAATTCCTTTATATTAATGTCTCCCCATCTAGACTATAAACTCATTGTGGGAAGGGAACGTGTATGCTACATTGTTCATTCATTCATTCATTCAATCGTATTTATTGAGCGCTTACTGTGTGCAGAGCACTGTACTAAATGCTTGGGAAGTACAAGTTGGCAACATATAGAGATGGTCCCTACCCAACAACGGGCTCACAGTCTAGAAGGGGAGACAGGCAACAAAATAAAACATATTAACAAAATAAAATAGACTAGTAAATATGTACAAGTAAAATAAATAGAGCAATAAATCTGTACAAACATATATACAGGTGCTGTGGGGAGGGGAAGGAGGTAGGGCAGGGGGGATGGGGAGGGGGAGAGGAAGGAGGGGGTTCAGTGTGGGAAGGCCTCCTGGAGGAGGTGAGCTCTCAGTAGGGCTTTGAAGGGAGAAAGAGAGCTTGCTTGGCAGATGTTGGGAGGGAGGGCATTCCAGGCCAGGGGGAGGATGTGGGCCAGGGGTCGATGGCGGGAAAGGTGAAAATAAGGCACAGTGAGGAGGTTAGCGGCAGCGGAGCGGAGGGTGTGGGCTGGACTGTAGAAGGAGAGAAGGGAGGTGAGGTAGGAGGGGGCGAGGTGATGGACAGCCTTGAAGCCAAGACTGAAGAGTTTTTGTCTGAAGCGTAGGTTGACTGGTAGCCACTGGAGACACTCTCTCCAAGCACTCAATACAGTGCTCTGCACAATGTAAGTGCTCAATAAATATAATTGACTGATGCATATGTTATTTTTAAAGCCCCAAATCACTCTAATGTTGCCAGCAACTTTAGAAGGAATGAGTCCTAAAGACATTTTTCTGAGATTGCAGATTTATTTCCTTTTCAAGTCACAGCCTTCCTTCTTGCTTAATTTTGATTTTTTTAACAATTCATCACAGTAAGTCTTATCTCAGTGTGACAGAAGAATATGGAAACTCGTTTGGAACATATTTATGTTTCAGAGAAAGAACTTTTCAGAATAAATATGCATAGAAACCCACGCACAGACTTCCAGATATTGATAAGATACAGCTAAATAGAGAGAAAAATCAAGAAGACTGGTTCCAATGGACCTCTAGGTCATCTGCGATTATTGTTTAATTTGTCTCCGGTTCATTTATCATAATTAAACATAACTGTGATTGGGAATGCCTTCCTATTCAAATAAAATAATGAACTGAAGATATAATTGATAATAGTCAAGGTCTCCGGCTGCCTCCCTCCCATCCCCCCCACTCCCGCCATCACTGCAGCTGAACGTACTGTTTCAATAATAATGATAATAAGTATAATCATGTGGCTCAGTGTAAAGAGCACGGGCTTTGGAGTCAGAGGTCATGGGTTCAAATTCCAACTCTGCCAATTGTCACCTGTGTGACTCTGGGCAAGTCTCTGGGCCTCAGTTACCTCATCTGTAAAATGAAGATTAAGACTGTGAGCCCCCCGTGGGACAACCTGATCACCTTGTAACCTCCCCAGCGCTTAGAACAGTGCTTTGCACATAGTAAGTGCTTAATAAATGCTATCATTATTATTATTATTATTGTTAAGTGCTTACTATGTGCCAAAAACTGTTCTAAGCACTGGGGTAGATACAAGTTAACCAGATGGACATGGTCCCTGTCCCATATTGGGTTCACAGTCTCCATTCCCATTTTTACAGATGAGGTACTGAGGCACAGAGAAGTTGAGTGACTTATCCAAGGTCACACAGCAGACTAGGGGTGGAGCCGGATGTAAGCCTGCTGTGGGCAGGAATTTTCTCTCTTCATTGCTGTACTGTACTTTCTAAGCACTTAGTATAATGCTCTTCACCTAGTAAATGCTCAATAAATGCGATTGAATGAGTGAATGAATGAATAATTAGAAATCTCAGGCCCATGCTCTATCCACTTACACCATGTTTTCCCTCCTGGTCACCCATGGCCGGCACCAGTTCCCTATCACATCATCGAGGGGCATTCATCCCATCCTGCTTTCCATTGCCCTGGCAGGAATGAGAAGAGCACACACAGCATCAAGCCTTAGATGAACTCTGGAAGATTAGTGGCTGTGTAGCCATTGCTCTGGATTCTAATTCACAAGGAGAGATTCTGCTCCTCTAACCACAATGCCCCACTGACTTTCGTTTTTATTTTATATACTGCACATTTGTCCTTGTCCCTTATGTTGTTTTAATGTTTTAGTGTTTCTTTGCTTTCCTCATGGCTGTCTCAGCCCTTCTCCATCCTGCCACCTCACAACCTACATTCATTAAGTGTGAGCCTCTCAGAAATTGCGAGGACCCTAATTCCCACTTATATACTCTTTCCCAGTGTTTAGTACAATACTCTGCACAAAGTGCTCAACAAATACAAATTACCACAACTACTGCTCCAAAATCCTGTTGGACTAGGTTACAACTATCACCTGGGGATTTACTGTCCAATTGTGTAACACCAAGGCATTTAATTTACCTTTGTTTGATAAATCCATTATCAAGGGGTGCCAACTGAATGCTTGAGGGCTGTAAAAATCTCAGCACAGCACAGTGCTTTCCCTCATCTTCGATTAGACCTGGAATAAATTCACAGTATGAGCCAGTCAGAACAGAGGATAAAGTCTCTTCTCCTCCAGAAATGAAACACATACGGTCTTTTCCTCTATGGATGCTTAGCCTTATGAAATTATGATCCAAATTTTTTTCAGTCTCTTTAGACAGAATTTAATTTGTGTGCATTGTTTTGAGCTATTCTGCTTTCATTTTCCCTCCATAGTATAAACTACAAATTCAAAATAACATTTTGAAAAATCAGAAGGCAGGAAGAGAAGTTGAAAGGTCAATCCATCCTTTCAGTACTGTGACCATTAGAGACTTTCTGCAGCTCCGTAATGGAGAAGTAATAATAGTAATAATAACAATAATTTTGGTTTTTGTTGAGCGCTATGTGCAAAGCACTGTTCTAAGTGCTGGGGAGGATACAAGGTGATCAGGTTGTCCCACGTGGCACTCACAATCTTAATCCCCATATTACAGATGAGGTAACTGAGGCCCAGAGAAGTTAAGTGACTTGCCCAAAGTCACACAGCTGACAAGTGGTGGAGCCGGGATTTGAACCCATGACCTCTGACTCCCAAGCCCGTGCTCTTTCCACTGAGCCACGCTGCTTCTCTAGATGAGTAGAGATGTACACATCTAGTAGAGATGTGTCCCAAACTGTGCCCAAAAACACAGATCACAAAGATTCCAGGGCTTATGAAACTTAACCAGGGCTGTTCAGGAGCAAAGGACCATATCTGGCCTCAGAGATTTCTTTTAACTCCTCTCTAAATTCCTAGGCAGGGGTAGGCATCCACCCTTGTTGTTTTAAGTTTTGAAGAGAGTACTTGAGAGAGTGACAGTGGGCATTTGGAGAATGTAAAAAAAAAATCATAGGGGCTCCTGGAAATCCTCTCTCTACTGCCACATTATTGGGTGCTTAGGGACATATCTCTAGGTCTCAGTTTAGGCAGATAAGTCATCTGGTTTTCAACTGATCTGCCCTCAGTTTAGGCAGATAAGTCATCTGGTTTTCAACTGATCTTCCCCCTGTCTGATACCACTGTGGCATCAGATGTGTTTATATCTGGTATCATCATTTTAAGCCACCTGGATTCTTCTCACCTTGGATCCTGCTACAAAATGCTATGGCTTGGAAGCATCACCCAATGATAATGACTGTGATTTTTGCTAAGTGCTTAATATTTGCCATGCAACGTATTGAGTGTTGGGGTAAATGCAAAGGTATTCAGGTTGGACTCATTCCCTGTCTCAAATGGGGGCCCAACCTATGTCACAGTTTTTCCTCACATATAGCTCAACATGGCCTAGTGGAAAAAGCATGGGCCTAGACATCAGAGGACCTGGATTCATTCATTCAATCATATTTATTGAGCACTTTCTGTGTGCAGAGTACTGTACTAAGCGCTTGGGAAGTACAAGTTGGCAACATATAGAGACGGTCCCTACCCAACAGTGGGCTCACTCTAATCTTCTCTCATTTGCCTGCTGGTTGAATTTACTGTGAATCTAAACGCTTACTATGGCGCTTAAGCGCTTAACCCAGTCAAGCACTTAACTGGGTGAAGTTATTTAATTTCTCCATGTCCCAGTTTCCTCATTTGTAAAATGGAGGCTAAATACCTATTCTACCTCTCTCTTAAATTCTGGGTCCCAAGTTGGACACAGAATGTTTTGGACTTCAATTATCTGCCCCAAATCTACCCAGCGCTTAGTACACCGGCACATAGTCAGGGCTTAACAAACACCACAAGTATTATTCATTCAATCATATTTATTGAGTGCTTACTGTGTGCAGAGCACTGTACTAAGCGCTTGAGAAGTATAAATCGACAACATATAGGGACGGTCCCTCTGGGCAGGGAATGTGTCTGTTTATTGTTATGTTTTACTCTCCCAAGTGCTTAGTATAGTGCTCTGCACACAGTAAGCACTCAATAAATATGACTGAATGAATGAATTAATAATTATTATTGTTGTTATCATTCTTATTTCAGGGACCTGGGAGAGAAAAGGCATTGACTCTGGAGTAAGTGTGTATGTGTGGAGGGGAGGGGGTTAGGGGTTTCCAAAATAAATGCTCTAGGCTTGGGCAAACTCAGTGCTTACCAAAATGGTGCATATCTCATCCTCAGTTTAGATTACATCCTCAGCATTTCCCTGCAGTTAGCATCCTGCAGCTTCCTTGGACAAGTTTTGAAGCTGTTTCAGCTCAATTTTGTTTTATTCAGATTGATCTACCTCTTTGGAAATTCAGTAGTCTATTTTCCTCTGATTATGAGGAAAGTATTTTATTACCAACTTGTTTGTAATTTTAAGTGGATGAGTTCCTAAATTCAGGTAAATTGAAGAGTCTAAGGAACAAAGTCACATTTTACAATCTTTATTTGATCGAATGCTCTTTAGACTGATTTCCCTTTCAGTTTAGACCGTAGCTTAGATTGCCATGTCCTTAACCACCTGGGATCCAGGGTTTCCTTCCTGCAACCCACTTCGAGTTTCTAAAATGTTCTTTTCGATCTATCCTGCAGGGTGTTATTGAAAAATGCAATTTCTGTCTTAAAACAACCCAAATTTGATCTAATGTGTTACATACAAACCTATTATGGGCCAATTCTGTCATTTTTCCCTTGAATCCATTTCCCAGTTTCTCTAAAAACCATGCATTTGAAAAAGTGAAAATGGCAAACGGTGTTTTCCTCCTTAAACTCATGGCACAATTTCTCAGAAAGACTTAAAGTTTAATAGCAATTATTGTTACAAAGCTGAAGCATTTATGTACATGAACCACTTTGCACTTGTGCCATTCAAGATGAATGCATCATATTTACTGTGAACTTGGTAATTATTTTTTGATACTCTTGAACTGAGTGAAAATGGAATAGTTCCATTTCATTTTTCTATTGCCATTCCCAGGACCCCCTGATAAATGCTCTGGCACATCTCCAGGGTCTAATCCCACAGAGCACAATTTG
The DNA here is from genome assembly GCF_015852505.1 of Tachyglossus aculeatus. Classification (NCBI taxonomy): domain Eukaryota; kingdom Metazoa; phylum Chordata; class Mammalia; order Monotremata; family Tachyglossidae; genus Tachyglossus; species Tachyglossus aculeatus. Next base: position 25,822,453 of record NC_052069.1, read on the forward strand.
CAAAAACAAAAAGTTAAAAAACAAAAAACAAAAAACCTTAAAGCAGAAACTGTGTCTAATGGGGTTTTTAACAAAGTTATCAGTTTTGTATTTAAGCCACTAAAGACATGCAACAGACAAAAGCGTGCATAAATTGAAAGGTGGTTATACAAATACACTTGAAAATGTTATATTTGCATGGCAACCAGCTTATTATATTTACATGAACATCTGTGCAGGTTCACTAAAACCCTAAAAACAGATGGACATGAAGGAAGAGCTAGTAATTAACAAAGCTATATGTTGATTAAATCAGCATGTGGTTAATTTTAATGATTGCTGATCTTTATTGGGCATGTAAGACCTTTCAAACTCATATCTACTTGAGCTGACATATGGATTGACCAAAAAGTGCTTAATACAGTACTCTGCACACAGTAAGCACTCAATAAATACGATTGAAAAAAGCCAATGATGATGATAGTATCATTAGTCCCTTATTTCACAAGTATTGCTGCTCCTTCTTAGAGATGCACAAGATCATTTTAATAGTTTATACTAGGGAAAAAGGTAGAATTACATCAGGAAATATGTATGGCATCTGAGTAGGAAATTTCAACTGTGAAGGTAACGGGGCTTCAGACGCAATAATGATTTTTAAATATTGTTTCCATGTAGAAAGCCATCGTGATTCTGTTGGTTTCAATCACACTCAGTCAATCAATCAATCATATTGATTGAGGAACAGATCAAAAAGATGGGCCTACATTTGAATGTCGAGAAAACAAAGATCGTGACAAATGGAAGCTTTAACACGTTTGTAGTGGATGGACAGAAGACTGAAGTAGTTGACAACTTTTCTCTCCTGGTATCGATAATCAATAATAGAGGAACTAGTAGTCAAGAAATACATTAAAGACTAGTGTTAGGAAGACTTGCTATGAAGAGCCTGGAAAAAATCATGAAACGTGCTGATGAAACAATTGCCACAAAAACACAAATTGTCAATTCTATGGCGTTTCCCATGATACTGCATGGATGAGAAAGCTGGACAATGAAAAAAAACGGAGTAGAAAGAACACTGATGCCTTTGAGATGTGGTGTTGGAGAAGTCTTTTGGGGCTACCATGAACGGCTAGAAAAACAAGCAAGTGGATTTGGGAGCAAATTAAGCCAAAGTGGTCTTTGGAAGGCTAAATGACTCGATTTAAATTAGCATATTTTGGATATATAATCAGGACTAATTCTCTGGAGAAGAGACTAATGCTAGGAAAAGTCCAGGGAAAACTTGGAAGAGGCAGACCAGCAGCTAAATGGATAGAGACCATAACGATAAAGGAAGAGCTGTTAGAAAGGTTGCAGATTATGGCAGAGGACAGGACGTTCTGGAGAAAGTATATCCATGGAGTCTCTATGAATTGGAAACGACTTGACAGCACTTAAAAATAATAAGCAGAGCACCGTACTAAGTGCCTGGGAGAGTACAATATATTGTACAATAGTATAATATATATGTGTCCTTTGAGCACTTTGATATTCACAGATTTGCAGCCAGAGCATCTGCTGGGTCTGTGTACTTTACTACATACAGTCAGCCCCAACTGTTCAACACTTCAAAATTTTCAAAAATAAATTCTACGTGAAAACTACAACCCAATTCCGAAAGGGAACTAAAGGTTCTAGGAAGTTAAAACCAACATTAAAGCAAATGAGTGCAATGCACTAGGAATTCAATCTAGACCAAATTTTCCCAATCAGTAGGGCTTTGAAGGGAGCTCTCTCAGTAGGGCTTTGAAGGGAGGAAAAGAGCTAGCTTGGCGGATTTTGGGAGGGAGGGCATTCCAGGCCAGGGGGAGGACGTGGGCCAGGGGTCGACGGCGGGACAGGCGAGAACGAGGCACGGTGAGGAGATTAGTGGCAGAGGAGCAGGCAGAGGAGCAGAGGGTGCCAGCTGGGCTGGAGAAGGAGAGAAGGGAGGTGAGGTAGGAGGGGGCGAGGTGATGGACAGCCTTGAAGCTGAGGGTGAGGAGTTTCTGCCTGATGCGTAGGTTGATTGGTAGCCACTGGAGATTTTCGAGGAGGGGAGTAACATGCCCAGAGCGTTTCTGCACAAAGATGACCCGGGATCCGGGAATGATTCTAGTTGTAAATATGTTAATGTCCTATTAGAAAGTGAGCTCTTTGTGGACTAGGAATGTGTTACATCTTTTTTCCATACTTTCCAAGCACGTGGTAAAGTGCATTATACCAAATAGGTGCTTAATAAATGCTACTACTATCATGACTGCTACTATTACTACTTCTACTACTAATAAAAATAATAATGATGGTATTTTTAAGTGCTCACTATGTGTCAAGCAAAGTTTTAAGAGCTGGGGTAGATACAAGCAAATCAAGTTGGACACAGTTAGTCTCCTACATTGGGGCTCACAGTTTAAAGCCCCATTTTACAGATGAGGTAACTAAGGCACGGGGAAGTTAAGCGACTTGCCTGAGGTCACACAGCATACAAGTGGCAGAGCTGCGATTAGAACCCAGACCTTTCTGACTCCCAGGCTCGCGCTCTATCCACTAGGTCACAGAAAGAGCCCGGGCTTGAAAGTCAGAGGTCATGGGTTTAAATCCAGGCTCTGCCAACTGTCAGCTGTGTGACTTTGGGCAAGTCACTTAACTTCTCTGGGCCTCAGTTACCTCATCTGTAAAACGGGGATTGAAACTGTGAGCCCCCCGTGGGACAATCTGATCACCTTGTACCCTCCCCAGTGCTTAGAACGGTGCTTCACACAGTAAGCACTTAACAAATGTCATTATTATTATGTTGCTTCTCTACTACTATCAGTCAATCAATCGTATTTATTGAGCACTTACTGTGTGCACAGCACTGTACTAAGCACTTGGGAAGTACAAGTTGGCAACATATAGAGAAAGTCCCTACCCAACAGTGGGCTCACAGTCTAGAAGGGGGAAATAGTACTCCTATTACTACTACTGCTGCTGCTGCTTGTGTACCATTCTTCTTGCTTCCTCTCATGAAATTTCCTTGGCCATATGCTTCTAGGAGGTTCACAGGTCACTTCCTCCATTCATTCCTTCATTCAGTGGTGTCTATTAATCAATCATATTTATTGAGCGCTTACTGTGTGCAGAGCACTGTATTAAGTGCTTGGGAAGTACAAGTTGGCAACACATAGAGACGGTCCCTACCAACAGTGGGCTCACAGTCTAGAAGACTAGACTATCTATTAAGTATCTATTAAGGACTCTGTGCAGAGCACTGTACTAAATGGTTGGAAAAGTACAGTACAACAATAAACAGTGACAATCCTTGCCCAAAATGAGTTCACAGTCTAGAGGAGGGGAGTCTTATTCTACTTCCTCTAACTCAGCATTTCTCAGGGTCCCTTTCGCCTTTCTCCAGATATTCATCTTTTCTCAACTTTTCTCTCTCAGATAGCTGCCCAGGCTAGCTCGCCCCAAGCCACCCGCCTACCTGCCCAACTGACTTTATACTCTCTGATCCTACTTGTCTATTTCTTTGCCCCACATTCCTCCTACAATCCCTTTGTCTCTGCCCTAGGGGATCCTGCTCTTCTTCCTCCCAGAGTTCTCATTTCTAGCTGCTCATTATACATGATGAAAAGATGAATATGGCCTTTCACCTGTGCAAATTTGGGTGGATATTTTATTTAAGTACATATTTCATTTGAAAATGATAGTGGTTTCTTTGCAGTACCTCTCACAGCTTCTACTAATGCAGTATCTATTTAATTAAATAGAGGGAAAAATAAAAATGTCCATTTCTCCTAAGGAACATCACATTTTACTTCTGACCATACTAAGCAGACGTTTGGTGTTGCTTTCCAACAAACAACATATAAGTTTAAAAGACGGTTTGGAGAGCAGCTGGGATGGAGCCCAATACTGAGATGGCTAAAGCTAAATTCCTTCTTTTTTTTTTTCCAAAACCTGTCAGAGACCCGTATATCCATGTTGACTTGCCTTTAGCTCTGCACAGCTGTCCCAACAACCAAGTCACTTGTGATAAATGTCACTGATACTCAATCAGGTCCCTCTTATATTGGCCTCTTCCTTGTCCCTCTTTAGGTAATGGATACTTAGATGCACAATTTAAACACTACAGAAGTATGTTTGGGGGATGGGGAAGGTGTCTTTGAAGTAATTGGCATTTCCTCTGTCAAAGGAGCATTTTCAGGCAACTATTCATATATATATATATATATTTATATATATATATATATATATATATATATATATAATTTATTATATTATATTATATATACCTGTATATATATATATATATATGTTTGTATGTATTTATTTGTATGTATGTGTTTGTATGCATTTATTACTCTATTTTATTTGTACATATTTATTCTATTTATTTTATTTTGTTAATATGTTTTGTTTTGTTCTCTGTCTTCCCCTTCTAGACTGTGAGCCCACTGTTGGGTAGGGACCATCTCTATGTGTTGCCAACTTGTACTTCCCAAGTGCTTAGTGCAGTGCTCTGCACACAGTAAGCACTCAATAAATGCAACTGAATGAATGAATGAATGAACTATTTGCATCAAGCAATTGCCACGAAAGGAAGGTCAGTCCTTCCGTGAGGGATAAAAAAAAATCAAACTGAGAAATTCATTTTATGTCTAGATAATTGAAAGTCTTGGACCTTAAACAAAAATTTATAGCAGGAAAAAAAAAAAAGGATTCTCAGAGCTTCTCAAGGGTACCAGTATGTTTTCTCCATGTTCTTTTTCGATGTTCATCATATCACATTAACATAGCATTCTTTAAACAAGAGCTTCTGCTGAATTACGGCTAACAGCCTGCTGTGCAGCCGTATGCATTCCGACACCAGAGGTACCCCTGGCAATACATCTCAACCTAGTTCTGCCACACCATGTCAGGTTACAGTGTGATGGGCTCACTTGCTTCAAAGAAAGATGCAGTTTACCACCCACCCGCAATAACCCAGAATAATTTCCCAAATTCTTTAAAGCATGGTCTAGTCAAAGAGAGAATATATGAAAATAATCTGATCCTAGAGTACAAATCTAATGAAAAAGATCCACCCCCAAAATCTCAAATATAAGTCTCAGAGAATACTGTCGTGCTTCCCCTCCCCAAAGCACCTGTATATATGTTTGTACAGATTATTACTCTACTTATTTTAGTTGTAAATATTTACTATACTATTTATTTTGTTAATAATGTGCATTTAGCTTTAATTCTATTTGTTCTGATGACTTGACACCTGTCCACATGTTTTGTTTTGTTGTTTGTCTCCCCCTTCTAGACTGTGAGCCCATTGTTGGGTAGGGACCATTTCTATATGTTGCCAACTTGTACTTCCCAAGCGCTTAGTACAGTGCTCAAAAAATATGATTGAATGAATGAATGAAAGGGAACTAAACCCTCTTCCAGGTCAATAGAAGTCTCTACATCTGGGCGTCATAATGAAAATTGCAGGACAAACGTGATAAGTTTATTGGAGTCAAAATAATTTGTGAAATTTGTAATGTGTAATTTCGTTCAGGCAAGACAGACTTCCTTCTTGCCACAAAACTGACTAAAATCATAGCATTATGGCATCTAGGGACCATCTCTATGTGTTGCTGACTTGTACTTCCCAAGCGCTTAGTACAGTGCTCTGCACACAGTGAGCGCTCAATAAATACGATTGAATGAATGAATGAATGAATCATTAAAGAGTGTTTAGAGACTTTAACTGAATATGAAAATATTTAAATTCACATTGTAGAATCATGGAGTTTAGTCCTAATTTTGCACTGTAGAATTTTAAACTGTGCTTTCATCTACAACGATCACCAAGAGTTTACCACAGATCCCATGAGAAATCTTTGTGGGAAGAAAGGGAAAACATCTTCTATCTGTTGATCTCTTGAGTAATGCCTGGCTAATGAAAAATAGTTTATAGAATCTGCACAAGCAAGCCATTAAAGTGAGAAATACATGGAAATAAAGACTTAGGGAAAGTTACTGATATTGATCGTTACAATATGTTCTCAGTTTCTCATCCAATAAATCCCATGAAAAACAGCTGAATTAAAAATAGATCTGTTTTCTTTTCAGAATTGTGCTACTTGGTTGGGGGAGTCACTGTCCTACACGGAGCTCAGAGTCAAAGACAGAGGGAGAACAGATATGTATTTCTCATTCATTCATTCAATCGTATTTATTGAGCACTACTGTGTGCAGAGCACTGTACTAAGCGCTTGGGAAGTACAAGTTGACAACATATAGAGACGGTCCCTACCCAACAGTGGGCTCACAGTCTAGAAAAGTCTATTTCTCGTTTTACAGATGAGGAAACTGACACAGAGAAAAGTTAAGTGACTTGCCCAAGGTCACCCAGCAAGCAAGTAGCAGAGACGGGATTAGAACCCAGGTCCTCGGACTTCAAGACCTGTACTGTTTCAACTAATTCATGCTCTGTGCCTCAGGTTCCGCATCTGTTAGACGGCACTAAGATATCCGCTCTACCACCTTTTAGTCTGTGAGCCCTTGTGGAACAGGCATTGTGTCTGACCTGATTGTCCTGTATCTAACTGGGAATTTTGGCAAAGTTCATGGCACACGTAAGCACTCAACAAACACCACTTCCCATTATTGTCATTGTTATTCTTACAGTCATTACTTTAGGTCACAAATCACGCCTGCGCACATTGAAAAAAATTTCTCCAGCCATAATATAACCTTTTAGACTTTAAGGGCAAGTTAAGTTTACATATTTACAGAATTATCCATAAAGTAAGAAGGACAGTGAATTGGGCTATACTATACTGACCTATATCAGCACTTAGAACAGTGCTTTGCACATAGTAAGCACTTAATAAATGCCATTATTATTATTATTACCTATGATTAAAGATTAGAGACTGTCTTTAATAAAACTAAGTGAATACTAGTTTCACTTAGTTCTGTAAGTTAGTTCTAGTTTCACTTAGTTACTAGTTCTATAAAATGGGGATTTAGACTGTGAGCTCCCTGTGGGACAACCTGATAACCTTGTAACCTTCCCAGCGCTTAGAACAGTGCTTTGCACATAGTAAGCACTTAACAAATGCCATCATTAGTATTATTACTAACAACAAAAGAGCTAAAGAATGTAGAAGCAGATCTGCAAGAGAACCACTCACCTTTTGTGATTTCTTACCAGGCTGACCTGGCATTTCTCTGAGAGGACTTAGAACGTGGAACGTTGATTGTGGAACAACACGATCAGGTGAAATCGATATTTATCAGCAGGCTTTAATCACCTTGTGGTCATGGGTTTCTGAGGACTTCATCTGTCTGGGAAAAGTGGCGAAGAACAAAGGAGACCAAAGGTGAGGCAGATAAAAACGTGTTAAGCAAATCTGTGAATAAACTTGGCAAGGTTCAGTAAATAAAGACATCATCTGGTCAGCAGGAAGGAAGCATGTTAATGTGAGTCACATCTTGAAGCAGATATTTGGAAGATAAAGCAATTACATTTACCTGTCGTTTGTGAGAAGTATATAAACACTGAAGTGTTCTTGCGCTCTTATTTGTGAAAAGACCTGTATAAGAACCAGTACTGAATGTAGATTCCTTGAGAGCACTTGCTACTCAACCCACTCAAAATTTCTGAGCTAATGCCGTGAAAAACGCTCGATCTTTCCTTTCTCTCCACTTCACTCTGCTAAAACCTGAAACTCTCAAGTGTTAATTATGGAGACCCTCCAGGCCCAGCAACTATCATCTTCACAATCCACTTTTTATGACCTTCTTAATTACCAGTGTGGCAGCAGGAATGAGAAGAGAATAGGTTAGATGTGGCAGCAGTCCCAGCAGGGGCAGTCCAGAATGGCCCAATTAAGTCAAGGTCACCATCCACCTGTGTGGCACACAGCTAAGATTGGCATCAGCAGTGGCCCAGCTGAACTGGCCTGTCCTGATAGTAGAAAACAGTGGTTATGCCATTCTCATCATGATAATCATTATGACATTTGTTAAGTAATTATTATGTATCAAGCACTGGAGTAGATACAAGTTCATTAGGTCAGACACAGTCCATGTCCCACACGGGACTCACAGTCTAGGTAGTAATGAGAACAGATATTGAATCCCCATTTTGCAGTTGAAGAAACTGAGGTACAGAAAAGTTAAGTGACTTGCCCAGGTCCTCTGACTCCAGGCCCATGCCCTTTCCATTAGGCCATTCTGTTTCCTCTCTCTCCCTACTCTTCTCTCATTTCTATCTCCCTTTTCTCCCTCTCCCCTCTTGTCAGTCTCTTTCCACCTCTCTTTTTTTCTCCTTTTTCCTCCCTGCTGTCCTCAAGAGCAAGAACCCAGTGTCCCAGCACAAAATAAAATGCTTAATAATTACTAGAATCAGTAGAGGGACCCTGGGGCTGGCATGCACCACGAGTCGGACAGGGAATAAAAGTTGCTTCCACATGCTCTCAGATTCTTCCATCACCATTGAGAAAAGCACCCGAGTTAAATGCCACCATCTTTACCACCACCAAAGGTCCTCGCTCCTGGAATGCTCCGTGCATGCTGACTGAGGGTAAAAGCTACTCTCAGACATCTACATCCCTGCCTAAACTTTGAACACATTTTGGGAATTTGTTCATATTGTGTTTTGATGTTTTATCTCTCTCAGTGTATCTGCCTCCAATCCCTCCTCTCCACTTAAAACTCTTAGACTGTGACTCCCCCAAGGGACAGGAACCATGTCGGTTTCCCACTTGTATATTCTTTTCCAGCACTTAGCACAGTTCTCTCCATATAGTATTTACTAAATACTGTCATTTATTAACTGAGTTGGAAAGCAGTGCGGCTCAGTGGAAGGAGCACGGGCTTTGGAGTCAGAGGTCGTGGGTTCAAATCCCGGCTCCACCAACTGTCAGCTGTGTGACTTTGGGCAAGTCACTCAACTTCTCTGGGCCTCAGTTACTTCATCTGTAAAATGGGGATTAAAACTGTGAGCCCCCTGTGGGACAACCTGATCGCCTTGTAACCTCCCCAGTGCTTAGAACAGTGCTTTGCACATAGTAAGCGCTTGACAAATATCATTATTATTATTATTATTATTCATTCATTCATTCAATTGTATTTATTGAGTGCTTACTGTGTGCAGAGCACTGTACTAAGTACTTGGAAAGTGCAATCAGCAACAGATAGAGACAATCCATACCCAACAATAATAATGATGGTATTTGTTAAGCACTTACTATGTGCCAAGCACTGTTCTAAGCACTGGGGTAGAAACAAGGTAATCAGGTTGGCCCACATGGGGCTCACAGTCCCAATCCCCAACTTCCAAATGAGGCAACTGAGGCACAGAGAAGTTAAGTGACTTGCCCAAAGTCACACAGCTGACAAGTGGCGGAGCAGGACTAGAACCCATGACCTCTGACTCCCGAGCCTCTGCTCTTTCCACTAAGCCACTCTGCTTCTCTGTATCTGCAATTTATTTATTCATGTTAATATCTGTCTCTCCCTCTAGACTGTGAGCTCACTGTGGGCAGGGACTGTGTCTGTTGTTTCATTGTACTCTCCCAAGCACACAGCACAGTACTTTGCACACAGCAAACACTCAATAAATTGTTGGGTAGGGATTGTCTCTATCTATTGCCGAACTGTACTTTCCAAGCTCTTAGTACAGTGCTCAGCACACAGTAGGCGCTCAGTAAATATGATTGAATGAATAAATACAATTGACTGAATGAATGAAGTAAGGAAAGCAAATGGTAAGAAAGCCATTGGAATTAATCTGGAATTAGAATCTGGCAAGTACGGCTTAGATACTTTCACATAACCTTCCGTAGACTCAGATTGACAAATCGTCCCAGTTATTATGACTCCTAATAGTAGTTCAGTACTCTGCATACAGTAGGCACTCGATGGTGGTCTGGGACAACAAAGAAAACTGGGCAAAGAGAAGAAAATAATGGGGAAGAGGGATATGAAGTGCAAATGAAAAAAGGAGAAAAGGGAGATGAATCATGGCAGTGCTGATGTGTGACAAACCTGCCGACATTATATTACTGTTCCTCATTTTCCTTTCTTCTGGAGCTGCCCAGTCTCTCAGGCAATCATATTTATTGAGTACTTTATGGTGAGAAGCAGCGTGGCTCAGTGGAAAGAGCATGGGCTTTGGAGTCAGAGGTCATGAGTTCAAACACTGGCTCCGCCAATTGTCAGCTGTGTGACTTTGGGCGAGTCACTTCACTTCTCTGGGCCTCAGTTACCTCATCTGTAAAATGGGGATTAAGACTGGGAGCCCTCCGTGAGGCAACCTGATCACCTTGTAACCTCCCCAGAGCTTAGAACAGTGCTTTGCACATAATAAGCGCTTAATAAATGCCATTATTATTATTATTATTATGGTGTGCAGAACACTGTATTAAGCACTTGGGAGAGTACAATATTACAATGAGCAGACACATTTCCTGCCCACAGCGAGCTTGCAATCGCTCCTCTCTCCACACACAGAAACACCATGTGGAGGAGAGAAGAATCATTTTCCATACCTCCAATGAGCATGTGGGTATGTGAAGGGGACTTTCATAGTACTACAGGTTTCTCCTCTTCATCATCTTCACTCAGCAGCATGGCTCAGTGGAAAGAGCATGGGCTTTGGAGTCAGAGGTCATGGGATCTAATCCCACCACTGGTCAGCTGTGTGGCTTTGGACAAGTCACTTCACTTCTCTGGGCCTCAGTTCCCTCATCTGTAAAATGGGGATTAAGACTGTGAGCCCCACCTGGAACAACCTGATCACCTTGTAACCACCCTAGCGCTTAGAACCAGTGCTTTGCACATAGTAAGCACTTAGTAAATGCCATCATTATTATTACTATTACTCCCCACTTCCTTTCTCCCTTCCTCCCATCACACACCTCATCCTGTCTGGCTTCGGTGAGAAAATCAGATTGTAACCACTCCTCTAGGGTAAACAGTGGGATAGCCTACTGAAGTATAGAGAATCCCCAAGATGCCCTACCTAATTTTCAGTTCCCACTTTTGAAACCTTACAAATGCATTCAGCCACAAGCTAGCTAATGTAGCGTGTGTTAACCCTCCAGTCCTTTCCAAATGGTTCTCTTGATTCATAAGGCTTTGATGGTGGAGGAAGCAGTGCCTATTCTTTTAGTTTAGTCATACTTCTAATCTGGTCTATCTAGAGACCCAGCTAAACCTGAGCACCTTTCTCCTGCTTCTGCCTGGAGCTACTGCTATAATGATCAGGTGGGAAAATATCACAATAATGTTCATTTTCCAGTGGTTGAGAAGACATCATTAGGGTAACTTAAATGCATGGAGTAATTTTCCTACAAGTGATGCTTCTGCCCTAACAGAAACATTAAAGGCTCCTCAGCAAAAAAGAAGCACATTCTGCCTTAGAGCGATATCATTATAGTCAGTTTTCTCCGGGGAAGCACGTTCAAGCTTCTGGAACCGCATGGCATTTTGTCATGCTACATGCTGTACCCAGGAAGCTCTTTGGTCCGAACTAACCTTTAGAAACTCAGAGTCATGTGAGATACCCAGAATGGGTGGTCAAGGAACGAATCATGTATAGTGAGCCGCAATATGATATTGCAGAATTATTCCCAGAGAACGAAATCCAAAGATGTGGTGGGGAAGTTCACATGACAGGGTTTTTTTTGGTATAAGCGTCCTATTCTAACCATCTGAACTGCAACTGACAGGAAATTTTTGAAACACACTGCTTGATTTACCCAGAACTTTCAGCTGCCTCCCCTTGGCTCTCCTTTTGTGTAAATTATCACTCTGTGTGCAGCAGAATTATGATAACAATGACAATATTGATAATGATAATAATAACAATAATAGTGATCTTTAAGTGCATAGTACGTACCAAGCACTGTGCTAAGCCCCGAGAAAGAAACAATCAGATCAGACACGGTGCACGTCTCACACGGGGTTCACAGTCTAACAGGTTTGTGATTCCCGATCTGTAGTTTATTTCTCTTCCTATAATTTATTTTAATGTCTGTCTCCCCCGGAAACTCTAAGATACTTGTAGGCAGGAATCACATCTACCAACTCCATTTTATTGCACTTTCTGAAGTGCTTACTACAGTGCCCTGCACATAGCAAGCACTCAATAAAAAGATTGATGGATTCCGCTAATATCCATTTTATAGGTGAAAAAAAGGGCCCAGAAAATTTAAGTGACTTTCCCAAGGACATGCAACGTCACAGATGTCACTCTGCTCGACAGCTCTGATTTGTGACTTTCTGAGATGCTGGGGGAACTGCACTGGGGCTGCCTGGAAAGGGCTTTGGTATCTGGGAAGAAATCACTGTAGACAACACCAACAATTTCTCTGTCTCATAAACTCATAACCATGGTATTGCCCTTGATTCATGTCATTCCTTGAACCCACATATTCAGTCAGTAGCTAAATCTTGTCACTTCTATGATCACGGTGGTTCTGCAACAGGGTGGCACATTTTTGGCAGGAACGTGTTATTCAGGTGAAATTCTTCACGATGATCTATCAAATGGCATTCTTAAATGTGTCCAGAGCTAGCTATCTTATTGTTTGATTTACTAGGTCATCCAACCTGGCAAGTAGGGGAGAGGAACTGGGGAAGAACTAGAAAGGACTTTCAAGGAAGCTGGGAAAGAAGGAACCCAGGATAAACTAAGGATATTTACTGAGTGTAAATTTATATGTTGCCAACTTGTACTTCCCAAGTGCTTAGTACAGTGCTCTGCACACAGTAAGCGCTCAATAAATATGATTGATTGATTGAGTGCTTGCTATGTGTAGAGCACTGTACTAAGCTCTTTGGAGAGTAGAATACAACGGAGATTTAGGCCTGTTTTCTGCCCACAGTGAGTTTACAGTCTAGGAGGAAGATAGGCAACAATATAAATATATAATATGAGTTGTGTAGGGATGAAGCCAGGGCAAATATCAAATGCCCAGAGGTAATAATAACAATTATAATAATGATGGTTTTTGTTAAGCGCTTATCATGTGCCAACCACTGTTCTAAGCGCTGATGTAGATACTAGGTATTCAGGTTGTCCCACGTGGGGCTCACAGTCTTAATCCCCATTTTACAGATGAGATAACTGAGGCTCAGAGAAACTAAGTGACTTGCCCAAAGTCACACAGCTGACAAGTGGCTGAAGCGGCATTAGAATCCAGAGCCTCTGACTCCTAAGCTCATGCTCTTTCCACTAAGCTGCGCTGCTTCTTCTGGTCACAGATCCAAGTGCACAGATGACACAGAAGGAGAGGGAGCTGGCGTGGCTCAATGGAATGAGCCCGGGCTTTGGAGTCCGAGGTACTGGGTTCGTATCCCGCCTCCACTAATTGTCAGCTGTGTGACCTTGGGCAAGTCACTTAACTTCTCTGTGCCTCAGTTACCTCATCTGTAAAATGGGGATTGACTGTGAGCCCCATGGGGGACAACCTGATCACCTTGTAACCAACCAGCACTTAGAACAGTGCTTTGCACATAGTAAGCGCTTAATAAATGCCATTAAAAAAAAAGAGGACTGAATCAAGGAAGGTGTCTTTGAGGAAATAATAATAATAACAGTAATGGCATTTAATAAGTGCTTACTATGTGCAAAGCACTGTTCTAAGTGCTGGGGAGGTTACAAGGTGATCAGGTTGTCCCACGGGGGGCTCACAGTCTTCATCCCCATTTTACAGATGAGCTAACTGAAGTTAAGTGACTTGCCCATAGTCACACAGCTGACAATTGGCGGAGCTGGGATTTGAACCCATGACCTCTGACTCCAAAGCGTGTGCTCTTTCCACTGAGCCATGCTGCTTCTCATGTGACCTTAAAAAAATGTGACCTTAAAAAAAAGGACAATAGTAAAAATAGTACAATAGTTAAGTGGTATTTGTAAGTGCTTACTCTGGGGTGGGCACTGTACTAAGTGCTGGGGTATATCCAAGAAAGTCAGGTTGGTTACAGTCCCTGTCCCACGTGGGACTCAGAGTCTTAATCCCCGTAAAATGAGGTAACTGAAGCACAGTCCCAAAGTCACACAGCAGACATGTGGTGGGGCTGGGATTAGAACTCAGGTCCTTCTGACTCCTAAACCCGTGCGCTATCCACTAGACCACATTGGTTTGGTGGATGCTGCCATAAATGGAGGTGGAGGGAGTTCCAGATTCCAGATATTAATAATAATAATAATAATGACATTTATTAAGCGCTTACTATGTGCAAAGCACTGTTCTAAACGCCGGGGAGGTTACAAGGTGATCAGGTTGTCCCATGGGGGGCTCACAGTTTTAATCCCCGTTTTACAGATGAGAGAACTGAGGCACAGAGAAGTGAAGTGACTTGCCCAAAGTCACACAGCTGACAATTGGTGGAGCCGGGATTTGAACCCATGACCTCTGACTCCAAAGCCCGGGCTGTTTCCACGGAGCCACGCTGCTTCTCACAGAGCCACGCTGCTTCTCAGAGATCAGAGGGAGGACATGAGAAAGAGGTTGGCGGTGAGACAGATGGGATGTTGCCAACTTGTATTTCCTAAGTGCTTAGTACAGTGCTCTGCACACAGTAAGCGCTCAATAAATATGATTAAATGAATGAATTAGGGCACAGTCTGCAACTTGGCACTAGAGGAGTGAAGTGTGCATGCTGGGTTGTAATAGAGAAGCAGCGTGGCTCAGTGCCAAGAGCCCGGGCTTCGGAGTCAGAGGTCGGGGTTCAAATCCCAGCTCCACCAATTGTCAACTCTGTGACTTTGGGCAAGTCACTTCACTTCTCTGGACCTCAGTTACTTCATCTGTAAAATGGGGATTAAGACTGTGAGCCCCACGTGAGACAAGCTGATCACCTTGTAACCTCCCCAGCGCTTAGAACAGTGCTTTGCACATAGTAAGTGCTTAATAAATGCCATTATTATTATTATTATCGGAGATCAGTGAGGTAAAGGAGGCGGGGACAAGCTGAATTACCCCTTTACAGCCAATTTGGAGGAGTTTCTGCTTGATGCAGAGTCCAGTGCTCTACACATTCATTCATTCAATCATATTTATTGAGTGCTTACTGTGTGCAGAGCACTGTACTAAGCACTTGGGAAGTATAAGTTGGCAACATATAGAGACGGTCCCTACCCAACAGCCAGTTTACAGTCTAGAAGGGGGAGACAGACAACAAAACAAAACATATTAACAAAATAAAATAAATAGAATAAATATGTACAAGTAAAATAAATGAATAATACACACAGTCCACACAATAAGCTTTTAATAAAATTGATTGAATGAACCACTGGAGGTTCTAGAGTAGTGGGGAGACGTGGACTGAACACTTTCTAAGAAAAATGATCCGGGCAGCAGTGTGAAATATGGACTGGTGTGGGGAGAGACAGGAGGCAGGGAGGTCAGCAAGGAGGCTGAAACAGTGATTAAGGGGGGGTAGGTTAAATTCTTGGATTAACATGGTAGCAGTTCAGACAGACTTCATTTAGACTTCTTTTCGACTTCTAGACTGTGAGCCTGTTGTTGGGTAGGGACCATCTCTATATGTTGCCGACTTGTACTTCCCAAGCACTTAGTACAGTGTTCCGCATACAGGAAGCGCTCAATAAATATGACCACTACTCTTCTTGGGGTTGCAGGAAGAGGGGGAGGGAGCTAATGAGCTGCCGTTACTGCTCACCTGAATAAAAAAACAAATCCCCCACCAGTGGATACGACTGGTCGGGGGAAGGTGTTGATGGGCAATTATTTTTATTTACAAATAAATAAAAAATAAATCCCTTGGCGCTGGTGAATCTGGCTCCAGTCTCTTTCCTCTCCAGTCAAGCTTTCACGCTTCTGCCTAGATAATTTTTCTAAAATATCATTCTGCAAAAATCTCCCCACTTCTCAAGTGCTTCCATTGGTTGCCCTTTTATCTCCACATCAAGCGGAATCTCCACATCATCAGACTCAAGATCCTCAATCAACTCTTTCTTCCTTACCTATCCTTGTTCCTCGTCCACTATAACCCACCTTACCCACTTTGCTCCTCTAACACCAACCTATTCACTGTCTCTCACTTTCACCTTACCCACCATTGACCTCTGGCTCACAGTCATTCATTCATTCAATCGCATTTATTGAGCGCTTACTGTGTTCAGAGCACTGTACTAAGAGCTTGATCCTCCCTCCTGCCTGGAACTACCTCCCTTAACCTATTTGACAGACCACCACTCTCCCCATCTTCAAAGCCCAACTGAATTGTGTCTCCTCCAGGAAGCTTTCCCAGACTAATCTTTCATCTACCCCCTATTTTCCCTCCCTTCTGCTCACTCCTACACTTTGTCCAACCTCCTAAGCACATATGTACTCACCCCACCACCGCAGGACTTGTGTACATAGCCTTAAACTAACAGTTTCTTTTAATCAATCAGTCAATCATATGTATTGAGTGCTTACCCTGTACTGAGGGCTTGGAAGAGTACAATAATTTAATGTGTAATGTAGCCTTCTAGACTGCAAGCTTCTTGAGGTCATGGAGCACATCTATCAATGATAATAATAATAATAGCATTTGTTAAGCACTTACTATGTGCAAAGCACTGCTCTAAGCGCTGGGGAGGATACAAGGTGATCAGGTTGTCCCACGTGGGGCTCACAGTCTTCATCCCCATTTTGCAGATGGGGTAACTGAGGCCCAGAGAAGTGAAGCGACTGCCCAAAGTCACACAGCTGACAATTGGCGGAGTCAGAATTTGAACCCAGGACCTCTGACTCCCAAGCCCGTGCTCTTTCCATTGAGCCACGCTGCTTCTTATCAATGACACTGTACTCTCCTAAGCACTAAGCCAGTGTCCTGCACAAGTTAGTTCTCAATAAATATTGATTGTTTGAATGACTATTTGGATTATCTAAGCCCAGCTGGCAAATGCCCCGTTCATGCAGAAAATACAGGATGGGAAACCGAGATTATTCCCCACACTCACACACACTTACATTCCTGAGAGAGCAATGATGGGACAGATGGGTTCACTGAGAAGCTCCAATTGCCTTCAAATTTTCAGTCAGTCCAGCAGGAAACAGCATTTACCGACCTATCTCTGGATTCAAGACATCATCTTCAGTCCTGCGGGGAGATTTACAGGAAGGAATCGATATGTCCTCTGTTCTCAAGGAGTTTAATGGGGAAGACAGAACAAATCCAGTGAACACACAAATAGAAAATGTGACAGAATCAGAAAAAGAACATAAAGAACAAAAATGGGTTGGCAGGGTCAAAAGTCACGTTTGCCAACTCAAAATGTTCACAGATAAAGAGTGTGACAAGAGCCAACCTCTCTCTTTGTTGAACTGCAACCCTCACCCTAGGTCTAACCTGGGCCCTTTGTCTGTGCTTGGAATGACTGCAAACCTTCCATTTCATATCTGATTTCCTGGATTTATGTGGATAATAATAATAATAATAATGATGGTATTTGTTAAGCGCTTACTAAGTGCCAAGCACTGTTCATTCATTCATTCAATCATATTTATTGAGCGCTTACTATGTGCACAGCACTGTACTAAGCGCTTGGGAAGTACAAGTTGGCAGCATATAGAGACGGTCCCTACCCAACAGCTGGCTCACGGTCTAGAGGGGGGAGACAGACAACAAAACAAAACATATTAACAAAATAAAATAAATAGAATAAATATGTACAAATAAAATAGAGTAATAAATGCATACAAACATATATACATATATACAGGTGCTGTGGGGAGGGGAAGGAGGTAAGGCGGGGGGGATGGGGAGGGGGAAGTGAGGGAGAGGAAGGAGGGGGCTCAGCCTGGGAGGGCCTCCTGGAGGAGGCTATGAGCTGGGGTAGATAAAAGGTAATCACGTTGTCCCACGTGGGGCTCACACTCTAAATCCCCATTTTGCAGATGAGGGAACTGAGGCACAGAGAAGTTAAGTGACTTGCCCAAGGTCACACAGCAGACAAGTGGCACAGCAGGGATTAGAACCCATGACCTCTGACTACCAAGCCTATACTCTTGAAAATATTTCACAGGCTACATATTAACAGTAGAAATCAACATGTGATGATAAATAGTGATAAGCTGTGAGGGACAAATCTTTGTCTCATAAGGGGGAGACTGACATACAATCAACTGAGCATGTGAAGAGGGGAAAATGCCAAAAAACATTAACTGATCATTTCTGACCTCAAGCCAGGCTAGAGATGAGACCTGGGAAAGAGCATTCTGAGCTCATTATCTTGCAATTTCCTCAAGACTTAGCACAGACTTCAGCACACTGTTTAATGAATACAGTAATTCATACAAGAAAGGCAAGAGTCCTACCTCCCCTCTAAACTCTTCGACAGCCATTTCCCCTGTGAGGCATTCCCTGATTATTCCTTCCATCAGTTTGGTGAAAACATCTATTCCATCACCTTGGAACCCATTATCACCATCCACATTTGTCCTTTTTTTTTTGTTGTTTCATTTTGGTTTTGCTTTTTTTTTCTGGTATTTCTTTAACACTATTTATCAAACACTGTTTTAAGCACTGTTTTAAGCAATTAAGTTGAACACAAAGTAGGAGGGGAACAGGCATTTGATCCCTATTCTACAGTTGAGGGAACTGAGGCACAGAGAAGTTTAGTGACTTGCCCAAGGTCACCCAGCAAGCAATTGGCAGAGCTGGGATTAGAACTCAGGTCCACTGAATCCCAGGCCAATGCTCTGTCCACTAGACCATGCTGCTTTTTTATTTTTCCACTCTTCTCAGCTTCTTTCAGGTACATTCAAGCAGTCTATGAATGCTTGTCTTCTCAGACTGAAAGTGCTATGAAGTTAGGGACTATATCTTATATTTTTTTGCATTCCTTCCATGTCTCTTCTCCATTAGACTGTAAGTACTTTGAAACTAGGGCTCCATCTTGTATTTTTCTGCACCCCTTCTACAGTGATTTGCACAGAGTAGGTCCTCAGTAAGTGTTGCTAATAATGGTTAGGACGAGAAAGGTCCATGGCCATGAAATCAAGAAGGGATAAAGTTGGTATTAACTTTAAGCTTTTAAAAAGATCAGAAAATGATCATGTAGTCAGTGTTCTCCACAAAATAAATCCTCAAAAAATAACCATTGAGTGATTGATAGACAGAACCTGAGGAGGTAACAACTGAGACCTATCACCCCTTTGGCCATACGTCAGTTAACTCGTTGTATCTCTTCATTATTTTAACCTTGTGGACTATTTCTTCACCCTTCCCTTCAATCCAGCCCAAAATGGCAGATCAGTCGAGGGAAAAAAAATGAAAACACAATATAGTCATTCTAAACTGAGAACTGAAAGAACTTTAGGACTTCATTAGCACAACAATCCTTCACCAAGGAGACCAGTGGGAAAATGACAAAGGATGTGGACTCAACTGCTGCTTTTCAGATAATGTTATGTTCCAACTCTATTTTAATCAAATAGCCATGCTAATCTAGTCTTGATAAGCATGACCATGGAAATAATTATCATTTTTATGCAATTTTAAATTTTAAAGACCTTTGTTAAGACACTCTTTGGGCTATGGTCATGCAGTATTGACTAAAATAATGAATTTATTATGTTCTCTCTTTCAAAATAGCCTAATATATTTGCTAACATCTCCAACACTATAGATAGGGATTTGAGTCTACTGCCACACTTCCAATATTTAATGCCTTAGGAATTCAATTTGTATTTATCTGTGGTATATTACAAGGGAAGACTTCCTCATTTCTGAAATTTGCAGGCCCTTTACATCTAAAATTGCATCTCTTCCTGACATTCATTATTTTTTCATGTACCTAAATCTTTAGTGTCAAGTAAATTTTAAGATCAATCAATCAATCAATCGTATTTATTGAGCTCTTACTGTGTGCAGAGCACTGTACTAAGCACTTGGGAAGTACAAGTTGGCAACATATAGAGACAGTCCCTACCCAACAGTGGACTCACAGTCTAAAATGGGGAGACAGAGAACAAAACCAAACATACTAACAAAATAAAATAAATAGAATAGATATGTACAAGCAAAATAAATAAATAAATAAATAAATAGAGTAACAAATATGTACAAGATCACTTGAGCCTAGAGAATCACTAGCAGTTTGCTTTGTGAGGTTGGAAAAAAATTGTTTGGTGGCCCAGATGAATAATTTGTTTAAATAGATTTCATTCAGGCGGTCTAGGAATAGGCTACAGTAGTTCCTCTCTAAATCTAATATTTTATCAGTGCTCATTAGTAAAGGAAATTGGTATTTGAGAACTACTGTTCCAGGAGGAAATATGCAAATGTATTTTGGGATTATATAATACTCCTTTCAGGAGTACTAGGTGCCAAAATTCAGTACTCTATTACAGAACATACACACTCCCGAGACACAAATTAACTCTAATTCAAACTAACTCTACTAACTCTATTGCATTTCCCCAAGGGCTTAGTATATTGCTCTGTATACAGGAGGTCTCAATAAATATTATTGATTGACTCACCCTGGGCATTGAGTGGTGAGTTTGTGTTTTGCTCACGGAGATTTTCTTAAACAAGAGCTGGAGAATCAGAAAACACCCATATAGTTGCAATCTAACCTGTGGAAGGAGACAACACATGGAGCTGGGGTGACAGCAATTCACTGGGGCTTTGTTTATATTTTTAGCAATTCCATTTTTTAATTTTTTTCCTCAATCATTTGTATTCAAAATTTCCTCGGTAATTGCCCCAGAAGACATATCGTTCTACCGCAAAGCTGGTGATATGGAGGTTGGTTTGGGCCATATTTACTTTTTTGAACTCATTTCCCTCACAGTTTGCTCCTCTAGTGCCAGATTCCTCATCATGTCCCAATCTCATCAATCACTCCACAGATCCCTTTTCCACATCCTCCCTCTGGCCTGAAACTCCCCCCAACTCCATATGTGGCAAACTACCACTCTCCTCACCTACAAAGTCTTATTAAGGTTACATCTCCTTTCGAGGCAGTGTGGCTTAGCAGAAAGAGCACAGGCTTGGGAGTCAGAGGTTATGGGTTCTAATCCTGGCTCTGCCACTTATCCTCTGTATGACTTTGGGCAAGTCACTTAGCTTCTCTGTGGCTCAGTTCCCTCATCTGTAAACTGGGGATTAAGACTGTGAGCCCCATGTGGGACAATCTAATCATCTTGTATCTACCCCAGTGCTTAGAACAGTG
Organism: Tachyglossus aculeatus; assembly: GCF_015852505.1. NCBI lineage: Eukaryota > Metazoa > Chordata > Mammalia > Monotremata > Tachyglossidae > Tachyglossus > Tachyglossus aculeatus. Next base: position 25,843,631 of record NC_052069.1, read on the forward strand.
CTTGGCACATTCATTCATTCATTCATTCAATTGTATTTATTGAGCGCTCCTGTGTGCAGAGCACTGTACTAAGCACTTGGGAAGTCCAAGTTGGCAACATATAGAGACGGTTCCTACCCAACAGCGGGCTCACAGTCTAGAAGGGGGAGACAGATGACAAAACAAAACATATTAACAAAATAAAATAAATGGAATAAATATGTACAAATAAAATAGAGTAAGCGCTTAACAAATACCAGCATTATTATTATTATCTCCTCCTAGAGGCCTTGTCACCCGTGGCCCAGGGAGAGAGAGAGAGAGAGAGAAACAGAGAGAGACAGAGAGACAGAGAGACAGAGAGAGAGAAAGAGAGAGAGAGAAGAGAGAGAGACACTGGGGACAGAAAGCCTGAGTTTTAGACAAAATTTATTCCACGAGGCAAATTTAATTATTTGATTATTTGGTTATTATTTTGAGAAGCACCTTGGCTTAGTGGAAAGAGCCCGGGCTTGGGAGTCAGAGGTCATGGATTCTAATCCCAGCTCTGCCACTTGTCAGCTGTGTGACTTTGGGCAAGTTACTTCATTTCTCTGTGCCTCAGCTACCTCATCTGTAAAATGGGGATTAAGACTGTAAGGCCCACGTGGGACAACCTGATTCCCTTGTATCTACTCTGGTGCTTAGAACAGTGCTTGGCACATAGTAAGGTCTTAACAAATACCAACATTATTATTATTATTATTATTATTATTTTAGATACGGCAAATAGAATTTCCCCTTCAGTAGAAATATAATTATTTAATGATATTAGAGCTTCCCTATCGGGAGAAAAATACTTATATGTTACTCATGCATGGCAGAATACCCAGGTCTCACCAGGTGGAATTCATTTATGGTTTGTTCGTACAAGGTGAGGTGACTAGCTCTCACCCATGTGCACTTCCCACTCGGGAGGAATCCAATTTTAAGTTACACAATCGTGGTGAAGCGGCTAGCTCCCACCCATGAGCACTTCCCCCTTGGGAGGAATCCACTTATGCGTTACACACGCCTGGCTTCCAGCCCCATGAGCGTTCAGCGGGACGGGACACTCACCCATCCCACGGCTCCTCACTCGGTTTAGGCAGAGTGGGAATCTCACTCTCTGGGCAGAGGCAACCTGCAGTCAGCTGCTGCAAGTCTCAATCAGCTGCACAAATGGTCAGAGGCCGCAGGTATTCATCAGTCTAGGCCATTCCAGCTTCCAGACTCAGTTTAACCAATCTCCAGCCTTCCCCCTTCTCCATATCTTATTTCTTTGGCACAAGAGTGAGGAACACCTCCTGTATTCCTGGCTTGGGCTGTCAATCTAGCAGTTTTGGTTGTGGGGACAGTATCCCCCACAGTATACAAGCATGTATATATGCTTGTACATATTTATTACTCTATTTATTTTACTTGTACATATCTATTCTATTTATTTTATTTTGTTAGTAAGTTTGGTTTTGTTCTCTGTCTCCCCCTTTCAGACTGTGAGCCCACTGTTGGGTAGGGACTGTCTCTACATGTTGCCATCTTGCACTTCCCAAGCGCTTAGTACAGTGCTCTGCACAAAGTAAGTGCTCAATAAATACGATTGATTGATTGATTGATCCCACCCCCACTCCCCAGTTCAGCCTGAGCCAGATAAAATTTATCACAAGATAAATGTGACCTTGATATGGTGGGTACCCTGGGGTCACCTTGGGACAGGCCTTCCCTGATTAAACCCTCTTTCCCCCACCTCCCTCTCCCTTCTATGTCAACGTGAAGCAGCGTGGCTCAGTGGAAAGAGCCCAGGCTTCGGAGTCAGAGGTCATGGGTTCTAATCCCATGCCCACCACTTGTCAGCTGTGTGACTTTGGGCAAGTCACTTAACTTCTCCTGGCCTCAGTTCCATCATCTGTAAAATGGGGATTAAGACTGTGAGCCCCACATGGGGCAACTGGATCACCTTGTATACCCCCAGTGCTTAGAACAGTGCTTGGCACATAGTAAGCGCTTAGCAAATGCCATCATTATTATTATGAGAAGCAGCATGGCTCAGTGGAAAGAGCACGGGCTTGGGAGTTAGAGGTCATGGATTCAAATCCAGACTCCACCAATTGTCAACTGTGTGACTTTGGGCAAGTCACTTCTCTGTGCCTCAGTTACCTCATCTGTAAAATGGGGATTAAGACTGTGAGCCCCACGTGGAACAACCTGATCACCTTGTATCCCCCAGTGCTTAGAACAGTGCTTCACACATGGTAAGCGCTTAATACCATCATTTACCTCACCCTCAGCCCAAAACTTATGTACATATCTGTAAAATATTTATTGATATTATTCATTCATTCATTCATTCAATCTTATTTATTGAGTGCTTCCTGTGTGCAGAGTTCAACTGTGTTCAACTATCATCTCTACGCTGATGACACCCAGATCTACATCTCTGCCCTGCTCTCTCCCCCTCTCTCCAGGCTCTCATCTCCTCCTACCTTCAGGACATTTCCATCTGGATGTCTGCCTGCCACCTAAAACTCAACATGTCCAAGACTGAACTCCTTGTCTTCCCTCCCAAACCCTGCCCTCTCCCTGACTTTCCCATCACTGTTGAAGGCACTACCATCCTTCCCATCTCACAAGCCCGCAACCTTGGTGTCATCCTCGACTCCGCTCTCTCATTCACCCCTCACATCCAAGCTGTCAGCAAAACCTGCCGGTCTCGGCTCCGCAACATTGCCAAAATCCGCCCTTTCCTCTCCATCCAAACCACTACCCTGCTCGTTCAAGCTCTCATCCTATCCCGTCTGGACTACTGTATCAGCCTTCTCTCTGATCTCCCATCCTTTTGTCTCTCCCCACTTCAATCCATGCTTCACGCTGCTGCCCAGATTGTCTTTGTCCAGAAACGCTCTGGGCATGTTACTCCCCTCCTCAAAAATCTCCAGTGGCTACCAATCAATCTGCGCATCAGGCAGAAACTCCTCACCTTGGGCTTCAAGGCTGTCCATCCCCTCGCCCCCTCCTACCTCACCTCCTTCTCTCCTTCTCCAGCCCAGCCCGCACCCTCCACTCCTCTGCCACTAATCTCCTCACCATGCCTTGTTCTCGTCTGTCCCACCATCAACCCCTGGCTCACGTCATCCCCCGGGCCTGAAATGCCCTCCCTCTGCCCATCCGCCAAGCTAGCTCTCTTCCTCCCTTCAAGGCCCTACTGAAAGCTCACCTCCTCCAGGAGGCCTTCCCAGACTGAGCCCCTTCCTTCCTCTCCCCCTCACCCCCCTCTCCATCCCCCCCATCTTACCTCCTTCCCTTCCCCACAGCACCTGTATCTATGTATATATGTGTGTACATATTTATTACTCTATTTATTTATCTTACTTGTACATATCTATTCTATTTATTTTATTTTGTTAATATGTTTGGTTTTGTTCTCTGTCTCCCCCTTCTAGACTGTGAGCCCACTGTTGGGTAGGGACTGTCTCTATATGTTGCCAACTTGTACTTCCCAAGTGCTTAGTACAATGCTCTGCACACAGTAAGTGCTCAATAAATACAATTGATTGATTGATTGATTGCAGAGCACTGTACTATGTGCCTGGGAAGTACAAATTAGCAACATACTGTCTGTCTCTCCAGCTAGACTGTAAACTCCCTATAGGCAGGGAATTTGTCTACCAAAACTGTCCTATTGTTCTCTTCCAAGTGCATAATACAGTGCTCTGCAACCATAAGCATTCGAGAAATGCCATGTATCGATTGCCTGATTGATACATGACTTAAAGGACCAATTACTGTAGCACCAATTGGAATAAGCTTTAGGCTAGTGAAATAATAATAATAATAATGATGGCATTCATTAAGCACTTACTATGTGCAAAGCACTGTTCTAAGCACTGGGGGGATACAAGGTGATCAGGTTGTCCCACGGGGGGCTCACAGGCTTCATCCCCATTTTACAGATGAGGGAACTGAGGCCCGGAGAAGTGAAATGACTTGCCCAAAGTCACACAGCTGACAACTGGCGGAGCTGGGATTTGAACCCATGACCTCTGACTCCAAAGCCCGGGCTCTTTCCACTGAGCCACGCTGCTATAAAAGAAGTTTCTGGAGAAGACTATTTTTACCATTGCTTTTTAGGAGAATGAACCTATATTTCACACTTCAATTGCACCTTTTGAGCACTTTATATTTACTCCACCCTCAGTTCCGTTGCACTTATGTACATATCATTACTTTACTTTAATGTCAGTCTCTGTTTCTAGACAGTATGCTCCTTGCGTGCAGGGAATTTATCTACCAGGTCTGTGAAGCAGAATGGCCTAGTGGAAAGAGCAAGGGCTTGGGAGTCAGAGGTTATGGGTTATAATCCCGCTTCCACCACTTGTCTGCTCTGAGACCTTGGGCAAGTCACTTAACTTCTCTGTGCCTCAGTTACCTCATCTGGAAAATGGGGATTGAGACTGTGAGACCCATGTGGGTTAGCCTCATCACCTTGCTAGAGCAGTGCATGGCACATAGCAAGTGCTTAACAAATACCATTATTATTATTACTGTAATCTCCCAAGCACTTAGTACAGTTCTCTGCACACAGTAAGGACTCAATAAATGCCTCTGATTGATTGATGAAATACTGAAATATATCCCAAGTCTTGCCAGCTAAAAAGCCTGAATCGATCATTACAGAGCAAATAAATTGTTCTGAAAAAAAATTAAAAAGAAGTGTTTCAAGACATCATTAGCAAAGGCAGCGATTGGAACTGCATCCATATCGGTTTCAGCAGTGTTTATGAGTGTCTACACTGAGAAGAGAATATACTAGACCCTTGGGAACCGTACAAATGCCAAAGACACAACTCCCACCTCAGAGGAGATGCCAGTCTATTGGAGAGACAGCAAATATAAATTGATGAGTGTGCCATCGCTAAGAGGGAAGTAGGCACAAATGAATGGTTAATAAATAAATTAAAAAGTGAGTAAAATGTGTGCTGATGTGGCTAGAAGGGTGGCATGTCTGGGAAGGTCAGGGCAACCAAGGAATGCCTCCTGTAGTTGTGAACTTTAAAGAGAGTTTTGAAAGATGAGAGGAAATGTTTTTGTTTTTGAGGAGGTAGAATATTTCAGGGAGGGGCTAGGAGTCACCAATGGGTTAGAGGAGACCGAGTTTGCTTGGAAGGCGTGAAGAACACATACTATTTCTGCTTTCCTTCTACTTCAGAGCAATAGTTTGATTTTCTCTTTGGGGTCTCGAAGGTGCTTGGCAAAGTCTCCATCCATTCCCTTCTGAATTTTCCAGGCATCCATGGGCCTATGTCCAGCTGCAAAGCCCCCGGTCATCACCCAAAGCTATAGGCCAGTCCCCGGTTTGGGTGAATAGGGAAATCCGAGGCCAGAAGACAAAGTTCTGGAGAACAAGTTCCAGAAAATGCCAGAGCAGCTCGCTTTCTGGGCCCCAAGTTTGCAGTCACCATCCTTTGTCCAGCTCAGCTGGGGGAACTGCTGCTACTAATTATCTTAGTAATACTACTACTAGTAATAATAATGATGGCATTTATTAAGCACTTACTATGTGCAAAGCACTGTTCTAAGCGCTGGGGAGGTTACAAGGTGATCAGGTTGTCCCACGGGGGGCTCACAGTTTTCATCCCCATTTTACAGATGAGGTAACTGAAGCCCAGAGAAGTGAAGTGACTTGCCCAAAGTCACACAGCTGACAATTGGCAGAGCCGGGATTTGAACCCATGACCTCTGACTCCAAAGCCAGTGCTGTTTCCACTGAGCCACGCTGTTTCTCTACCCAGGGATGTATAGAAACAGCCCAGAAACATGGATGTAGCAGCAAGTGTTGGGCCCACTGGCCTTCCCCACAACTAAAGAGCAGGGGAAGAGCAGGAACAGAAGTCAGACCCAGCAGTAGATTAACCGGCATGGCCTAGTGGGGGTCAGAAGACCTGGGTTCTAGTCCCCGCTCCACCACTCATCTGCTGTGTGACCTAGACAAGTCACTTAACTTCTCTGAGCCTCAATTAGCTCATCTGTACAACAGAGATTTAGACTGTGAGCCTCATTTGGGACAGGGACTGTGTCCTACCTGATTAGGTTATATCTACCCCAGAGCACAGTACAGTGATTGACAGATTATAAGCATTTTAAAAATGTCATTAAAAAACCCCCTGAAAGTAGCCCAGGTAGCTAAGCATCTTCTCACCTAACTAAAATCACCTCTGGAAGTTTTTACAATCAGAAGGGAAAGCTCATTGAAATCAGGGGCTCATGTCCACGAAGTTACAAATTTGCTGCAAATTCTTCAAATGTTCAACAAACCCCAAAGACATTTGGAGAAGCACTTTCTCTTTCATTGAGTGTTTAGCTGGTACAAGTTTCTAGAAAAAATTTCATCGTTGTACCACCATCAATGCCCATCAGAAGTGACAGGTTGCAATTTATTCATTAAAACTTCATTTCTTGTTTTCAATTCCATTTGAAATGACAACCATGTTCTAATCGTCATCTTGCAAATGTTTCCTGTGACTTTCATCTGCTCGCCTCCTTGCAGGGTGTTCTGCATCTAATCTCCTTCTGCTTTCGTTGTCCGTCACTTTCGATTTTGGCTTCATTCTTCTGGGGTTTCATTCTCCATTCTAAAATGTTATTTTAATTGCGGAGTCTTTGTCTAACCCTTGTCGATGTCTTGGTTTCGAATAGGGCGATGAGTTCACTGTCAGACCTCACCCAACTGTCACTTTTGTGTTTTTAATGGCATTTGTTAAGCACTCACTTTGTCGCAGGCACTGTACTAAGTGCCGGGGCAGACACGAGCTAATCAACTTGAACACAGTTCTTGTCCAATTTGAGGTTCACAGTCTTAATCTCCATTTACAGATGAGGTAACTGAGGGACAGACAAGTTAAGTGACTTGGCCAAAGTCACCCAGCAGACAAGTGGCAGCAGAACTGGTAAAGAAGCAACACGTCTCAGTGGAAAGAGCACGGGCTTGGGAGTTAGAGGTCATGGGTTCTAATCCCGACTCTGCCACTTGTCTGCTGGATGACTTTGAGCAAGTCACTTAACTTCTCTGTGCCTTAGTTACCTCATCTGTAAAATGGGGATTAAGACTGTGAGCCCCCTGTGGGACAACCTGATTACCTTGTAACCTCCCCAGTGCTTAGAACACTGCTTTACACATAGTAAGCACTTAATAAATGCCATCATATTATTATTATTATTATTATTATTATTATTATTATTATTATTATTATTAGAACCCATGACCTTCCGCCTTCCAAGCCCATGCTCTTTCCATGAGGCCACAGTGTTCCTCGACTTGGACTGAGGATGGATGGTTGATGTTATCGTGGTAGGAATCACAAGGCCTATCTTCTGTGCTAGGCCCTGGTGTCCAGTACGTTTACAAGAACCACTCTATCATTTAGCATTGTGGTCAATCAATACTATTCACTGAGGGCTTACTCTGGGTGCAGAACACTGTGTTAAGCACTTCTGAAAGGTCATTGAGGGCAGGGATCATTCCAAAACATAATTCCTTAACTTTCTATCCAAACCCTGTCCTTCGTCTGACTTTTCCATCCCCGCAGACAGCATCATCATCCTTCCTGTCTCACAAGCCCAGAACCTTGGTTTTCTCCTTGACTTCTCTCTCTCATTCAACATACACATTCAATCACTAAATCCTGTCGGTTCGACCTTCACGACATGGCTAAAATCCACCCTTTCCTCTCCCTCCAAACTGCTACCATGTTATTCCAAGCACTTATCCTATCTTGCCTTGATTACTGAATCAATCTCCTTGCTGACCTTCCTGCCTCCTGTCTGTCTCCACTCCACTCCAGTCCATACTTCACTTTGCTGCCAGGATGATTTTTCTACAAAAACGTTCAGTCCATATTTCTCCTCTACTCAAGAACCTTCAAATGGTTGCCCATCCACCTCCTCATCAAAAAGAAACTCTTTACCATCAGCTTTAAAGCACTCAATCATCTTGCCTCCTCCTACCTCACCTCACTATTACCCTAGTACAACATGGTACACTTTGCTCCTCTAATCCCAGCCTACTCACAGTACTTTGCTCTTGTCTATCTCACCACTGATGTCTTGCCCAAATCCTGCCTCTGGCCTGGAATGCTCTACCCCTTCATGTAGAACAGAAAACTACTACCCCCACCTTCAAAGCCTTATTGAAGGCACACATCTCCAAGAGGTTGTCCCAAACCCCTCTTTTCCTGTCCTCCCTTTCCCTTCTGTGTCACCCTGATTTGCTCCCTTTATTCATCCCCTACCTCAGTCCCATAGCACTTATGTACGTGTCCATAATTTATTTATTAATGTCTGTCCCCCCACAGGACTGCAAGCTCATTGTGGAAAATGAAAGTGTCTTTCACACCATTACATTGTATGCTCCCCACTGCTTAGTACAGTGCTCTGTACTGTTTATTGACAGTAAACAGTCAATAAATATGATTGACTGATTCATTGATTTTTAGAACTGTATCATCCCCAGTGTTCTGCAACTAGGATACTGATTGAAATGAGTTAGTGACACATTCCTGTCCTCAATAAGCACTGTACTAAGCACTGGGGTCTTGTCTTGTCTCATGCTGTTGAGTCATCTATGTCCCATAGCAGCTCATGGACACATCTCTCTCAGAACGCCCCACTCTTCATAATAATGGTATTTGTTAAGCACTTACTATGTGCAAAGCACTGTTCTAAGCACTGGGGAGGTTACAAGGTGATCAGGTTGTCGCACAGGGGGCTCACAGTTTCCACCCCCATTTTACAGATGAAGTAACTGAGGCACAGAGAAGTTAAGTGACTTGCCCAAAGTCACACAGCTGACAGTTGGCAGAGTCGGAATTTGAACCCATAACCTGTGACTCCAAAGCCCGTGCTCTTTCCACTGAGCCACGCTGCTACATCCATCTGCAATCGCTCTGGTAGTGTATCCATAGAGTTTTCTTGGTGTATATATATGGAAGTGGTTCACCATTGCCTCCTTCCGCGCTGTAAACTTGTGTCTCCGCTCTTGACTCTCTCCAATGCTGCTGCTGCCCAGCACAGGTGAGTGTTGACTTGTAGCAGATTGCCTTCCACTGGCTAGCCACTTCCCAAGCTAGGAGAGGAATGGGTATGCCTCTGCTTAACTCTCCCTCCCAAAGCCGAGAATGGTAGAGTATTGGAAACTCTCCTGATTGGGGAAAGCACTGGGGTAGATACAAGGTAATCAGGTTGAACCCAGTCCCTGTTCTACATCAGGCTCACACTTATATTGGATTTAATCCCTGTTATACAGATGAGGTAATGGAGGCAACGAAAACTGAAGTGATTTACTCGTGGTCCCACAGGAGGCATCCTGATCCCGCCTCCGCCACTTGTCAGCTGTGTGACTTTGGGCAAGTCACGTATCTTCCCTGTGCCTCGGTTCCCTCATCTGTAAAATGGGGATGAAGACTGTGAGCCACATGTGGGACAACCCGATCACTTTGTATCTCCTCCAGTGCTTAGAACAGTGCTTGGCACATAGTAAGCGCTTAACAAAAACCACTATTATTATTATTATTATCATTATTCATTCATTCAATCATATTTATTGAGTGCTTACTGTGTGCAGAGCACTGTACTAAGCACTTGGGAAGTACAAGTTGGCAACATATAGAGACAGTCCCTACCCAACAGTGGGCTCAGTGGGGTAGATACAAGGTAATCAGGTTGAACCCAGTCCCTGTTCTACATCAGGCTCACACTTAAATTGGATTTACTCCCTGTTTTATAGATGAGGTAATGGAGGCAACGAAAAGTGAAGTGATTTACTCACGGTCCCACAGGAGGCATCCTGATCCCGCCTCTGCCACTTGTCAGCTGTGTGACTTTGGGCAAGTCACTTAACTTCCCTGTGCCTCGGTTCCCTCATCTGTAAAATGGGGATGAAGACTGTGAGCCCCACGTGGGACAACCCAATCACCTTATATCTCCCCCAACGCTTAGAACAGTGCTTGGCACATAGTAAGTGCTTAACAAGAACCACTATTATTATCATTATTATCACTGGGGAAAGCACTGGGGTAGATATAAGGTAATCACGTTGAACCCAGTCGCTGCATCAGGCTCAAACTTAAATTGGATTTACTCCCTGTTTTACAGATGAGGTAATGGAGGCAATGAAAAGTGAAGTGATTTACTCATGGTCCCACAGGAGGCAGGTAGCAGAGCCTGGATTAGAACCCAGGTCCTCTGACTCCCAGCGTGGCTCAGTGGAAACCGCATGGGCTTGGGAGTCAGAGGTCATGGGTTCTAATCCTGTGGTCTGCCACTTGTCCACTGTGTGACTTTAGGCAAGTCACTTAACTTCTCTGTGGCTCAGTTCCCTCATCTGTAAAATGCAGATTAAGACTGTGAGTCCCATGTGGGACAACCTGATTACCTTGTATCTCCCCCGTGCTTTGAACAGTGCTTGGCACATAGTAAGCACTTAACAAATACTATTATTATTATTATTATTATTATTATTATTATTATTATTATTTTGCTCTTTTCACTAAGCCAGATTGTTTCTCTTTATGGTATTTATTCAGCTCTCAACAAGTGGATATACTACCAGAATGATTGCAGGTGGAGGTGGGGTATTGTGGGAAAGATGTGTCCATGGCGTCACTAAAGGTTGAAGATGACACAACAGAGTAAAACAAGACAAGAAGTGTATGATCCGTCAGGGGAGGATGACGGATCCAAGGGATTTGGGAAATACTACAGCTGTTAATAATAATGATTATGATACTTTCGTTCACTCATTCAATCATTCAATTATATTTATTGTGTACTTACTGCGTGCAGAGCACTGTACTAAGTGATTGGGAGAGTACTAGCTAAGTGCTTAGTATCTACCAAGCACACTCCTAAGGTCTGGGGTAGATACATGTTGACCAGATTGGTCACAATCCCTGTCCCACATGGGGGTCACACTCAATCCCCATTTTACAGATGAGGTAACTGAGGCCCAGAGAAGTGAAGTGACTTTCCCAAGGTTACACAGAAGATATGTGGCAGAGCCAGGATTAGACCCATGGCCGTTCTCACTCCCAGGCCTATGCTCTATCCACTAAGCCATGAGTGAAAGTGTGGAAGGCTAAACAGGGAAATAAATGAGTGTAAATCAATGTATGTCAAGAACATCCATTGTTGCTAAGGTGCACAGGAACAAGTGCTGAAGAGGATGTCTCTTTTGGTATAATATGATCATGGAAGGTGGAGCTTGACTGGGGAAAGCATCCAGGAGGAGATGAGGTTCTTTGGGAGGGACTGATGATGGGGAAGGCCATGGTTTGGTGGATTGATTTGGGAGGAAGTTTCAGGCAGGAATTGGTGCATTGATTAGTGTGACGCCTTGCCAATTCCCATGGGGATGAGTGGAGCCACCTAACCCAAGGTCACTTTTACCCATTTATGGATTCATTTAGATCCTTCAAGTAAAGAGAGACAGGCCTCTCCAAAATACCCTGGGTCCCACATCTCAGCCCCAAGGGAGAGATCTGTGCTTGGCACCGATAGCGTGTTGCAGAGAAGGGGGTGATCCACAGTGTCGAAAGGAGCTGATGATTAGGAAGGCCAGTATCTGTCTCTTTTTCATTTTGTCCGAAAATTCTGTTTCCTGCCCCTGGAACTATAGGCTCTAAGATATCATTAGAGGAATATCATAAGATATCCTTATCATAAGATATCATTATCATAGCCTAGATCACCTGTATATATGTAAATATGTTTGTACATATTTATTACTCTATTTTATTTGTACATATTTATTCTATTTATTTTATTTTGTTAATATGCTTTGTTTTGTTTTCTGTGTCCCCCTTCTAGACTGTGAGCCCACTATTGGGTAGGGACCGTCTCTATATGTTGCCAACCTGTACTTCCCAAGTGCTTAGTACAGTGCTCTGCACACAGTAAGCACTCAATAAATGCAACTGATTGATTGATTGCCAACTTGTACTTCCCAAGTGCTTAGTACAGTGCTCTGCACACAGTAAGTGCTCAATAAATACGATTGAATGAATGAATGAATGAATCTGTGCTCCAAATTGTTCTGAAGTTGCCTGCTTCCCTTTCCTTCTATCTAAAAAACTAACCTCTTTGCTCCTCACGTAATGGGGCACTCAATGATGTTCACTGATGCTTATCGTGCAGGGCACTGTACTAAATGCTTAGGAGAGTACAATTCAATGCTGGTTCCTCACCATTATGTTCCAGACAGAACTCAGGCCAGTCACAATGAAGCATATTTCATGAGCATTTGCTGTGAGCAGAGCTACCAGGAGAATGAAGCTGAAGAACAGCCAAGAGACATGAAGCCTTCCAAAATAAACTATGTGAACCTCACCAAAATCCACACAACCATTACTGGAATTCTAAGGCCAAAACCTAGATATAATTGATGACCATGATCTCCAAAGACTTACAGTCACTTGGAACTTGTTTTGTTTTGTTGTCTGTCTCCCCACTTCTAGACTGTGAGCCCATTGTTGGGTAGGGATTGTCTCTATTTGTTGCTGAATTGTACTCTCTAAGCTTTTGGTACCATGCTCTGCACACAGTAAGCACTCAATAAATACGATTGAATGAATTAATTAATATCTGGGGTGCAGTCAGTACACTCCATCTCCATCTTTGTATAATTCTTGCTTGTTGTCATGGTAATGAATAATGAATGATGTCACAGAAGAGAAACATCCCTGCTCAGGATGCAGCTTGCTGGTAGCCCAGTAGGTTAGCTATTTTGGTAGCATTCATTTTCTTCTCCTGGAAGAAACAATCAATTAATCATATTTTTTGAGTACTTACTGTGCTCAGAGAATTGAACAAAGTGCTTAGGAGAGTAATAATAATAATAATAATAATAACGATAATAATGGCATTTGTTAAGCACTTACTATGTGCGATGCACTGTTCTAAGCACTGGGAGGGATACAAGGTGATCAGGTTGTCCTACGTGGGGCTCACAGTCTTCATCCCCATTTCACAGATGAGGTAACTGAGGCACAGAGAAGCTAAGTGGCTTGCCCAAGGTCACACAGCTGACAAGTGGTGGAGCCAGAATTTGAACCCATGACCTCTGACTCCCAAGCCCATACTCTTTCCACTGAGCCACGCTGCTTCTCTTTGAGTAGAATATAGCATAGTTGACAGACACTTTCCCTACCCACAACAAACTTACAGACCAGAACTTGCAGTCAACAGTCTAGAATGATATCTTAGAGCCTATGGTTCCAGGGGCAGGAAGCAGAATTTTCAGACAAAATGAAAAAGAGACAGATACTGGCCTTCCTAATCATCAGCTCCCTTCAACACTGTGGATCACCCCCTTCTCCACAACACGCTATCCAGCCTTGGCGTCACAGACTCCGTCCTCTCCTGGTTCTCCTCTTATCTCTCCAGCCATTTATTCTCAGTCTTCTTTGTGGGCTCCACCTCCCCCTCCCATCCCCTTACTGTCGGGGTTCCTCAAGGGTCAGTTCTTGGTCCCCTCTGTTCTCTATCTACACTCACTCTCTTGGTGAATTCATTCACTCCCACGGCTTCAACTATCATCTCTACGCTGATGACACCCAAATCTACATCTCTGCCCCTGCTCTCTTTCCCTGCCTCCAGGCTCGTATCTCCTCCTGCCTTCAGGACATCTCCATCCAGATGTCTGCCCACCATCTAAAACTCAATATGTCCAAGACTGAACTCCTTATCTTCCTTCCCAAGCCCTGCTTTCTCCCTGACTTTTCCAGCACTGTAGACGGCACTACCATCCTTCCTGTCTCACAAACCCGCAACCTTGGTGTCATCCTAGACTCTGCTCTCTTGTTCACCCCACACATCCAATCCGTCACCAAAACCTGCCAGTTTCAACTCCACAACATCACCAAGATCTACCCTTTCCTCTCCATCCAAATCGCTACCTTGCTGGTTCAATCTCTCATCCTATCCCAACTGGATTACTGCATCAGCCTCCTCTCTGATCTCCCATCCTCCTGTCTCTCCCTACTTCAGTCGATACTTCACTCTGCTGCCTGGATTATCTTTGTGCAGAAACACTCTGGGCATGTTACTCCCCTCCTCAAAAATCTCCAGTGGCTGCCTGTCAACCTACAAATCAAGCAAAAACCCCTCACTCTTGGCTTCAAGGCTGTCCATCACCTCACTCTCTCCTACTACCTCACCTGCCTTCTCTCCTTCTCCAGCCCAGCCCGCACCCTCCACTCCTCTGCCGCTAACCTCCTCACTGTACCTCGTTCTCACCTGTCCCGCCGTCGACCCCCGGCCCACATCCTCCCCCTGGCCTGGAATACCCTCCCTCCGCACATCCGCCAAGCTAGCTCTTTTCCTCCCTTCAAAGCCCTACTGAGAGCTCACATCCTCCAGGAGGCCTTCCCAGACTGAGCCCCCCTTTTCCTCTCCTCCTCCCCATCCCTCCCACCCTACCTCCTTCCCCTCCCCACAGCACTTGTATATATATTAGTACAGATTTATTACTCTGTTTATTTTACTAGTACATATTTACTATTCTATTTGTTTTGTTAATGATGTACATATAGCTTTAATTCTATTTGTTCTGACGATTTTGACATCTGTCTACATGTTTTGTTTTGTTGTCTGTCTCCCCCTTCTAGACTGTGAGCCCGTTGTTGGGTAGGGACCATCTTTATTTGTTGCTGACTTGTACTTCCCAAGAGCTTAGTACAGTGCTCTGCACACAGTAAGAGCTCAATAAATATGACTGACTGAATGAATCAGATGTTTCTAGTTAATTCCATTTCAAAACATAAATGCTATTTACTGTGCAAAAATCCATGCTTTTCTCTTATGGCTACCAATTTTAAAATGACCAAAATAAATGAACCTAAAAACCAATATTGGGTTAAAGAGGCAGAAAATCCTTCATCTTAGCTGCAATGATGACTTGCAAAAATGATCTTTGTGAAGGGTTGTGGTAAAGTTTGTTTTTTTTAAAATAATAATAATGATATTGTTGTTAAGTGCTTATTAAGCGCTGGGATAGATGCAAGATAATTAGGTTGGACACAGTCCCTGTCCCACATGAGGTGCACAGCCTAAGTGGGAGGGATAATGCTAGGGAAGATTGAGGAAAATATGTGCAGAACAGGTTTTTAGCTGGCAGATAGTAAACGGAAAGCATTAAAACTGGGCAGCAGCAAATCCTTAGTTTTGTGGTCAAGAACATCTAGTGTGATTGGGAAACTGATGGCTCATGGAATTAGTAATGAGCTACTAATAGTACTCACATTTGGGTTGCACATGTATAATTTTAAAATGTTTTACAGTGTTAATTAGTTAAACCATACAACCCCCTGAGAGATAGGTCAATATAATTATCCCTATATTATAGTGAGAAAGATGAAACACAGAAAGAGTAAGCAAATTTTATAAGGCCCCATGGAAAGTGAATGATAGAATCAAAATTAAAACGGAAGTTCTTTTTTTTGTGCTGTCTAAACAATACCAGTTTTTTAGCTGGAGTTCACGGCTTTTAGACGCTATGGGTGGTAGTAACTATATGCTATGACGAACATTCCAATGGAACAGATTCCTGAAAATTTTAGGTTCATCCCAAATAAACCTCCAAAAACAGATACTGGGATTAAATAGAAAGAGCAAAAATTGGTTGGGAATGTAGCCTAAATTGTACTTTCAAGAAGGAGATACATTAGAGAAGGTTAAAGGAGAAAAGAAGGGACTATACTTACATTGTCTTGAAAAACTTTAGATGCCCAAGTATACAAATAGTCTTTAGTCAGACAAAAATGACTCAAAGATTTTAAAAAACTATTCAGAGCAAAGAAAGGAAGGTACTGAAGATTCCTTACCTCCACTCCTGATCAAAATAAAATTGAGGTCTGTGAAAAGCTGTGACAGGTTATACAAGCCAAGGACCGTGTGTAATCAGTGGTAAATACCAGAGCTGAAGCTATATGCAAAATCATGCTGTCCAGCATCAAATTCCAGACTTTTGTTCATCACTAAGAAATCTCTGTGGTGTGGTCCCATAAACCCAATTACAGCACTGCTGAAGAATGTGGATGGAATTGCCCTCCATTCAGGCAAAGAAGGAATTTTACATACATGGCAAGCTCTTTATAGTGTGCTCTTGATAACTCAACTACCACAATCACAAGGGGAAGTCCTTTGACTGTAGAATATTGAACAAATGTGAAGGCTGCAAGCTGGTTATGGGCAGGGAACGTGTCTGCTAATTTTGTTGTATTGCACTCTCCCAAGACCTTAGTAGAGTGCTTTGCACATAGTAAGTGCTAAATAAACACCATTGATTGATTGAAGGCATGACTTTAACTTTTGGGGACTTGACCTCTACAGTCAAAGTCATGAAAATTGGAAAAACACCCAGATTTGAAGACATTCCTTATAGAAATCTAAAAGGAAGAAGTCTTCATCTTTGATTATCTGCAATTAGATCTTCCTCAGAAAAAGAGACGTCATGGCATTCATCCAGTATAAGGTTTGATACTTAATAGGTTCTGAATAAATGCCATGGATGCACTGACTGAGAAACTGCACTGAGAAATTCAAATATTCTGCTGAAGTAAAACCGAAAAAAAACCAAAAAACCCATAAAGATTTGCAAATAGTCAGCGAGTCACCACACAAAGGATGTCCTTTTCGTGTGCACTATACATCTATTTTTATGGCATTTGTTAAATAGTTACTATATACCAAGCACAATATTAAGAGCTGGGGTAGATACATGCTAATTAGGTTGGACATAGTCTATGTCCCACATTGGGCTCACACTGGAAATTCTCATTTTACATATGAGGTATCTGAGGTACAGGGAAGTTAAGTGACTTGCCCAAGGTCACACAGCAGATAAGTGGTAGAGTCGGGATTAGAACTCAAGTCCTTTGACTTCCAGACCTATGCTTTAACCACTAAATCATGAAAGAGCACAGGCTTGGGAGTCAGAAGTCATGGGTTCTAATCCCTGTTCCGCCACTTATCGGCTGTGTGACCTTGGGCAAGTCACTTAACTTCTCTGGGCCTCAGTTACCTCATCTGTAAAATGGGGATTATGATTGTGAGCCCCCGTGGGACAACCTGATCATCTTGTATCTCCCCAGCACTTAGAACAGTACTTTGCACATAGTAAGTGCTTAACAAATACCATTATTATCATTATTATCATTATTCTAATCCCAACTCTGCTACTTCTCTGATGTGTGGCCTTGGGCAAATCACTTCACTTCTCTGTGCCTCAGTTGCCTCATCTGTAAATTGGGGATGAAGACTATGAGTCCTACGCAGGACAGGGACCCATGAAACCCGATTTGCCCGGTATCCATCCCAGCACTTAGTACAGTGCCTGGGACCTAGTAAACACTTAACAAATATCACAATTATTATTATTATAGTTCAGTAGATGCACAAGCAGAGACAAAAGTGGGTGTTATACTCAGAAGACCACACTCAAGAAGTGGGGGAGGGCAAAAAGGACACTTTTCTGCAAAGTTCACAACCCACTTTGTACTGCTCATATATTACACCTGCTCCCTGGGCCACAGTTCTCCTCTCTCTGTCCGTGTTCCCTAAGGCCTTTGTTTCTACTCTCGTTGTTATGCTCTGCCACCCTCTCTCTGCCTGTAGAATACAATATGTTTCTTTACCAACACATCTGGATATTCCTACAGGGGAGTGTTCTGTTTCCTTTCACCAACTGTTCTCGCAATATTGGCACCTCCCCTTAGAGTGGTTTTCTTGCTTTACAGGGAAAATTATCACCTTAGTTTACATTATACTCCTTCCCTTTATGACTTTACGATATCCTTTTCAGAGCCCAGACCAAAATGAAGTCTAATTTGTGTAATTTGGCACTCTAGACTGGACTCGCACACTACAGAGATGGAGATAGAAGCTGTGTTCCGGGTAAGCACTCAATACGTACTATTGATTGCAAAGCACAGCTGCTAGATTGCCCATTGATCTGGGTTTCGGCTGGTTGGTCCCCTGTCCAATATGGATAAGACATACCACCCCCATACGTCTGCTGTATTCATTTTAATGCTCCATTAAGTCATGGTTCCCACCACCTGATTCCACAGCTTGACAGCGTGGCATAGTGGATAGAGCACAGACTTGGAAATCATAAGGTCATGGGTTCTAATAATAATAATGGCATTTTATTAAGCACTTACTATGTGCAAAGCACTGTTCTAAGTGCTGGGGAGGTTACAAGGTGATCAGGTTGTCCCTCAGGAGGCTCACAGTCCTAATCCCCATTTTACAGATGAGGTAACTGAGGCACAGAGAAGTTAAGTGACTTGCCCAAAGTCACACAGTTGACAGTTGGCAGCGTGGGATTTGAACCCATGACCTCTGACTCCAAAGCCCATACTCTTTACACTGAGCCATGCTGCTTCTCATCCCACCTCTGCCACTTGTCTGCTGTCTGACTTCGGTTAAGTCACTTCATTTCTCTTGGCCTCAGTTGCCTCGTCTGTAAAATGGAGATTGAGACTGTGAGCCCCATGTGCGACAGGGACTGTGTCCAACCTGATTTGCTCGAATCCACCCCAGCGCTTCACAGTCTTAATCCCCATTTCACAGATGAGGGAACTGAGGCACAGAGAAAGTGAAGTGACCTGTTTAGGGTCACCCAGCAGGCAAACGGGAGAGCTGGGATTAGAACCCAGGTCCTCTGACTCCCAGGGCCAAAATCTTTCCACTAGGCTATGCTGTTTCTCTTTGAGCACGTTGCTCATTGCTCTTCTTTCCTTCCTGATACTTCGAATAAAGTGATTTAGAAGACAAGA
The DNA here is from genome assembly GCF_015852505.1 of Tachyglossus aculeatus. Taxonomy (NCBI): domain Eukaryota; kingdom Metazoa; phylum Chordata; class Mammalia; order Monotremata; family Tachyglossidae; genus Tachyglossus; species Tachyglossus aculeatus. The sequence goes on from NC_052069.1 coordinate 25,862,458, forward strand.
ATTATATAAAACTGGGGGTATAAATTGACAGAGTTTTTCAAAATCCTGAACACTGTATAAATTCCAACTTCTAACTAGTACAAAGTCAAAGCAGTAGTAGTAGGAGTAATTAAGTTTTTTGAGTAACTATTGAATGCAGACACTGCATTAAGTGCTTGGAAAAGTCCTTCAGAAGTATCAGATGCGTTCCCCACCCAGAAGCAGCGTGAACTCTAACATAGGAGACATGAAAGTATTCATAAACAATGGAACCAAATAAATAAATTGAATGGAAATGCTCAAGCACAGAGGATGGGATTATATAAATAAATACATTAGTGCAAGAAGAAGCTAAGGGGTTCATAAATTTTGGGGTGTAATGGAGGTTGAGGGTGAGGAAGGATGAGGCCAGAATTGGTTGGGATAAAGGAGGTACAGGCTGGAAATTGTGAGAAGAACGTATCAACTCCAGTGGAGTACCGATGCCATAGTGCCAGAAACGAAAGGCAATTGACCAAGTCAGAAGAGCTCATCCAGTTTCTCCTAAATACCAGAGTAAACTCCCTTCAAATTCAAGTCATTTTCCCCGTACATAACAGCATGGAACAAATTTGCTACATCCTCCCTTCTTTTGAAATATCTAAAAATATCCTTGAAAAACAAGCCCTGCTTGAGAACACTGGAATATGGTATCATCTAATGAAACAGAACAGACAGACAGAGAACATCAGGCCAGAGAACATCAGGCCAAAGACATCACTGAGGATGCCTCTGCGTTATACAAATAGCAACACTGACTCAGAATGATACTAAAATGGTGCACTGATAATTACAACGGAGCGTGGAGGCCAGCTAGCATCCCAAGTGACAACAACTGTTTTTTTCATGTGCAGACAAAGGTCAAGCATAATGGACCTTTTACCTTCAGGCGTTTTACAATAATGTCGAGCAAACTCAAGGGAGCCGCTTCTCTTCTGCCGCAGAAACAGAAGCTTTGCTTCATTTCCTGACTGTGCACCTTTGATTACAACTGAGACTTCTCCCTCTCAAAACGCACCCTGGCGAGGCTAATTACGGATGTTTGCCAAATTTATAATCCAAGTGCTAACATTAAAAATTCTATTTAAACCATAAAGCTGTTTATTTAGAGGAAATAAAAGTAATAGATGAAGATACATTACAAAGTGGGAAAGTAGTCAGAAGAGCCCCAAACTATTTCACGGTGGCTTCGAGAAGCCTGTATTCCAACAATTCTAAAATAACCACATTTCAGGAATAGAACTGCTGTCGATGAGATCGGCACGGACCAGAAAATTAAAAACAAGCTGACACTCTGACTTAGACCAGTAAAAAATTTCCATTCCATGTCTGATAGGGTATGATAGCATGAGTCTACAGTGATGTTTAATGTTTTAGTGTGGACACTCTCCTCCAATGATTGAGTAATGATACTGATTCAGATCCTTACCAAATTTAATGCCCTGTACTGTGTGTTTGGAAAAGCATAGCAGAAATGCAAGGCATAGGTCCTGCCCACAAGGGACTTAAACTCTAATGTTGGAGATAGACCTGAGCATATTTATAAACAGTGGAATAAGAAGAAGTAAGATTGAATGTCCAAGTGTTGAAGATGGGTATAATTAAAGCTAGAGGCTCTAAGTATTTAAATGTTGGATTGGTTGTAGAAGCTATTTGATTTGCTTTGTGGTATTTTCAGGGAAGGAAGTTCAGATACTCATTCATTTTTACCCAGTTGCTTCAAGCCATCTCCAAGACCTCAGGTTCTCAGTGTTTGGGAGTTAGGGAGAGAGAAGAGTTTAACAAAATAGCAATTCTTCAGTTGATGCGTTCCCAGAAATAGTAGAATTACCAACATACTAACGACTCCAGACTCACGGAGAACAGCTAACTAAAATAGATTTGACAAGCTGGGACCTATAATACAACTCTGTTTTATTTCAGCGGTGATGGGGCTTGAATGATATTGATAATAATAACAACAGTAATACATTGCTGAAGTGTTTACTCTGTTCCAAATACTGCATTCATCTCTGGTGAAGATAATAAGATAGTCAAGTTGGACACAGCCCCTAACCCACATGGGGTCCATTCCTTCATTCATTCAATCGTATTTATTGAGTGCTTACTGTGCGCAGAGCACTGTACTAAGCGCTTGGGAAGTACAAGTTGGCAACATATAGTGATGGTCCCTACCCAACAGCGGGGGTTCACAGCCTAAGTAGGCGGGGGAACAGGTATTTACATCTACATTTTTATAAATGAGGAAATTGAGGCAGAGCAAAGTTAAGTGACTTGCCAAAATCATACAGCAAGGCCCGTCTTCTTTCAACCAGGAACTAAGGCATCTAAGAGCTTCTGGAATTGCCTCCTGCAGCCAGCACTTAGTACAGTGCTTTGCACAGAGTAAGTGTTTAATAAATACCACTGATCGATTGCCATGAAGTCAAACTACTTTCAGAGATCAGTGACCACAAGCGTCACAAGTATTCTTCTCTATCCCTAGCACTGAGGAGCCTGGGACCCCTGCTCAAACTCTCCCCCAGCGAAGAACCCCATCCTCTTTCAAATCCGCCAATCTACAGCTCCAGGTTCCTCCTCCCCAGAACCCACTTGAAATCCTATCTCATCAAGAAGCTTTCCCAGTTGATTTTATCCTACCCAGACCACAGCCTCACAACTACCCTCTCTGCACTTATGTGCTACCCGCCACGGCCACCCGTAGCACTTCTAATAATTATGGTATTTATTAAGTACTTACAATGTAAATATAATAATAATAATAATGGTGATATTTGTAAAGTGTTTACTACATGCCAGGTGCTGTTCTAAGTGGTGGAGTAGATACAAGATAATTGGGTTGGACACATTCCCTGTCCCACATAGGGCTCACAGTCTTGATCCCCATTTTACAGATGAGGGAGCTGAGGCAGAGAAGTAGAGGTCACACAGCAGGCAGGTGGCAGAGAAAGAATTTGAACCCATGCCCTTCTGACTTGCCAGCTATGCTCTATCCACTAGACCATGCTGCTTCTTGTTAGGTGCTTACCATGCGCCAGGTAATGTACTAAGCGCTGATGTAGATACAAGATAATCAGGTTGGACATAGTCCATGTCCCAAATGGGACTCACAGTCTTAATCCCCATTTTGCAGATGAGGTAACCGAGGCATAGAAAACTTAAGTGACTTTCCCAAGAACAGCAAGCAGACAAGTGGCAGAGCGGGGATTGGAAGCCAAGTCATCTGACAACAAGGCCCGTGCTCTATCCACTAGGCCAAGCTATCTCTTGTTAAGTGTATACTATGTACCAGGCACTGTACTAAGCGCTGAGAGTAGATACAGTATAATCAGTTTCGACACAGTCCATATCCCCCATTGGACTCACTGTCTAAATCCCCATTTTACAGATGAGGTAATTGAGGCACAGAGAAGTGGCTTATCCAAAGTCCCACAGCAAACAAGTAGTGGAGCTGTGATTAGAACACAGGCCCTTCTGACTCCTAGGCCTGTGGTGTCTCAATCAATCAATCATATTTATTGAGCGCTTACCGTGTGCAGAGCACTGTACTAAGCGCTTGGGAAGTACAAGTTGGCAACATATAGAGAGGGTCCCTACCCAACAGTGGGCTCACAGTCTAGAAGGGGACTGTCTCCACTAGGCCATGCTGCTTCTCCCTTAATTTTATGTCAGTTATCCCACTTTATCCTCCAACATCCCTGAGAGGTCTCTCCCACCTCCAACCCCTTGTTCATTCCCTCCTCCATGTCTGCTACTCCCACTCCCTTCATATGGAACAGACCATTGCTTTCCCCATCTCCCAAGCTTTTCTGGAATCACATACCCTCCAAGATGTCTTCCTCAATTAATCTCTCACCTCCCCAACTTTCATTTCACTTCCACTCATCACCTAGCATTCACCACCACTGTGGTACTTACGCAAATATATATTCTATTACTCTCTCTGATCCTTAATTAATTCTTCATTCATACTCTGGAATAATTACTCATTACTTTAATCATCATCATCATCATCAATCGTATTTATTGAGCGCTTACTGTGTGCAGAGCACTGTACTAAGCGCTTTGGAAGTACAAGTTGGCAACATATAGAGACAGTCCCTACCCAACAGTGGGCTCACAGTCTAAAAGGGGGAGACAGAGAACAAAACCAAACATACTAACAAAATAAAATAAATAGAATAGATATGTACAAGTAAAATAAATAAATAGAGTAATAAATATGTACAAACATATATACAGGTGCTGTGGGGAAGGGAAGGAGGTAAGACGGCGATAATACCACCAGAGTCTCAAGAAATAGCAGTTATTAAGCTCCTACTCCATGTGTAGGACTGTTCTAAATATTTGGAACTCTCAGAGGGTCAGGATTATGTATACTAGTTCTACTTTATCTTGTCTTATGCCGTTGAGTCATCACCAACCCACAGCAACACCACGGACCCATCTCTACCAGAACACCCCACTCTCCATCTGCAATCATTCTGGTAGTGGATCCGTAGAGTTTCCTTGGTAAAAATACAGAAGCGGTTGACCACTGCCGCCTTCCGTGCAGTAAACTCAAGTCTCTGCCCTCGACTCTCTTCCATACTGCTGCTGTCCAGCATGGGTGAGTTTTGACTTTTAGCAGATTGCCTTCCACTTGGTAGCCACTGCCCAAATTAGGAATGAAATGGGTAGGCCTCTGCTTGACCCTCCCTCCCGTAGCCAAGACTGGTAGAGTACTGAAAACTCTTCAGGTGTGATCCTGGGAGGGGGAGTTCTACTGTAAACTCCCACAGATTTAATACAGTTGCTACAAACACCGTAGGTCCGAAACCTATTGGTTTTGACCACTGTAGTTGTAAATATTTTGTTATATGTCTCCCTTGTTAGAGTGCAAGCTCCATAATAATAATGATGGCATTTGTTAAGCGCTTACTATGTGCAAAAGCACTGTTCTAAGCGCTGGGGAGGATATAAAGTTGTCCCACGTGGGGCTCACAGTCTTAATCCCCATTTTACAGATGAGGTAACTGAGGCACAGAGAAGTGAAGTGACTTGCCCAAAGTCACACAGCTGACAATTGGAGGAGCCGGAATTTGAACACATGACCTCTGACTCCCAAGCCTGTGCTCTTTCCACCGAGCCACGCTGCTTCTCCATATGAGTCACTACTCTTCAGCCCTTCTCAAGCGCTCAGTAAAGTGAACTGCACAAGTGGGGGGGCACTCAAAAAATTTCCTACTACTATTACTTCTAACAACCAAAGCTAATCCTAGCCTAACTTTTAAATGAATTGTCTACGAAGTCTAATAGTTTGTGGGCAACCCCCACCACTTAAAAAAAAGTGTGTTGGGATGTGGGTGTGTGTGTGTGTATGTGAGAAAGAGAGAGAGAAAGTGGGATAAGAGAAAGAATGGAATTACAGAAATCTTAGGCTCATGTTCTCAAAGATCAGTAGCTCCCTGTAGATTTAAAATTTGCAATTGTGTTTTAAGGAGCCATTATGACTATATATATTATCACAGCAGATTAAGAACCACCATGATGTAGAGGTTGAGCTACATAAAGTTGATAAGGATATTAAAATCATTTATGCAAAAATGAGCACGAGGGAAGAAATAAGCACTTTAAGATCTCTAAAGGCTTCAAAACAGAAGGAAAAAAAATGCTCACACACAAGATGGGCTTCCAAACCTCTTGTTCCACTAACTGGAGTGGAACTACATTTTTAAAGAATATTGCTTTTTGGTCAAAAAGTTTAAAGATGGGATATTAATGGATGAGGAAAGCAAATGTTTTTCTTATACTGTGCACGTTTATGGCATTTATTTATTTTGCTTCTGCCAGACACAACTATATTAAGGCCAGCACTTCACTGGGCTTATGCTGCTACTGTCCCTTGATAAAGTTTACAAAAAATAGTTCAATCAAAAGAGCAAGAAATAAGAAATGGATGTAACAGATCTTACTGGCAATAAAAAGCTGAAGGAGAGTGCATTCCGGCCCATATTAAAGCTGCTGGGATGGAGGTCCTTCTCTTTGAAAAAAAGTGCATAAATGATGTAGTGCATTCAAGGTGAAAATAAAAGCACTTTAACCTAGCAAACCATTTATTAGCTTTTCTTTCTTAACTGGCACAGTGTGTAGTGGTTCTGCCACCAACCAACTCCTTCAGAAATATTTATTTCAATAGACGGGTGATTGCATCTTCTAATGAGGACATTGATAAAAGGGTGAACTCTGCTAATGAAAGGTGCTTTCAGTGTTTGAAGGATTCTGATGGAGATTAATTGGTACATGTTCCATTTGCTGCCAAAAATTTGCTAATACCAGTCATCCCACAAAGGGCTAAAACAGCTCTTGAGAACTCTCAGAGAGCAGGGTGTTGAAGACTTGAATATCAGCTTTAATCTGACCTTGGTCAGCCAGGTAGGAAGCAAAATGCTTCAGGTGGTCCTTGGGCCTCTAGAATCCTTGATAGAATGGCCAGATGTTCCCCTCAAAGGCAATAACATGGAGCTGGTGAACTTAACAAGCAATGCAGATGTCTCAAATACCAATCAATCATATTTATGGAACATTTATTATGCGTAGAGTGCTGTACTAAGTACTTGGGAGAGTAAAATGCAACAGAATTAGCAGACATGAACTTACATAATGAACTTACAGTCTGAGGACAACGGTATTGATTAAGTGCTCGCTATTCATTCATTCAGTCAGTCATATTTATTGAGTGCTTACTGTTTGCAGAGCACTGTACAAAGGGCTTGGATGAGTACAAAACAATAAGTAGAAACATTCCCTGCCCACAGTGAGTCTGCAGTCTAAAGGGGAAGACACACATTAATATAAATAAATAAATTACAGATGCATTTGTAGGTGCTGTGAGGCTGGGAGGGGTGATGAATAAAGGGAGCAAGTCAGGGTGATGCAGAAGGGAGTGAGAGAAGAGGAAAGGAGGACTTAGGGAAGGCCTCTTGGAGGAGATGCAACTTCAATAAAGCTTTGAACAAGGGAGAGTAATTGTCTGTTGGATTTGAGTAGGGAAGGCATTCCAGGCCAGAGGCAGGATGTGGTTGAGGGGTTGGCAGCTAAATAGATGGGATCAAGACACTGTGGGAAGGTTATCGTTAGAAGAACAAAGTGTACAGGCTGGGATGTAGTAGGAGAGCAGCTAGGTGAGGTAGGAAGAGGCAAAGAGATTGAGTGCTTTAAAGCTAAGGGTGAGGAGTTTTTGTTTGATGCAGAGGTGGGTGGTGGAGTTTCTTGAGGAATGGGGAAACATGGACTGAACAATCTGTAGAAAAATGATCCAGGCAGCAGAGTGAAGAAGAGATGGGAGTGGGGAGAGGCTGGAGACTGGGAGGTCGGCAAAAAGGCTGATGGTAATCCAGGTGTGATAGGATAAGTAACTGTATTAATGTGGTAGCAGTTTGGATGGAGAGGAAAGGGAGGATTTTAACTATGTTGTGAAGGCAGGACTGACAGGATTTACTAATGGACTGAATATGTGGGTTGAATGAGAGGGAGGAGTTAAGGATATCGCCAAGGTTAGGGGCCTGTGGGACAGGAAGAATGGTAGTACTATCTACAGTGATGGGAAAGTCACGGGGAGAATGGGATTTCGGTGGGAAGATAAGTTTGGTTTTGAACATGTTAAGTTTGAGGTGATAGGGGGACATCTGGAAGGCAGGAGGCAGTGCGAGACTGCAGAGAGGGAGAGAGATCAGGGCTACAGATGTAGATTTTGGTATCATCCGCATAGAGATAGTAGTTGAATCCATGAGAGTAAATGAGTTATCCAATTAAGAGGGTGAAGATGGAGAATAGAAGGGGACCCAAAACTGAACCTTGAGAGACCCACACAGTTAGGTGGTGGGAGGTAGAGGAGGAGTCCACGAAGGAGATCGAGAATGAGTGTCCAGAGAGATAAGAGGAGAACCAGGAGAGGACAGTGTTAGTAAAGCCAAGGTTGGATATTGTTTCCAGGAGAAGGGGGTGGCCGACTATAGAAGGCAGCTGAGCAGTTTAAGAGGATTAGGCTGGAATACAGGCTGTTGGATTTGGCAAGAAGGGGATAATTGATGACCTTTCAGAGGGTGGTTTCTGTGGAGAAAAGGGGATGGAAGCCAGATTGGAGGGGGTTGAGGAGAGAATTGGAGGAGAAGAATTTGAGAAACTGAGTGTAGACAACTCACTCTGGGAGTTTGGAGAGGAATGGTAGGAGGGAGGTGGGATGATAACTGCAGGGAGTTGTGGGTCAAGGGAGGGTCTTCTTAGGACACGGGAGACAAGCTCAGTAGGTGCCAAGCACAGTATTAAAGACTGGGGTGGATCCAGGATAATCAGGTTGTGCCTTGGCCTTGTCCCACAAAGGACTAACAGTATAAGTAGGAGGGAGAAAAGGTACTGAATATCCAATATACAAATAAAGAAACTGAGCCACGCAGAAGTTACATGACTTGCCCTAGACCTCACAGCAGGCAAGTGGCAGAGCTAAGACTAATACCCAAGTCTTATCTATGCCAGGCTAATACAAAAGGGAAGGAGAACAGATTGTTTACTCCGATTTTACAGGTGAGGAAATTGAGGCACAGAGAAGTTAAGTGACTCCAAGATATCACAAGAGTCCTATGCTCTTTCCACTAGGCTACACTGCCTCTCTGGGGACACTCTGGATGAACACTATTTAGGAGTGGGGCTTTTCAAGATTTTCTAGGCCAGGAGGTTTTCAGGGAAAGGTGCACTTGACTGTTAAAAAGCCAAGAGAGTAACTTATTCTGCACCTTCTCTCCTATATGCCCTTGGGAATTGGAGAATTTCCCTACAGACCAAATGATTCATTTGATCAGCAAGAGGTAAGAGGTGTGCAAACATTCTTCATCCTGTTTTAGCATCAACAGTATAATCAATGTCCTGCTATATGTAGACCACTGTATTAGGTACTTGGAGAATATTCAATCAGTCAAATGATGGTATTTATTGAGTGCTTACTGTGGACAAAGCACTGCACTAGGCACTTGGGAAAGTACAGTATTTCAGAGTTGGAGATGTTCCCTGCCCCCAAGGAGCTTACAGTCTAGAAGTGAAGACACGCATTAATACACGTAAATGCTACAGATATGCACATCGTGTTGTGGAGTGAATAAAGGATGAAATTCCAAGTACAAAGTGCTGCAAAAGGAATGGGAGAAGAGGAAATGGTTGAGTTCTTACTGTGTACTGAGTGCTGTACTAAGCACTTGGGAGAGTACAATACAATAGTATTGGTTAGACACTTTCTCTGCCCACAATGAGTGTATCACCTGGATCTGACAGGATTCCCCCAGAATAGTCAAAAAATCTGGGAATGTATTGTGAAGTCAGTGCACCCTTGTTCTTACACCGAAAACTAAGGAATGCCACCTAACTCAGTGGTACTACTACAATTCTCGTCTCCAAGAAAAATGGGAAAACTACCAAGGAATCTCAATATTTTCCACTGCCTTCAAGAATTCTAGCCAGAATCCTTTGGGGTAGGCTATCAACTTAGATAACTGTGTAGTACTTGTATCATTACTGTGCCTTTAGACCAAAACACAAAACAGCAGATATGATCTTTGCAGCAAAGCTGATGCCTGAAAAATTCTGGGAGCTGCACTAGGCTCTCCCTACCGTGTGATCGCTGACCGAAAAAAGTATAAATATTTGACACCATTAATGCACTTGGGTTCAGGCTACTCTTCTGGATAATAAGCTCCTTAAGGGTAGGTGTCATATCTACCCTTTCCCCCTCCCCATCCCCCCTGATTTACCCCCTTCCCCTCCCCACAGCACCTGTATATATGTATATATGTATATGTGTTTGTACATATTTATTGCTCTATTTATTTTACTTGTACATATTTATTCTATTTGTTTTATTTTGTTAATATGTTTTGTTTTGTTGTCTGTCTCCCCTTTCTAGACTGTGAGCCCGCTGTTGGGTAGGGACCGTCTCTATATGTTACCAACTTGTACTTCCCAAGTGCTTAGTACAGTGCTCTGCACACAGTAAGTGCTCAATAAATACGATTGAATGAATGAATATCTAGTAAGTCTATTGTACTCTCCCAAGGGCAAAGCACAGCACCCTGCCCAGAGCAAGGACTCAGCGAGTAGCATATATCGAATCAATCAGTCTACTGAGTGCCCACATTTCCTCCCCTCCAATTCTCTCCTTGACCCCCTCCAATCTGGTTTTTGCCAACTAGGCTCCACAGAAACTGCCCTTTCATAGGTCATCTTCTTGCAAAATCCAACATTTATTCCATCCTGATCCTTCTCGACCTCCCAGGTGCCTTTGACACTGTCGACCACCCTCTTCTCCCAGAAACATTAACCAACCTTAGCTTCCCTGACACTGTTCCTTCTCCGTTTCTTTCACGGGCTCCTCCTCTGCCTTCCACAGCCTAACAGTGGGCATCCCTCAAGGGTCAATTCTTGGTCCCCTTCTATTCTCCAACTCCACCAACTCCCTTGGTGAATTCGTTCACTCCCACAGGTTCAATTATCTTCTCTATGTGGATGATTCCCAAATCTACATCTCCAGACCTGATCTCGCTCCTTCTCTACTGTCTTCCATTTCACCTTCCTTCAGGACATCACTACTTGGGTGTCCCAGTGACCCCTCAAATTTAAAATGTCCAAACCAGAACTCTTTATCTTCCTATCCAAACCCTGTCCTCCACGTGACTCTCTTATGACTGTAGACAGCACCAGCATCCTCCCTGTCTCACAAACTCAGAATCTTGGCATTGCCTCTATTTGCCACTCACATTCATCCCACATAATCAATCTGTCACCAAATCCTGTCTCTTCTACCTTCACAACATCACTAAAATCTGCCCTTTCTTAGCCGTCAAAACTGCTATCACTCCATGTACATATCCTATCCCACCTTGATTAGTGTACCAGTCACCTTGCTGATCTCCCAGCCTCCTGTCTCTCCTCACTCTATTCCATACTTTGCTGCCTGGATCATTTCTCTAGAAACCTGTTCAGTCCAAGTGTCCCCACTCCTAAAGAACCTCCAGGGGTTGTCTATTCACTTTTGCATCAAACAGAAACTCCTTATCATTGGCTTTAAAGCACCCAATCACCTTGCCCCCACCTTACTTTACCTCCCTCATTTCCTAGGTCATCCACTTAACTTTCTATAATATCAACCTACTCACTGTTACTCAGTCTCATCTATCTTGCCATTGATGTCTTGCCCACATCTTCTCGCCTTGCCCAAGTCTCTCCCCACTTCAGTCTATACTTCACGCTGCTGCCCGGATCATCTCTGTGCAGAAACTCTCTGGGCATGTTACACCCCTCCTCAAAAATCTCCAGTGGCTGCCTGTCAACCTACGCATCAAGCAAAAACTCCTCACTTTTGGCTTCAAGGCTGTCCATCACCTCGCCCCCTCCTACCTCACCTCTCTTCTCTCCTTCTACAGCCCAGCCCGCACCCTCCACTCCTCTTCTGCTAACCTCCTCACTGTACCTCATTCTCAACTATCCCGCCGGCGACCCCCGGCCCACGTCCTCCCCCTGGTCTGGAATGCCCTCCCTCCACACATCTGCCAAGCTAGCTCTCTTCCTCCCTTCAAAGCCCTACTGAGAGATCACCTCCTCCAGTAGGCCTTCCCACACTGAGCCCACTTTTTCCTCTCCTCCTCCCCATCCCCCACCCTACCTCCTTCACCTCCCCATGGCACCTGTATATATGTTTGTACAGATTTATTACTCTACTTATTTTACTTGTACATATTTACTATTTTATTCTGTTAATGATGTGCATTTAGCTTTAATTCTATTTATTCTGATGACTTGACGCCTGTCCACCTGTTTTGTTTTGTTTTTTTGTCTGTTTCCCCCTTCTAGACTGTGAGCCCGTTGTTGGGTAGGGACCGTCTCTATACGTTGCCAACTTGTACTTCCCAAGCACTTAGTACAGTGCTCTGCACACAGTAAGCACTCAATAAAAATGATTGAATGAATGAATGAATGAATCCTGCCCTTGATCTGGAACACCCTCCCTCTTCATATCCAAAATCTTCAAAACCTCATTAATTGCACATCTCTAAGTGGACTTCTCTAAGCCCTAATTTCCACTTCTCCCACCCCATTCCGTATCTCCCTCACTCTTGGATTTGCACCCTTTATTCACCCTTCCCTAACTCCACATCACTTGGCTACCTATTTATAATTAATTTATTGATTAATATTAATGTCTATCTCACCTCAACAATAAGCTCACTGTGGGCAGGGATCATGTCTACCAACTCTGTCATATTGTACCTTCACAAGGGCTTAGTACAGTGCTCTGCACACAGCAAGTTCAAAATAAATACTATTTACTGATTGAATGGATTCATTCATTCATTCATCATATTTATTGAGTACTTACTGTGTGTAGACCACTGTACTAAGCACTTGGAAAGTACAATTCAGCAACAGAGACAATCCCTATCCAACAGTGGACTCACATTCATTCATTCATTCAATCATATTTATTGAGCACTTACTGTGTGCAGAGCACTGTACTAAGCGCTTGGGAAGTACAAGTTGGCAACATATAGAGACGGTCCCTACCCAACAGTGGGCTCACAGTCTAGAAGGGGGCTCACAGAGTCTAGAAGGGGGGAGACAGACATCAAAACAAGTAAACAGGCATCAATGATTGACTACCCTCTTATCTTTCTCTTTCTTCTCTCCTTTCCCACTCCTCCTTTTTTTTTCCTCCTCCTGCCCTTCACTGCTAGTCTTAATTGTCCCAGAATAGCCCTTTCCCCCTCTTGGGGTTGCAAAATTATGCAAGAAATGGAACACTTATCTGAGTGACTATTGTAGGTGGCTGCTCTGTGCTCTAGAAGTGAGTCTATTATGACCCAGCCCTGAAATCTAGTTCAAATATGGTGCTTTTATGGTTTTCGGAAACTAATCCCGATAGATCATCCTTAAAGAACCCTAAACCTCCTTACAGAGAAACTACAGCTGAATGACTTCATTACCGTAGAAATGTGATCTTTACAAGGAACAATGATTTCCACCTCGGGGATGAAATTTGCAAGGACCCATGGCTCTTTTAGTCATTTGAAGGAGCTAGTAAAGATAACAATATCCAATTCAATTGAAGGAAGGGAAGCAAAGTCAGCACAATGCATTACCGTAGCCTTCTGGATATTTTCCCATGTCATGGAACTGAAACTTGTTTTAGCCTTCTGAAAAATGTTGTTCTAAGATCATTTATCATATCTCACTGGGTCTACCCTTTAGCTCATGCCCAATAGTCCAACTGTTGGTTCAGCATTAATACCAATGATGTCCTATTAGTACTTCATCATTAATGAAGCTGCTAACCTCCTCACTGGGCCTCGTTCTCGCTTGTCCCACCGTCGACCCCCAGCCCACGTCCTTCCCCTGGCCTGGAATGCCCTCCCTCCACACATCCGCCAAGCTAGCTCTCTTCCTCCCTTCAAAGCCTTACTGAGAGCTCACCTCCTCCAAGAGGCCTTCCCAGACTGAGCCCCCTTTGTCCTCTCCTCCTCCCCATCCCCCCCACCCTACCTCCTTCACCTCCCCACAGCAGCTGTATATATGTTTGTACAGATCTATTGCTGTATTTTACTTGTACATATTTACTATTGTATTTATTTTGTTAATGATGCGCATTTAGCTTTAATTCTATTTGTTCTGACAACTTGATGCCTGTCCACCTGTTTTGTTGTCTGTCTCCCCCTTCTAGACTGTGAGCCCCTTGTTGGGTAGGGACCGTCTCTATATGTTGCCAACTTGTACTTCCCAAGCGCTTAGCACAGTGCTCTACACACAGTAAGAGCTCAATAAATATGATTGAATGAATGAATCAATGGTATTTATTGAGCACTTATCATGTGCAGAGCACTGTACAAAAATCCTTGGGACAGTTCAACACAACAGAATTAGCAGAAATGTTCCCTGCCCGCAATGAGCTCTAGAGGAGAGACAGGCGTTAACATAAATAATTTATAAGATACAATTTAAATATATTTACATAAATGCCATGGGGTGAGGGTGGGGCAAACATCAAATGCCCAAAGGTCACAGATCCAAGGGCATAGATGATGCAAAATAGTAGTGATGGCATTTATTAAGCGCTTACTATGTGCAAAGCACTGTTCTAAGCTCTGGGGGGGTTACAAGGTGATCAGGTTGTCCCATGGGGGGCTCACAGTCTTCATCCCCATTTTACAGATGAGGTAACTGAGGCCCAGAGAAGTGAAGTGACTTGCCCAAAGTCACACAGCTGACAAGTGGCGGAGCTGGGATTTGAACCCATACATCTGATTCCAAAGCCCGTGCTCTTTCCACTGAGCCACGCTGCTTCTCTATAAGCAAAAGGGAAAGGAAGCCGGCAAATGAGGACTCAATAGGGGAAGGCTTCTTGGAGGAGATGTGACCTTAATAAGGATTTGAAGAATAATAATAACTGTGATTATTTTGAACGCTATGTTCCAGGCACTGTCCTAAGTGCCAGGGTGGATACAAGCAAATCAGGCTGGACACAGTCCCTGTCCCACATGGAGCTCACGGTCTTAATCCACATTTTTCAGATAAGGGACATGAGGTACAGAGAAGTGAAGTGATTTCACTATGTGCACTATGTGCCAAGCACCGTTCTGAGCAGTAGGGGAGATACGAGTTGTCCCAAGTGGGGCTCACAGTCTTAATTCCCATTTTACAGATGAGATAGCCGAGGCCCAGAGAAGTGAAGTGACTTGGCCAAGGTCACACAGCTGACGAGTGGCAGAGGCGGAATTTGAACCCAAGACCTCTGACTCCAAAGCCCGGGCTCAGGCAGTTGGGCGTTTTGGAGCGGGCTTCTGATTTTTGTTCATCTAGGCCAGCTTTTCGAAAATCCAGATGAGACCCAAATCAGGTCTTGTAGACTGTGAGCCCACTGTTGGGTAGGGACCATCTCTGTATATTGCCAACTTGTACTTCCCAAGCGCTTACTACAGTGCTCTGCACACAGTAAGCGCTCAATAAATACCACTGAATGAATGAATGCATGAATTTGACCAAGGTCACACAGCAGAAGCATGTAGCAGAGCCATGATCAGAACCCAGGTCCTTCCGATTGCCAGAACCATTCTCAATCCACTAGGTTATGCTGCTTAGAAGGTGGGGAGAGTGGAGTTCTGGTGTGTATAGAAGGGGAGGGAGTTCCAGCCTTGTGTTAAGATGTCGGAAAGGGGTCAGTGGTGAGATAGACAAGGCTGCAGCACAGCGAGTAAACTGGAGCTATAGAGGAGCAAAGTGTGTTGGCTGGGCTGTAGTAAGTTCAGTGAGGTAAGGTAGGAAAGGGCAAGCTGATTGAGTGTTTTAAAGCCAACAGTAAGGAGTTTCTTTTAGATATGGAGGTACTTGGGCAACCACAGATGTTCTTGAGGAGTGGGGAAACATGGACTGTATGAGTTCCTAGAGAAATGATCCAGGCAGCAGAGTGAAGCATGGACTGAAGTGGGGAGAGACAGGAGGCAGGGAGGTCAGCGAGGAGGCTGTGGTAATCTAATCATCAAGGCAGGATAGGATAAATTCTTGGATTTTTTTAAATGGTATTTGTTAAGTGCTTAATGTGTGCAAAGCACTGTTCTAAGCGCTGGGGGGATACAAGGTGATCAGGTTGTCCCACGTGGGGCTCACAGTCTTAATCCCCATTTTACAGATGAGGGAACTGAGGCGCAGAGAAGTGAAGTGACTTGCCCAAAGTCACACAGCTGACATTGGCTTAACATGGTAGCAATTTGGATGGACATGAAAGACAGATATAGAAAATATAGATATTGTGTATATATCAGTAATGCTACTTATCTATTTTGATGCTATTGATGCCTGTCAACTGGTTTTGTTTTGGTTTTTTTTTTTGTCTGTCTCCCCTTTCTAGGCTGTGAGCCCGTTGCTCTTTGTCTCTATCTGAATTGTACTTTCCAAACGCTTAGTACAGTGTGCTGCACATAGTAGGTGCTCAATAAATACAATTGAATGAATGAATGAAAGGGCAGATTTTAACAATTTTGTGAAGGTGGAACCAAAATGATTTGGTAACAGATTGATTATGTGGTTTGAATGAAAGATGAGCTGAGGACAATGTCAAGGATATGAACTCTTGGGACAGGGAGGATGGTGGTGATGTCTATAGTGATGGGAAAGTCAGGGGAAGGATGGGGTTTGGGTGGGAAGATAAGGAGGTCTGTTTTGGACATATTTAGTTTGAAGGGTCAGCGGTGTTATACGTAGAGAAGTCCTGAAGGCAGGGATGGTAGTTAAACCCACAAGAACAAATTAGTTCTCTAAGGGATTGGGTGTAGATGGCGACCAGAAGGAGACCCAGAATTGAGCCTTGAGGAACCCCATTGTCAGAGGGTGGAAAGCAGATAAGGAGACTGCAAAAGAGATGGAGGAGGAGTGGTCAGAGAGACGAGAGGAGGACAGTGTCAGTGAAGCCAAAGCTGAATAAGGTGGGCTATAGTGTGGAAGGCTGCTGAGAGGTCTAGGAGGATTAGGGTGGAGTAGAGACCATCAGATTTGGTAAGAAGAAGATCACTGCTTACCTTAGAGAGTGAGGGGTGGAGTGAAGGGGGTGGAAACCGGATTGGAGGGGATCAAGGGGAGAACTGGAGGGGAAGAAATAAAGACAGCAGGCATACACAACTTTCTCAAGGAGTTTGGTGTTAATGGAGAGAGTAGTGCTCTGCTGGAAGTGAAGGAGAAGGGAGTTTCAGATAGGTGGGAGGATGTGACCAAGAAGTCTCAAGAGACCTGAGCTCTAGCCACAGCTCAGCTCCTTTTTTTGTGGTATTTGTTGAATGCATACTGTGTGTCAAGCACTATTCTAAGTGCAGGGGTAGATAGAAGTTAATCAGCCTCACCTCCCTTCTTTCCTTCTCCAGCCCAGCCCGCACCCTCCGCTCCTCTGCCACCGCAAACCTCCTCACCGGGCCTCGTTCTCGCCTGTCCCGCCATCGACCCCCAGACCACGTACTACCCCGGCCTGGAATACCCTCCCTCTGCCCATCCGCCAAGCTAGCTCTCTTCCTCCCTTCAAAGCCCTACTGAGAGCTCACCTCCTCCAGGAGGCCTTCCCAGACTGAGCCCCCTCCCTCCTCTCCCCCTCCTCCCCCTCCCCATCCCCTCGCCTTACTTCCTTCCCCTCCCCACAGCACCTCTATATATGTTTGTACAGATTTATTACTCTATTTATTTTACTTGTACATATTGACTATTCTATTAATTTTATTTTGTTAATATATTTCATTTTGTTGTCTGTCTTCCCCTTCTAGACTGTGAGCCCGTTATTGGGTAGGGACCATCTCTATATGTCACCAACTTGTACTTCCCAAGCACTTAGTACAGTGCTCTGCACACAGTAAGCACTCAATAAATACGATTGAAAGAATGAATGAATGAAAGATAATTGCTTGCTTGCTTAATTGTTGAACTGTAGTTTCCAAGCACTTAGTACAGTGCTTTGCACATAGTAAGTGCTCAATAGATACAACTGAATGAATGAATTGAAAGGTAAGACACAGCTCCTGGCCCACATGGGGCTCACAATCTAAGTAGGAGGGAGAACAGTCATTGAATCCCCATTTTACAGTTGAGGAAATTGAGCACAGAGAAGTGAAGTGACTTGTCCAAGGTCACACAGCAGGCAAGTGGCAGAGTCAGGATTAAAACCCAGGTCCACTGATTCCCAGGCCTGTGCTCTTTCTACAAGGCCACTGCTTCCACAGCAGCTCCTGCCTGCTGTGTGATCTATGTCAAATCACTGAATCTTTCCGGGATTCAATTTCTTCAAATGTATAATAACACCTGCCTCTCCCTATCTCACAGGGATGCTGTGAGAATAAAATGAGATAACTGATGTGAAACTGCTCTAGTGAAATTGAAACAGCTATACGAAAAAGAAAAGGATCATCATCATTATGATTATATTCATTATTACGGATAAAATAAGAATCTGTTCTAATGGGTTCATGGCATCTGTCAGATTTTTATTCGGTCTGTCAATTGTCAAGTGTGGGTCTGGCAGGGGGCTTCTGAATGCCTGGTGTTTTTATGTTTAGAGTCTGATTACCTCCTTCCTCATTTTCCACCACTGAATCCCAAGGATGGGAAGTGGCTGTGGTGCTCCCAGGAACTTGGGAAGGGTAGGGAGAGCCGAGAATGGCCTAGTGGAAAGAGAAAGGACCTGGGAATCAGACGGCATGGGTTCCAATCCGGCCTCATGCCAACTGCTTGCTGTGTGGCCTTGGGCAAGTTGCTTAACTTCTCTGTGCCTCAGCTTCCTCAACTGTAAAATGGGGACTAAATCCTACTCTCTCCTATTTAGACTGTGAGCCCCTTGTGGGACAGGGACTGTCCCCAGCCTGATAAAGCTTGTATCTATCCCAGAACTTAGTACAGTCGTTAACGCTTGGTAAGAACTTAAATACCATAAAAAAAATTGAGAGGCTCTGGAGAAAGTCAGATGATCGAGGACCTCAAAATAGTGAATGTGATGTCATTGCATTGTATTGAATGCCCGATGTAACATAGGTGACATCACACGGGCCTGCACTTCCAGGCCCTCACTGGCCACCGTATTTCTGGCCTTATAGGATGTCTCCATTCTGCAAGCATATTCTGCCACCAGTGGTAAAAACCAAGTACAAATTGTGAACAGACTCATTTCCCAAAGCCCACCTCTATTTCACTTGATTTCTAGCTTGCCTCAAGGACCATTTTAGCTCGTTAAAGGGTCCCAGGACACGAGAGAGTCATATGCAAAGGAGCTGTGAATAACCAGCATAAGCTGTTAATTTCACAGTGTCAAAATATTAGATTTGCATCTCTCGGCGGATAGCAGAACTTTTAAGAGGGGAATGACATCCCTCATTTCGTTCTCTGAAAGACTTTAAAGCAAGCAGTCCCACATTACACTTGTTCTAATCCATCGGCAAAGAGGGGATGGCAAGGCTGTGCCAGTCTGGATGGACTCTCCCGTTCATCCTCCAGAGCAGCATGCCAACCCGCGGCCTGGGCTCGCCATGCCCAGCCCGCCAGCTCAAGTCTCTTTGCGGTTCGGTACTTTACATGTCCACTGACCTCTGCACTTGGCTACATTTCCACAGCTGTTCACTGTCAACAACACAGGCCTCAAGCAATTGTCTAGTTGCATATTGTTTGCATATTCTAGCCACTCCCCATGGAGTTTCTGACCCTTCTGAGCTGAACCGCATAGTCCCGCTTCCCATTTCTGAAAATGAATTCGTTTGGGAACACCAACCCGATCATTCCATTGCCAAAGCCTTCTAAATGCACCTTCAGGCAGCCTGTGAATCACTCACTAGAACCAGCCGGAGCTTAGATTTTGAAAATGATGGTGATAATAGTAATAGTAATAATAGTAATATTATTTCCCTTCAAGGCCCTACTGAGAGCTCACCTCCTCCAGGAGGCCTTCCCAGACTGAGCCCCTTCCTTCCTCTCCCCCTTGTCCCCCTCTCCATCCCCTCATCTTACCTCCTTCCCTTCCCCACAGCACCTGTATATATGTATATATGTTTGTACATATTTATTACTCTATTTATTTATTTCACTTGTACATATCTATTCTATTTATTTTATTTTGTTAGTGTGTTTGGTTTTTTTCTCTGTCTCCCCCTTCTATACTGTGAGCCCGCTGTTAGGTAGGGACTGTCTCTATGCGTTGCCGACTTGTACTTCCCAAGCACTTAGTACAGTGCTCTGCACACAGTAAGCGCTCAATAAATACGATTGATTGATATTAATAATAACAACAATAATAATAAAAAATAGTTACTTGTTAAACATTTACCATGTGCCAAACACTGTTCTAAGCTTTAGATAGATACAAGTTAATCAGGCTGGACAGGGTCCCTTTCCCACACGGGGCTCACAGTCTACATAGGAGGGAACTTAATTCCAAGAACTACTAATTAGAGAGTCATCAGATTCTAGACTGTGAGCCCGTTGTTGGGTAGGGATTGTCTCTGTTGCTGAATTGTACTTTTCAAGCACTTAGTACAGTGCTGTGTACACAGTAAGCACTCAATAAATACGACTGAATGAATGAATTAAGCCTGCCAAAGATTCCTTCCATTCTTTTTATGTATCCTCTAACTGAAGAGTTGTGACTAGGTGAGTTTTGCCAACAGAATCATGTTCTAATATTTTAAAAATGAATTTAAAGCAGTAGGCTGGGTGATCTCAGAGAAGAGAACGATGCCATCTCTATATTTGTACATTCATGCGTATATAGTTTTCTCTATGTCAAGTAACCGGAAAATCTTAGAAAAAATTATATAGCCATCATTTCTGTTATAAGGCAGTAACTGTTCCAGGAGAATGCTGGGTTATGGGAAAATTTCAATATAGAAAGCACTGATTCAGTGGGAGTAAATGAATGTGGGCATAGATGATGTGAAGATAACATGCCTGACATTTTGTGATACAAATTCCTATATTATTCTTATATGCCCTATAGGTAGAGTGCTTTCCACGCTTGCCACTTACTGTCTTAAGTACAAAGAAGCGAAAACACCAAAGGCCAGTAAGTAGTGTTTGTCACAGTACAGTGAGACTTGACTGACAACAACTATTTCTTCCTGACAATGCTAACACATGGATCCTCGTAAAACAGAGCGGAATCAGTTTGGCATAAGAATTCATCTAGAGTGCTATATTTATATTGTGTAATTAGATTATGTGACATAGAAGAACTTGATTTAACGTGATGATTCTCTCATTCATTCATTCATTCAATCATATTTATTGAGCGCTTACTCTCTGCGAAGCACTGTACTAAGCGCTTGGGAAGTACAAGTTGGCAACATATAGAGATGGGCCCTACCCAACAATGGGTTCACAGTCTAGAAGGGGGAGACAGACAACAAAACAAAACATGTGGACAGGTGTCAAGTCGTCAGAACAAATAGAATTAAAGCTAAATGAACATCATTAACAAAATAAATAGAATAGTAAATATGAACAAGTAAAATAGAGTAATAAATTTGCACAAACATATATACAGGTGCTGTGGGGAGGGGAAGGAGGTAGGGCGGGGGGATGGGGAGGAGAAGAAGAAAAAGCGGGCTCAGTATCAGAAGGCCTCTTGGAGGAAGTGAGCTCTCAGCAGGGCTTTGAAGGGAGGAAAATCACACATCTTTTTATGGTATTTGTTAAGCTCTTACTAGGTGTAAAACACTGTTGTAAGTGCTGGGGTAGGTCAGTCACAGTCCCTGTATCACATGGGGCTCACGGTCTATATAGGAGAGAGAACAGATATTTAATCCCTATTCTATGGCTGAGGAAACTGAGGCACACAGAAATTGAGCGACTTGCCCAATGTCACACAGCAAGCAATTGGCAAAGCCAGAATTAGAACCCAGGTTCCTGCTCCCAGGCCCGTCCTCTTTCCATTAAACCATGCTGCTTCTCTCTCCCATTTGTAGAGTATTCTTTGAAGTTAGGAGCTCTCTAAGGTGAAAAAGATATGTAGGAAGCAAAAATGGGTCATAAAAGCCCTGTTCTCTTTTCTAAGAGTTTCTCAAGAGACCTTCTGCTTTCTCTGAAAATCCCCCCCACCACCACCACACCACCGCCTGTGCCTCCGACGCATCCCTTCTCACCTTATTAAAACACTTGCCCCTTCCCTCTTTCCTCCCATCTTCAATTGCCATCTTCAAATTGTTCACTCTCCAAAGGCTTCTTTCCCACTCCTTTCAAACATGCTCATGTCTCCCGTATCCCAAAAAAGCCCTCGCAACCCCACTGCTTCCTCTGGTTATCGCCCCACCTCAGTCATACCATTCCTCACCAAGTTTCTTAAGGGAACCGCCTCCTGTTTCTCTCCTCTAATGTCTCTTTCAACCCCTCCAATCTAGCTTCCATCCCCTTTGCTAAACAGAAACTTCCCTCTCAAAAGTCACCCATGATCTCCTTCTTGCCAAATCCAACAGCCTCTACTCCATTCGAATCCTCCTCTACCTCTCAGCTTTCCTTCTCCTGGAAACATTATCCAATCTTGGCTTCACTGGCACTGTCCTCTCCTGGTTCTCCTGCTTATTCTCTGGTCATTCATTCTCAGTCTCTTCATTCATTCTCAGTCTCTTTTGCAGCCTCCTCCTACTCCTCCTCTGCCTCCCACCTCGTAACTGTGGGAGTTCCTCAATGTTCAGTTCTAGATCCCCTTCTATTCCCCATCTACACCCCTTCCCTTGGAGAACTCATTCTCTTACATGGCTTCAACTACCATCTCTATATAGATTATTCCCAAACATCTCCAGTCCAGATCTCTCTCCTTCTCTGCAATCTTGTATTTCCTCCTGCCTTTAGGACATCTCTACTTGACTCTCCCAGAGGACCCTCAAATTTAACATGTCCAAAACAGAACTCCTTACCCTGGCATCCAAACTTACATCCCCCACCTTGACTTTCCCATCACTACAATCATCACTACCATCCTCTCCACCTCATAGACCCGTAATCTTGGAGTTATCCTCAACTTCACTCTCTCATTCAAAGCACATATTCCATCTGTCAGTAAATCCTGTCAGTTCAACCTTCACAATGTCACTAAAATCTGCCCTTTCCTCTCCATGCAGTTACCACATTTTTCAAAGCACTTATCCTATTGTCTTGATTACTGTATCAGCCTCCTTGCTGACCTCCCTTCCTTCTATCCCTCCCCAATCCAGTCCCTACTTCACTCTGTTGCCTGCACCATTTTCCTAGAAACCCATTCAGTCCATGTTTCCCCACACCTCAAGAACCTCCAGTGTTTGCATCAAACCACTGTTTGATGTACCTCCGTATCACGCAGAAACTCCTTAGATACCATTGGTTTTAATCACCTAACCTCCTCCTACCTTACCTCCCTAATTTCTTACTACATCCTAGGCCATCCACTGGCTCCTAAAATGCCAACTTAGTCACTGTACTTTGGCCTCATTCATTCATTCATTCATTCAATCTTATTTATTGAGCACTTACAGTGTGCAGAGCACTGTACTAAGCGCTTGGGAAATACAAGTTGGCAACATATAGAGACGGTCCCTACCCAACAGTGGGCTCAGACCTCATCTATCTTGCCACTGACTTCTTGCCCATATCCTGCCTCTGGCCTGGAATGCCCTATCTCTTCAAATCAGACAGGCTATCACTCTCCCTGCCTTATTATTAGCACATCTCTTTCAAGAGGCCTTCCCTATGTCCTCGTCTCTTCTTCTTCCACTCCTGTCTACAACTTCTTTGCACCCCCTCCTCTCCCTCCCCATCCCCCCCCACCTTACCTCCTTCCCCTCTCCACAGCACCTGTATATAGGTATATATGTTTGTACATATTTATTACTCTATTTTATTTGTACATATATATTCTATTTATTTTATTTTGTTAATATGTTTTGTTTTGTTTTCTGTCTCCCCCTTATAGACTGTGAGCCCGCTGTTGGGTAGGGGCTGTCTCTATATGTTGCCAACTTGTACTTCCCAAGCGCTTAGTACAGTGTTCTGCACACGGTAAGCGCTCAATAAATACGATTGAATAAATGAATGAACTTGGATTCACACTCTTTATTCAGCCCTCCCTCAGGTCACAGCACTTATGTATATAACCATAATTGATTTATTGATTTATATTAATGTCCGTCTCCCTCTCTAGACTATAAGCTTATTGTGGGCAGGGACTTTGCCAACTTTGACATACTGTACTCTCCCAAGTGCTTATTACAGTGCTCTGCACACAATAAGCTCTCAACAAATACGACTGATTAAACGATTCCTTGGTCTCAATCCATATCATATGACTTAAATCAAAAAGAAATAAAAATTGTGCTGGTACTTGTGGAAGGATGAAAATCTTGCTATCTTTCGCTGGTGAAAGGCCCACAGTTTAGGTTTATGAACACATCTGAGAAGTAGTGTAGCTTGGTGAAAAAAGCATGAGCTTGGAAGTCAGACGACCTGGGTTTTAAATCCAGCTCCAGCATTTGTGCATTGTGTGATCTTGCACAAGTAACTAAACTTTTCTCTGCTTGTTTCATCTGTAAAATGGAGATTAAATACCTTTTCTCTCTCCTATTTAATAATCTATTCCTACCTCAGTGCTTAATACTGTGCTGAGTACATAGTATACAATTTATCATTACCACATTTATTGTTAATATCGAATTATGACTGTAAATTCTAGGCTCATAGAAACGTTTATCAGTGTCAGTAGAGGTGTTCAATACTAGACCTGGGAGAAAACCAGTTAAAGTGACATGTGCATATAGTAAAGGAAGGAATAATGATAGTGGCATTTATTAAGTGCTCACTATGTGCAAAGCACTGTTCTAAGTGCTGGGGAGGTTGCAAGCCATCCCTCCTTCCTCTCCCCCTCCTTCCCCGCCTTACCTCCTTCCCCGCCCCACAGCACCTGTATATATGTATATATGTTTGTACGTATTTATTACTCTATTTATTTTATTTGTACATATTTATTCTATTTATTTTATTTTGTTAATATGTTTTGTTTTGTTCTCTGTTTCCCCCTTCTAGACTGTGAGCCCACTGTTGGGTAGGGACCGTCTCTATATGTTGCCAACTTGTACTTCCCGAGCGCTTAGTACAGTGCTCTGCACACAGTAAGCACTCAATAAATACGACTGATGATGATGATGATGATTAGAGTAATGAGTAATTATTCCAGAGTATGAATGAAGAATTAATTAAGGATCAAGGATTAAGGATTAAGGTGACCAGGTTGTTCCACGGAGGGCTCACAGTCTTCATCCCCATTTTATAGATGAGGTAACCGAGGCACAGAGAAGTGACTTGCCCAAAGTCACACAGCTGACAAGTGGTGGAGCCAGGATGTGAACCCATGACCTCTGACTCCAAAGCCCGGGCTCTTTCCACTGAGCCACCCTGCTTCTCCACGAATATGCATAGACAAAGCCAGTCTAGAGGGTCACAAGGCCGAGAGATTAAGATCGATACTTCAAGACTAGGTTGAAAGGACAGAAGGAAAGTAAGTGAAGAAGTGAAAGAGTGTCTGTAAATAGGAAGAAGTGAGAAAGATGAACGGAAACTGCTGATTGCGATAAAGGTGCAGGTGGGAACAAGTAGCAGCTCTGTTGCCCATAAAGCAACCTAAAATGAAGAGGCACCAATCCATAACCCTTAGCCAGCTTTCCCAGATGCTGGGCATACACTCAGCCCATGCACAAAGCCCTTTCTTCCAGAGTGCCAAAATAGCATCACTACCTCTAAGGGGTGATCAGTTGGTCAATAAAACCGTCCAATTCCTAATAAAAAAGGATGAAGGATAAACAGCCCCATTCCAACAAACACAGAAAGGTGTTGATTTGAGCAAAGTGTGTTGATTTGAGCAAAGGGCAAAACCATTTTGGGTCAGTGATCCACCCTTTTCTGCACCGTGCTTGATTACTTCAACCTAGAGAAGCACTTTGGCTCCATGGAAAGAGTCCAGGCTTTGGAGTCAGAGGTCATGGGTTCAAATCCCGGCTCCGCCAGTTGTCAGCTGTGTGACTTTGGGCGAGTCACTTCATCATCATCATCATCAATCGTATTCATTGAGCGCTTACTATGTGCAGAGCACTGTACTAAGTGCTTGGGAAGTATAAATTGGCAACATATAGAGACAGTCCCTACCCAACAGTGGGCTCACAGTCTAAAAGGGGGAGACAGAGAACAAAACCAAACATACTAACAAAATGAAACAGAATAGATATGTACAAATAAAATAAATGAATAAATAAATAGAGTAAGAAATATGTACAAACATATATACAAACATATATATATATATACATATACATTTCACTTCTCTATGCCTCAGTTACCTCATCTGTAAAATGGGGATTAAGACTGTGAGCCCCCTGTGGGACAACCTGATCACCTTGTAACCTCCCCAGCGCTTAGAACAGTGCTTTGTACATAGTAAGCGCTTAATGAATGCTATCAAAAAAAAAAAAATCTGAAGGAAGGAGGAAAAACATTCTCCATCTGGTTAGCATGGGTGTTATCACAATGAGAAATAAACACCCAAGAGTCCAGGCACATTACAAAAGTGTATCTTACACCACCTTGCCGCAATCCTGTCTCCCCATTGCCAAAAACATTTTCAAGAAAAGCAACGGAAGAAACACATTGGATTTCGGTAATAATATTTTGCAGACTCAAATCCCCAACCGAACAGAGGAAGATAGTACCCGATTCAAAGGAAACCTACAGCAGAAGCATTAATTATGACAGGGCATGTGCAAAGTAGGTCTAAAAGCTAAAGACTTTTTGACTCTTTTAGGATGTTCAATTGAACATTTAAAAGGTTTAGTCTCATATCAGATCGGGAATGTACCCCTGGGGCAGGCTTAAGTAACTACGCCATTAGGTACTCAGCTGCAAATTGCCTATTAAGTCTGACTGAAACTGTAAAATTGCTTTTCACAATGCAAATTAATGTAAATAAGAACAATTGGTTACACATATCACAGGCTATCAAATTGTCGACAGCTGATGCAGACTTCTTTTCTCTCTCCTAAATTAGCATGACTTTAAAGTTATATTTAGTACATCTTAAACAAGCCCGGATGTTTCTATGATAAATTTCATAAATGTATTATACGCAATACGTGTACTTAACCATGTCATCTTATTAAATGAAATATAAACCTGTTTTTATGCAAACTGGGGCTGTTTCTTTTCAGGTTTAATAGATAACGCACCAAACAAACCATTTACCCTCAGACAATAGGTTAGAGTAACATCATTCAGAAAACAAAAGACCGCTAGTGAGTTACAAAAGAAAGTGCTTTGGAGTTTTGTTACTGCTGTTTTTACTTAAGAAAAATCTCAAAATGTAAAGCGCTAATAAACCATCATAAACTGGGCACACATCTTTGAAGTGGCAAGATCACTGCTCTAGTTAATATCCAGCTACAACTGTAACAAGCTGATTTTTTTCTGGTACCCCAATTCAACTTGGGAAGCAGCATGGGCTAGTGGAAAGAGCACGGATTTGGGAGTGGGAAGGAACTGGTTTCAAATCCCTGCCACATGTCTGCTGTGTGAACTTGGGCAAGTCACTACAAGCGATAATAATAATAATAATAATAATAATAATAATAATAATAATAATAGCATTTATTAAGTGCTTACTATGTGCAAAGCACTGTTCTAAGCGCCAGGAAGGTTACAAGGTGATCAGGTTGTCCCACGAGGGGCCCACAGTCTCCATCCCCATTTTACAGATGAGGTAACTGAGGCACAGAGAAGTGAAGTGACTTGCCCAAAGTCACACAGCTGACAATTGGCGGAGCCGGGGTTTGAACCCATGACCTCTGACTCCAAAGCCCGTCAATAAATATGGTTGAATAAACTTCATTTCTCTGTGCCTTAGTTACTTCAACTGTAAAATGAGGATAAGAGTGTGAGCCTCATGTGGGACAGGGACTGTGTCTAACCAGATTATCTTGTATCTACCCTAGCACATAGAACAGTGCTTGGCACATAATAATAATAATAATAATAATAATAATAATAATAATAATGGCATCTGTTAAGCACTTACTACGTGCAAAGCACTGTTCTAAGCGCTGGGGGGATACAAGGTGATCAGGTTGTCCCATGTGGGGCTCACAGTCTTCATCCCCATTTTACAGATGAGGTAACTGAGGCACAGAGAAGTTAAGTGGATTGCCCAAGGTCACACAGCAGGCAAGTGGTGGAGCTGGGATTCGAACCCTTGACCCTTGACATAGTAAGCACTTAAGAAGTACTATTATTATTATTATGAACTAAAAAAGGCAATATGTAGATATTCTACAGAAGCTTCAATATGTTGAGGATTACACGCTATTTATTTACATTAATATTGATATTACAACTTCTAATCTGTAAACTCATTGTGCACATGGAATGTGTCCACCAATTCTGTTGTATTCTCCCAAGCACTTAGTGCATTGCACACAATAATAATAATGATGATGACATTTATTAAGCGCTTACTATGTGCAAAGCACTGTTCTAAGCGCTGGTGAGGTTATAAGGTGATCAGGTTATCAAATGCGGGGCTCACAGTTTTAATCCCCATTTTACAGATGAGGTAACTGAGGCACAGAGACGTGAAGTGACTTGCCCAAAGGCACACAGCAGGAAGTTGGCGGAGCCAGGATTTGAACTCATGACCTCGGACTCCAAAGCCTGGGCTCTTTCCATTGAGCCATGTGCATGTTAAGCACTCAATAAATACCATTGTTAATAATAGTAATAATAACGATGGTATTTGTTAAGCACTTACTATGTGCCAAGCACTGTTCTAAGCACTGGGGTGGGGGGATACAAGGTAATCAGGTTGCCCCCCATGGGGGTCACAGTCTTAGTCTCCTTTTTGCAGATGACGTTACTGAGGTGCAGAGAAGTTAAGTGACTTGCCCAAAGTCACACAGCTGAAAAGTGGCAGAGTCAGAATTAGAACCCATGACCTTTGACTCCCAAGCTCATGCTCTTTCCACAGGGCCGAATGATGCTATCTTATGAGGGCAGGGATTGTCTCTCTTTGATGCTGAAATGTACTTTCCAAGCACTTAGTACAGTGCTCTGCACACAGTAAGTGCGCACTAAATACGATTGAATGAATGGATGAATTATGATAGTAGAAATGCAGCATGTCCTAGTAGAAAAGGCCGTAGTCAGAGGACCTGGGTTCTAATCCTAGCTCTGCCATTTACCTGCTGTGTAACTTTGGGAAATTCATTTACTCATTTGGGGTTCTCAGTTTCCTCTTTGGTAAAATGGGGATTTGGATCTCCCTCCACTTCAGACGGTAAGCTCCATGTGGGTCAGGGACTGTGTTCCACATGATTATCTAGTATCTACCCCCGGGTTTACTAAGGTGCTTGACATAAAAGAAGTACTTAATAAATATTATTATTTTTAAGACAGTTATACAGGTCACATCACTGGAGAATAGAATGGGGAGTGGAACAGAGGGATAAGAGTGAGCGCCTCACTTCTCCCTCCAAATCCATGAGAAGCAGCGTGGCTCAGTGGAAAAGAGCACGGGCTTTGGAGTCAGAGGTCATGGGTTCAAATTCTGGCTCCCCCAATTGTCAGCCGTGTGACTTTGGGCAAATCACTTAACTTCTCTGTGCCTCCGTTACCTCATCTGTATAATGGGGATTAAAACTGTGAGCCCCCCGTGGGACAACCTGATCACCTTGTAACCTCCCCAGCGCTTAGAACAGTGCTTTGCACACAGTAAGTGCTTAATAAATGTCATTATTATTATTATTACTATTACTATGGCAGATTAGCTAGTCTGCTGATCAACTGGCAGCCCTTCAGTGACCTCCTGGGTATTGTAGGAGTATTTATTTGGGAATTCCAGAGATCAATCAATCAATTGTATTTATTGAGTGCTTACTGTGTGCAGACCACTATACCAAGTGCTTGGGAGAGTACAAGAAAGCATTTTGGGTTCATTCACTCATTCATTCAATCGTATTTATTGAGCACTTACTCTGTGTCGAGCACTGTACTAAGAGCTTGGAAAGTACAATTCGGCAACAGATAGAGACAATCCCTGCCCAACAACCGGCTCACAGTCTAGAAAGGGGAGACAGAAAACAAAATGAAAACAAAGTAGACAGGCAGTTTCCAATTCCAGCTCTGCCACTTGTCTGCTGTATGAACTTGGGCAAGTAACAACTTCTCAGTGCCTCAGGTACCTCATCTGTAAAATGGGAATTGAGACTGGTACAGTGCTCTGCACACAGTAAGCACTCAATAAATATGATTGAATGAATGACAGGGCCCTCCTAAACTCTCACTTTTTCTGAGAATCCTTCCCCAATTCACCCCTTAGCACTGGATATTTGATTTCCATCCTCAGCATTTATGCACATATGTATAGTTTTATTTATTCACCTATGTTATCTATATATTGGTCGGAACATTCTGTGACTTGTTTCACTGGTAGAAATTTGCTTGTATCTACCCCAGTGCTTAGTACAGTGCCTGGCACATAGTAAGCACTTAGCAAATACTATTATTATTATTACCTATCTAGCCTTTCCAAAGCACCTTTGGGATTCTGCTCAAGTAGAAAGGTGCCTGTATATTCTTGTTGTCAACTATCTCATCTCCAACTCCTCAATTACACTGTTCCTTTTTCTCCGAACTCCCTCCTGCTCATAAACCTCCAGACTGCTGCTCTCTCCCCATCTTCAAAGCCCTCCTAAACTCTCACTTTTTCTGAGAATCCTTCCCCAATTCACCCCTTAGCACTGGATATTTGATTTCCAACCTCAGCATTTATGCACATATGTATAGTTTTATTTATTCACCTATGTTATCTATATATTGGTCGGGACATTCTGTGCCTTGTTTCACTGGTAGAAATTGACCAGTTTTTCTCTTTCCAGAAAAAGAACATCGTGACCATTTCTATCCAGCAATATTAGGTGACCTTCTGGTCAGGGCTGCTGAGGATTCTGCCACCTTGCTGGGACTGTTGACTTTTCCAAGTCGCCGAGAGCAGATTTCCTTTCTTGGAAATGGTTACCCCCACTACAAATCTGAATATGGCAGGCATTCTCACCTGTTACCTGGTACCAGTTGTACCAGATGCACACCAGCTTAGTAGAAGGAGCATGGGCTTGGGACTCAGTCATGGGTTCCAATTTCGGCTCTGCCACTTATCTGCTTTGTGACCTTGGGGAAGTCATTTCACTTCTCTGTGCCTCAGTCACCTCATCTGTAAAATGGGGATTGATATTGTGAGTCCCATGTGGGACAGGGGCTGTGTCCAAATCGATTTGCTTTTATCCTCCCCAGCGCCTCGCACATAGTAAGTGCTTAATAAATACTATTATTATTACCCCTTCCTTCTTTAGGTTTGTTCTCCTTCTGTTTTCCCTATCTGTAAATATTCATTGTAGATCACTAGCCCCTATTAAATCATAGATAAGTTGAGGAGAGAGTATAATAATGCATCGTATTATGGCTGTATTCTCTGTATGCTTATTGTGCTGCTCAGCACATGGCAGGTACTTGATGCATACCTGTCAATTAGTCCATTAATCACTGATTTTTATTAATCACTTACTGGGTCCAGAACATTGTACTAAGTGCTTAGTAAAATACAATAGAGTTGGGACCAATAGGTTGATTAATATAGATTAATCAGCAATCAGTCATAACGTTGATGATAGATTAATCATCAAGGTTTAATGACCGATAGATAGATTAGGGAAGCAGTGTGGCTCAGTGGAAAGAGTCCAGGCTTTGGAGTCAGAGTTCATGGGTTCGAATCCCGGCTCCGCCAATTGTCAGCTGTGTGACATTGGGCAAGTCACTTAACTTCTCTGTGCCTCAGTTGCCTCATCTGTAAAATGGGGATTAAGACTGTGAACCCCCCATGGGACAAACTGATCACCTTGTAACCTCCCCAGTGCTTAGAACAGTGCTTTGCACATAGTAAGCGCTTAATAAATGCCATTAAAAAAAAGATTAATGGATGACTGTTCCAGACTGTCAGGACTGTCCGCAGACCCTAGTTTTTCTTTCTGAGAATGCCTGCCACATTCAGGCTTGTAATGGGGGTCACTATCTCCAAGAAAGGAGATCTGCTTTCAGCAACTTGGAAAAGTCAACAATCACAGCAAGGTGGCCGAATCCTCAGCAGCCCTGACCAGAAGGTCACCTAATATTGCTGGATAGAAATGGTCAAGATGTTCTTTTTCCGGAAAGAGATTTTGATGGATGACATTAATTACATTTTCATTTAATTCTGTTATAATTATATAATCCAACTAGGAAGAAGGTCACAGAACTGTTTTTTCTTTCCATTAATCTGATGACTTCCAAATTGAACTAGCAACTCTTCACCCAGTATAATCTGTTGAAATGATGTACTCATTAACACAGAAACAGCATATTGCCTTTTTAAGCAGTACACATAAATTTGTTTTTATCTTGACCTTAAATGCTAAAATCTTGTTTGAACTCACACATTTTGTTCATGATTTCCTTTTAGGTAGCCTGCTAGAGAAGCAGCGTGGCTCAGCGGAAAGAGGCCGGGTTTGGGAATCAGAGGTCACCGGTTCTAATCCTGGCTCTGCCACATGTCTGCTGTGTGACCTTGGGCAAATCACTTAACTTCTCTGAGCCTGTTACCTCATCTGCAAAATGGGGATGAAGACCATGGCTCAGGGGAAAGAGCCTGGGCTTTGGAGTCAGAGGTCATCGATTCAAATCCCGGCTCTGCCACTTGTCAGCTGTGTGACTTTGGGCAAGTCACTTCACTTCTCTGTGCCTCAGTTCCCTCATCTGTAAAATGGGGATTAAGACTGTGAGCCCCACGTGGGACAACCTGATCACCTTGTAAACTCCCCAGCGCTTAGAACAGTGCTTTGCACATAGTAAGCGCTTAATAAATGCCATTATTATTATTATTATTATTATTAGACTGTGAGCCCCATGTGGGACAACCTAATCACCTTGAACAGTGCTTTGCACATAGTAAGTGCTTAACAAATGCCAATATTATCATTATTATCTATTAGTTCATTGAATCATATTTATTGAGTGCTTACTGTGTGCAGAGCACTGTATTAAGCACTTGGAAGAGTACAATGCAACAATAAACAGACACGGTCCTTGACTACAATGTGCTTACCTTCTGGGGGGGGGAGGGGGAGATAGATATCAATACAAATGAATAAAATTACAGATATGTACATAAGTGCTTTGGGGCTGGGATTGGGGGGAAAATCAACAGGAGCAAGTCAGGGTGGTGCAGAAAGGAGTGGGAGATGAGGAAAGGTGGGGCTTAGTCTGGGAAGGGCTCTAGTAAAACTGCTATTTTGGGGAAGAAATGCAAGATTTTCTATTTCATATGATCTCCTTTAAAGACTTACTGTAGAAGAAAGTCTTTAAATTAATAGAAAGTCAGCCAGCAGACCATCAGCTGCACTGTATAGGACTTGTGTCACTGCAATATTGCTCTGCTCTCCAGGGATACTGTTCCTGACTCTGCATGATCTAGTGCAATGAGGATAGAACTGGGATTTGGGACACCTGAGTTCTAGTCCTACCTCTTCCACAGACTTTTCTTTAACCTAGAACAAGCTACTTATTCATTCATTCATTCATTCAATCGTATTTATTGAGTGCTTACTGTGTGCAGAGCACTGTACTAAGCACTTGGGAAGTACAAGTTGGCAACAGATAGAGATGGTCCCTACCCAATAGTGGGCTTACAGTCTAGAAGGGGGAAACAGAGAACAAAACAAAACATATTAACAGAATAAAATAAATAAAATAAATATGTACAAGTAAAATAAATAGAATTGTAAATACGTAGAAACATATATACAGGTGCTGTGGGGAAGGGAAGGAGGTAAGGTGGGGGGATGGAGAGGGGGAGGAGGGGGAAAGGAAGGAGGGGGCTCAGTCTGGGAAGGCCTCCTGGAGGAGGTGAGCTCTCAGTATGGCCTTGAAGGGAGGAAGAGAGCTAGCTTGGCGGATGGGCAGAGGGAGGGCATTCCAGGCCCGGGGGAGGACGTGGGCCGGGGGTCGATGGCGGGACAGGCGAGAACCAGGTACGGTGAGGAGATTAGCTGCAGAGGAGCGGAGGGTGCGGGGTGGGTTGGAGAAGGAGAGAAGGGAGGTGAGGTAGGAGGGGGCGAGGTGATGGACGGCTTCGAAGCCGAGGGTGAGGAGTTTTTGCCTGATGCGTAGGTTGATTGGTAGCCACTGGAGATTTTTGAGGAGGGGAGTAACATGCCCAGAGCGTTTCTGGACAAAGACAATCCGGGCAACGGCGTGAAGTATGGATTTAAGAGGGGAGAGACAGGAGGATACAAGATTATGAGACCAGACACCGTCCTTGATCTCACCCAGGGCTCACAATCCATCTCGTCTCCATTTCACAGATGAGGAGATTGAGGCCCATTTACACAGAGAAGTTCAAAAACCAACCTGGGACTTGAACCTGTGTCTCTCGACCAGTCCTGTCCTCTGTCCACTGGGTCCAGTGGTCAGCTTCTGCTGTATGTAGAAGAGGGTGATATTTACCTTACTTTAAGGGTTTGAAATAACAGACCTAGAGTTGAAAGGAATTGCCCATGGTCATGGGGAGTCAGTGGTGAAGTAAAACTAGAGCCCATATGTTTTTCCATCTAGATTTAGCTGCCCACCAGGCAGAACTCCCCACAGCACCTGTATATATGTATATATGTTTGTACGTATTTATTACTCTATTTATTTATTTTATTTGTACATATTTATTCTATTTATTTTATTTTATAAATATGTTTTGTTTTGTTATCTGTCTCCCCCTTCTAGACTGTGAGCCCGCTGTTGGGTAGGGACCGTCTCTATATGTTGCCAACTTGTACTTCCCAAGCGCTTAGTACAGTGCTCTGCACACAGTAAGTGCTCAATAAATACGATTGAATGAATGAATGAAAAGGTACCCTGCCCCCTCCCCCGTCCCTACTCTGTCTGACATCCTCTCCTTTGTTCCTTCTCCCTCCCTCTCTTTTCCCATCACTTCCTCCATCCTTTCCCCTTTGCTCCTTTCCCTTTCATTTCTCCCTCTCTCCTAACAATTCTGACATTATATAAGAAAACTAAGAACAGTAACACAAACCCACACATCATACACAGGAGGCCTTCCCAGACTGAGCCCCCTCCTTCCTCTTCCCCTCCCCATTCCCCCCCCCACCCTACCTCCTTCCTCTCCCCCACAGCACCTGTATATATGTTTGTACAGATTTATCACTCTATTTTACTTGTACATATTTACTATTCTATTTATTTTATTTTGTCAATCTATTTTGTTTTGTTGTCTGTCTCCCCCCTCTAGACTGTGAGCCCGCTGTTGGGTAGGGACCGTCTCTATATGTTGCCAACTTTTACTTCCCAAGCGCTTAGTACAGTGCTCTGCACACAGTAAGCGCTCAATTAATATGAATGAATGAATACACATGCACGACACAAATACAAAAGAGCTTTGTTTTCTCAATTTGTTCAAGTAAGTCCTAAATGTAAATGGGGATTTCTTTAAAGTAACCCCAATTCTATACCCCAAAGCAGGTTGGAGTATTGTCAGTGTGGCTCAGTGGAAAGAGCTTGGGATCCAGAGGTCATGGGTTCTAATCCTGCTCCGCCACTTGTCTGCTGTGTGAGTTTGGGAAAGTCACTTAACTTCTCTGTGCCTCAATTACTTCATCTGTAAAATGGGGATTAAGACTGTGAGCCCCATGTGGGACAACCTAATCACCTTGCATCCCCCCTAGAGCTTAGAACAGTGCTTCGCACATAGTAAACGCTTAACAAATACCACCACTATTATTATCATTCTTATTATTGTCATCCCACCTTGAAGCCCTATTCCCTTGCTTTCCTAGGGAAAACAATAAAACAGGGGGAAATAAAAATTTTGACGACAGCTAAGCTTCTTTTGCATTGATGCGGAAATACCCTACATCGTTAGAAAGATGCTTTTTAAAATGACACCAGGGGTTTGTGTTGTTTTTTCAAGTAGCTTAAAAAAGCTTGGAAGACAATATCTTGAAATCTTTGCCACCACACAGTGTGATAGTAGGTGGCAAGTATTATTATATTCAAATTAGAGTTGGAAAAATTGAGTCATAGGAAAGTAAACTTTCCCAGGGCCTTGGAGAAATCCAGCAGGGAGGATGAGAAACCAATTCTCCTAATTCAGTAACCAATGTCTCTGGCAGATTGGGGAAGTGTCTGAGACAGAGGGAACTTATCCAATCAATCTATCAGTCAATCATGTTTATTGAGTGCTTACTTTGAACAGAGCACTGTACTAAGTACTTGGGAGAGTACAATATAGCACAGTTGGTAGACACATTCTCTGCCCACAATGAGCTTCCAGCGATCTTATGAAATCTCCCAACCCAACAATGCTGGTATATAGAGAAACAATCAATCAATCAATTGTATTTATTGAGCACTTACTGTGTGCAGAGCACTGTACTTGGGAAGTACAAGTTGGCACCATATAGAGATGGTCCCTGCCCAACAGTGGGCTCACAGTATAGAAGGGGAAGACAGAGAACAAAACCAAACATATTAACAAAATAAAATAAATAGAATAGATATATACAAGTAAAATAAATAGAGTAATAAATATGTACAAACGTATATACATATATACAGATGCTGTGGGGAAGGGAAGGAAGTAAGGTGGGGAGGATGGACGGGGGAGGAAACAGGGGGTGGCTCAGTAGAAAGAGCCCGGGCTTCGAAGTGAGAGGTCATGGGTTCAAATCCCTGCTCCGCCAACTGTCAGCTGTGTGACTTTGGGCAAGTCACTTAACGTCTCTGGGCCTCAGTTACCTCGTCTGTAAAATGGGGATTAAAACTGTGAGCTCCCCGTGGGACAACCTGATCACCTTGTAACCTCCCCAGCACTTAGAACAGTGCTTTGCACATAGTAAGCACTTAAATACCATTATTATCATTATTATTATATGGAGGGAGGGACGGAAGGAAGGCAGAAGGAAGGGAGAAGCCTTGAAGAAAGTAGGGACAAGATTAAACTTTATTAGGGAAAGAATCAAAAGCTGGACATTACCTGAAAGGCAGAGAAGGAGTATAGCGTTGGAGAGCCATGTTCTGAGATACAGAAATGCTCATGGAGGGGCTGGAGTAAAATTGAAGCTTTCCAAAGGAGCCTTTGAAATTGATTTGGTTGCCAAATGAAGTCCTTGGCACTGTATTAGATCACAATGCCTCAATCTTTCCAAACGTAAGATCCAATCACAAAAATGAGAATGGCTTTCTCTCTCCTTGGAATATATCCCAAAAAGGTTTTATTTATCATTTTCATCCCATCCAGTCATATAAGTTGCAACATTTTCTACTAGAGAAAAAGAACTGTTGATACAGAACTCCAACCTTTTTTCCTGTCACAAAACGTTATAGTATCTGGGGTTGTGCAGTGAAAGAAGCAAAATTTGGACAGCTCTAATAGGGATTTTAGTCCACCAGTGGAAAAAGGATGGGGTTTCAGGCTTTCCAGGGGCTCACAATCCATTTGATGCCAGCTACAAAGAAAAATGGCTGGAACCGGCGATTTGAATACTTATCACACTACAGGTTCATCTGGTGTACTGACTTTCAGAAGAAAGCAGTGCAGCTGATGAGAGCATGCTGCTTTAATAACTCAGATGAAGGAGAAACTCATTTACAAAGGATTATTGGGTACGGTGGAAGTGTGTCTATTAATGGAAAACAAAGAGAGAAAATAACTTATTTTCTGTGCTTCATTATTGTTGGATCTTTCTGATTCCTCAGCTTAACCATTGCCTCAACCACAGAAGCCTCTCTTCTGACTATTCTTTTTCAATTAAGTCTCAGAACTGATATTGGTATTCATGTTTGCACCAAAATGCCCACCAGTAGAATATGGAGAAAAATCAGGAACATTTCCCAAAATAAGAATGTGTTAACAGTTGCTTTCCAAGCTGCTTGTCCTTGTTTGAAAGGTTTTTCACTAAACATTCACACTGCATTAGCTTACACTTGGAGAAGCGGTATGGCTCAGTGGAAAGAGCCCGGGTCATGGGTTCTAATCACGGCTCTGCCACTTGTCAGCTGTGTGACTTTGGGCAAGTCACTTAACTTCTCTGAGCCTCGGTTACCTCATCTGGAAAATGGGGAGGGGATTAAGACTGTGAGCCCCACGTGGGACAACCTGATCACCTTGTATCCCCCCCAGTGCTTAGAACAGTGCTTCGCACATAGCGCTTAACAAATGCCATCATTATTATTATTACACTGTATGTTGTTGCTTTAATCTTGCATTGCGGTAGTTGTTACCTTGCTTTCAGGATTCAGTTTTTGTTGAAATATAAAGACAGGTTTTGATTAGTATCATTTGCAAAGAACCAATTTTCCCTTTCAGCCTAGTGAAATATATTTGAGACTGTGAACATGGGAGTTTGTTCAATCAATCAACCAGTCAGTAGTACTTATTGAGCACCTACTGTGTGCAGAGGACTATACTAAACAATTGGGAAAATGCCACATAATAGAGTTGGTGGGTACAACCCCGGCTCCCAAGGAGTTACACTCTAGTGGGGGAGACAGAACTTAAAATTCAATACAGATGGGGGAAATGGCAGACTATAAGGACAGTGCTCAGTGCTCAGAACAGTGCTTGGCACATAGTAAGGACTTAACGAACACCAACATTATTATTTATATGTTCCCAACTGAATAACCCCAGTAATGAAATATTCCTTAAGTTGAATCCAAACCGAGAAACAAATTCTGCAGTCAACAGTAACGTCCATAATGATTTAGAACTGGCTGAAATTTTAAAAGTCGATAAAGAATCTATTCCTAATCTGCTTTCTAAAGTATAAACAATAAATTTTCCAGTCATATTCTTTAAATCAACCCAGGATATTGTTACCACTGGTCCAGGGGGGCACTAGGCAAAGAGCATACTGGCAGCGGAATTATTACAGGAAGATACCCTCACTGAGCATGCATCAGTCCAATAATAATAATAATAATAATGGCATTTATTTAGAGCTTACTATGTGCAAAGCATTGTTCTAAGCTCTGGGGAGGTTATGAGATGATCAGGTTGTCCCACAGGAGGCTCACAGTCTTAATCTCCATTTTACAGATGAGGTAACTGAGGCCCAGAGAAGTTATGTGACTTGCCCAAAGTCACACAGCTGACACTTGGCAGAGCCGGAATTTGAACCTATGTCCTCTGACTCCAAAGCCCATGCTCTTTCCACTAAGCCACGCTGCTTCTCATAAGCAATCTGGTCATCTATGGAACTTCTCAAGGAGAAAGCTCAAACAAGTTATAATTCTATTTGTTCTGACGATTTTGACACCTGTCCACACGTTTTGTTTTGTTGTCTGTCTCCCCCTTCTAGACTGTGAGCCCGTTGTTGGGTGGGCTATCTCTATATGTTGTCGACTTGTACTTCCCAAGCACTTAGCACAGTGCTCTTGAACACAGCGCTCAATAAATACGATTGAGTGAATGAATGAATGAATTGAAGCCAAGAAGGGTGGACTATTTGGCCATTTTTGGAACTGCTAAAGAGAAGGATAGTGCATACTTGCATCAAAACAAATACCTCTCCAGGAAATAATAATAATAATGATGATGGCATTTGTTGAGTGCTTACTATGTGCCAAGCACTGTTCCAAGCGCTGGGGGAGATACAAGGTTATCAGGTTGTCCCTGTTGGGGCTCACGGTCTTAATCCCCATTTTACAGATGAGGTAATTGAGGGACAAGGGAATTAAGTGACTTGCCCAAAGTCACACAGCTAAGTGGCAGAGCCTGGATTAGAACCCATGACCTCTGACTCCCAAGCCCGGGCTCTTTCCACTAAGCCCCACTGCTTCTCAAGGGGTCCTGTACACTATATACAAAAAGTGGGGTAATCAGTATGGTTTATATCATCAGAAGGCATTCCAGCATCTGACCATTACAAGGAAAGGAGGAGCAAGGACTTTGTTGGACTAGGAACTAAGGGGAGGAGTCTGGGAAGCATTTGGGAGTTTGAATTTGGGGGCTATAAAAGGCACTATTCATTCATTCATTCAATCGTATTAATTGAGCGCTGTGTGCATAGCACTGTACTAAGCGCTTGGGAAGTACAAGTTGGCAACATATAGAGATGGTCCCTGCCCAACAATGGGCTCACAGTCTGGAAGGGGGAGACAGACAACATTGATGAGCGGCTACTTTGCTAATGAGTCTCACAAGTCACCCCCAAATCCCACCCCTCACCATTCCTCCTCCACTAACTGTCCCTGGTGAGGAGTAGAACAACTCAACACTGAACAGGAGCAGAGATCACAATTTCTACTGGCTCAGAAACACCTTCCTTTCTTAAAAAGCTCCTCTGAGCCAGTAGAAATGGTGATCTCTGCTCCTGGTCAGTGTTGAGTTGTTCTACTCCTCGCCAGGAACAGTTAGTGGAAGAGAAACGGTGAGCAGTGGTATTTGGGGGGTGACTTGTGAGACTCATTAGCAAAGTAGCCGCTCATCAAAGGAAATACCTTCCTTTCTTAAAAACCTCCCTGAGATAGGAGTACTTGGTCTGGTGCAGCTTGTAAGGTTGTTGATTCAGGTAAATCACCAACCCAAAACTCCTCTCTTGACTCACCAGGAGGAGAAGATATCGAGATAGTAGTTTGGCCTCTGATTCCTATAAGGTTTTCTGTATCCCCTCTCCACCAGGTTGTCTTCAGAGGTGAGACTTCTCAATCCTAATGCCATTACTTAGTTCATCTGCATTGACCAGGTGATGCTGGAATGGTATATCCTTGTAGTTGGGCACAGTGTCTCTCTTTAATTGAGGATCTGTCATAAGCCATGATCCCGATGTGGAATCCTTTCAGTGAATGGTTGCAGCCTGGCATAGTGGGTAGAGCCCGAGCCTGGGAGTTAAAAGGTCGTGGGTTCCAATCCCGGCTCTGCCACCTGTTAGCTGTGTGACTTTGGGCAAGTCACTTAACCTTTCTGTGTCTCAGTTACCTCATGTGTACAATGGGGATTAAGACTGTGAGCCCCACCAGGAACAGCCTGAGAACCTTGTGTCTCCCCCAGTACCTTTCTGTTGTGTGACTTTGGGCAAGTTACTTAACTTTTCTGTGCCTTAGTTACTTCATCTGTAAAATGGGGAATGAGATTGCTAGCCCCATGCGGGATAGGGACTGTGTCCAACCTGATTTGCAGGTACCCACCCAGTGCTTAGTACAGTGCCTGGCACATAGTATGTGCTTAACAAATACCATAATTATGATCATTATTATTAGTTTTAGGACAGTCCTGTTTTCTTAGCAGCCCTCTGGTAACAGACATCGAAAAACCTGTTTAATAACCAACTAAACTTATCAATGAACAGCTGACTCTTCAGATTTCAAAAGTTCCCGCATGTTACGTAGGGATAACCTCTTTGGCATGACTTCTTTCATTTGACTGACTGATCCAAGCCTCTGAGTTCTCAAGATTCTTGGCTTTCCTGGCCATCCCTCTAACAGGAATCCTGTAAACTCATGAATTCTTACAATGGGTTTACTGAACTGTTGTGTTCATCTGACCATTAATTTTCCACATAAGGCATCACACACCACTGGTGTTCTGCTCCCACTGTACCTAAACTATAAGTTGCTTCTCTTTAGTTCAGGAGCCTTTGACAAAGTGTTCACTTGTAGGAAGTATTGTGGCCCAGTGAAAAGAGAAAAAGGGCTAGGGAGTCGGAGGCCCTGAGTTCTAAACCCAGCTCTGCCACTTACCTGCTGTTAGACCTTGGGCAGGTCACCTAAGTACTCTGTGCCTCAATTCCCTCATCTGCAAAATCAATACATATTCTCCTCCCTCCTTAGATTGCGAGCCCATGTAGGCCTTGATTATTTTGTATCCACCCCAATGCTTAGTATGGTCCTTAGCTCATAATAAATACTTAACAAATACCAAAACTATCATCAATATGATTTTTATCATTAAAAATTCCAAATTCAAGATGCTCGCTAAGGGACTTGGAGATAGTTTGGATAGTGTCTTCACACATACAAGCTAATAGGACTTTGCTAGAGAGTTGGTAGGTGACCCAGTGAAATTTCTTGGAATATTGCTGATTGTCACTTGTCCAATGTCTACTTGTCCTTAGCCATTAACATGTAGAGTGCTGATTTTCTGTGGTAAGCAAAGCAACAAGAATGCAAAGCCCTACTATTATCGGCATGATTTCATCCCTGCACTGGCCTCACACCCTTATAGGTGGGCAGCAATCAGCTCAAAGAATGTCCTGGGGGGAGACACGAAAAGTTAAACAAGGGTGCTCATTGAGGCATAAGACTTTTTTATGTAACTGTCATTCCACTGTCCCATATAAGCTGGACAGGGCTGGGGCTTCAGAGTCAAAGCTCAGACCAGCTGTGAGAAATTGTGGCATTAGCCCACACGCAGTCCTTGTGATTCTTGGTTCTGACTGTCCCGTCTCCAGATTTATCCTTGTATCTTTTATCAAAACCTGCCCTTGCTTGGGAAACCCAACCATCCATGTGCTCATTAAACATCCACGTTTGGCTGTAGGTTAAGGAATTAAAGGTTGGTTCAGGAAGCAGTGAGGTAAGTGAAAGGTGACCTACCTTCTTTTCTCTAAATTCCACAGTAAGGCCACACAACTACACAATTCATAGGTGTGGCAAACCAGAGTGGAAAAGGGAGGGGTGAGTTGGGATCAGAGGTGTCAAGTGCATGGGGTTCGTGGGATTGAGAAGGTTGTGAACAGTTCCAGATAGGAAAGCAGCATGGTTCAGTTGAAAGAGCCCAGGCTTGGTAGTTGGAGGTCGTGGGTTCTAATCCCGTCTCCACCACTTGTCAGCTGTATGACTTAGGGCAAGTCACTTCACTTCTCTGTGCCTCAGTTCCCTCATCTGTAAAATGGGGATTAAGACTGTCAGCCCCACATGGGACAATCTGATCACCTTGTAACCCCCCCAGCACTTAGAACAGTGCTTTGCACATAGTAAGCGCTTAACAAATGCCATCATTATTAGATATGGAACAGATTCCATGCAACTCTGCTTAGGTTAAGAAAACATGAGAAAAGTGGAATGAGTAGACGATGCTACAGACATTCCAATCATATCATTTTAAATTTGTTTTATGTTGAGTTGTTTCTCTTATGGCTCTTCAGACATGTATGGGTTCCAGCCTATTGACAAGGAAAGGCAGTATCCTTTGAAAAATGGAAAACGTTTGTCCATTCAATCATTTCATAGGTCTACCTGCCTAAGCTCTCTTTTTGGAAAATATTACTCATTAAGGACATTAAATCAATGCAATCCATTCAGAGCTCATCTCAAACCCACCTACGACAAAGAGCCTCCTAACAATTAAATGCAGGATCCACCCACATGGATCACTTTTCTTCCTCTCCATGTTGACCATTTCTCTAGATTCAAATAAATTACATGAAAAAAAGTGCTATAAAATATGGCAGTTATGGGTTATCTGAAGCATTTCATTTTGTAGTAACAAATACCATCATCATCATCATCATTATTATTATTATTATTTTGATGGACATTGATGATAAATGGTACTAATGGCATTTACTGAACACATAATCAGTCCCTGCCCCATAGTGCTCACAATTAAGAAGGTAGGGAGAGCCGTATCCTATTCCAGTTTTACAGATGAGAAAGGTTAGACTCAAAGTCAAGTGACCTGCCCAAAGTCACCCAGCAAGTCAGTGGCAGATATTTTGTTCCTGACTCTCTTGTCAGATTATAAACTCCTTGGAGGCAGGGCAAGAAGTCTTCTACTTTTATCGAACTCTTCCAAGAGCTTATTACAGCACTCTGCAACAATAAGTGTTCAGAAAATACTACCAAATGATTGATGGAATGAATTGCCTTCTCTTACTAACTTGGTAGGGCCA
Organism: Tachyglossus aculeatus; assembly: GCF_015852505.1. Classification (NCBI taxonomy): domain Eukaryota; kingdom Metazoa; phylum Chordata; class Mammalia; order Monotremata; family Tachyglossidae; genus Tachyglossus; species Tachyglossus aculeatus. Next base: position 25,905,990 of record NC_052069.1, read on the forward strand.
GAACTGCGTGATGGGCAGAACCTATACCCGCCTTCCCTGGATCATCTCAGCTGCCATGAGATTGAGATGTGGGGACACTGGGGGGACTGGCATGATAAGGTTGGCATAAGATGGGTGAGTGCACAAGCCTTGAAAAAAACAAATGACTGGTAATAATAATAATGGTATTTGTTAAGCACTTATTATGTGCCAAGCACTGTTCTAAGCACTGGGGGGGATACAAGGTAATCAGGTTGTCCCACATGGGGCTCACAGTCTTAATCCTCCCCAGACTGAGACTGCCCAGTCCTGGAGGAGGTGAGCTCTCCGTAGGGCCTTGAAGGGAGGAAGAGAGCTAGCTAGGCAGATGTGGGGAGGGAGGGCATTCCAGGCCAGGGGGATGACGTGGGCCGGGGGTCGATGGCAGGACAGGCGAGAACGAGGTACAGTGAGGAGATTAGCGGCGGAGGAGCAGAGGGTGCGGGCTGGGCTGGAGAAGGAGAGAAGGGAGGTGAGGTAGGAGGGGGCGAGTTGATGGACAGCCTTGAAGCCGAGGGTGAGGAGTTTCTGCCTGATGCGTAGGTTGATTGGTAGCCACTGGAGATTTTTGAGGAGGGGAGTAACATGCCCAGAGCGGTTCTGGACAAAGACAATCCGGGCAGCGGCGTGAAGTATGGATTGAAGTGGGGAGAGACAAGAGGATGGGAGATCAGAGAGGAGGCTGATACAGTAGTCCAGACGGGATAGGATGAGAGCTTGAACGAGCAGGGTAGCGGTTTGGATGGAGAGGAAAGGGCGGATCTTGGCAACGTTGCGGAGCTGAGACCGGCAGGTTCGGGCTTTGGAGTCAGAGGTCATGGGTTCAAATCCTGGCTCCGCCAACTGTCAGCTGTGTGACTTTGGGCAAGTCACTTCACTTCTCTGGGCCTCAGTTACCTCATCTGTAAAATGGGGATTAAAACTGTAAGCACCCCCGGGGGACAACCTAATCAACGTGTAACCTCCCCAGCACTTAGAACAGTGCTTTGCACATCGTAAACACTTAACAAATAACATTATTATTATTATTATCATCATTATTATGACCTTCTGAATCCTAGGCCCTTGCTCTATCCACTAATCCATGCTGCTTCTTTCTATCCTCACCAACTCTGAAATCCCTCTATGTGACCACAACTTCTTCACCTGTCTTCTCTCCCACACACCTCTTTCCTGCAAATCTGTGCTGTTCTCCCACTGAAAACTTCAATCTTTTGACCGCATCCAATTTTCTCAACTAATCCTGCCCCATTTAGCCTCCATATTCAAACTACTTTCCCTTGATGACCAAATCGATGCCCTCAATACCACCCTCTCTACTGAACTCAACTCATTTGCTCTCTCTTCATTGTTCTCATACCACTAACCCACAACCCTGGATCACCTACACAGTCTGTTTCCTTCGCTCCTGAGCACAAGCTGCACAGTACTGCTGGCAAAATCTAGATATCCTGCCATCCTTGACCACTTCAAGCTAATCTTTGAATGTTTCAACTCTGCCCTCTCTTGTGCCCAGCAAAATGATTTCTTTATCCTTAATGACACTGCTGCCCATCGCCCTCATCAGTTGTTCCAGATGTCTAACTCTCCCCTCACACACTCTGTCCTCCCACTCCCCCATTTCTTGTCCCTAACGGTTTGAGCACATTGAAATTATCAGGTGTGTTCTCCCTAAAATCTCCCCTGCTCCTCTCTTGTCCCTCCATCCTCCTGTCCCTTATTCAAATCTCCCATCTTTCCCAACAGTAACTAAAGACTTGCCCACTCCCTTCTCTCCTTGGCCACCATCTTCAACTGTTTGCACTCTAATGACTTCCTCTCCACTGCTTTCGAACATGCTGGTGTCTTCCCTATCCTAAAAATACCCTCCCTTGACCCCATTCCTCCCTCCAGTCATCACCCATCTCCTTCCTACCATTCCTCTCCAAACGTCTTAAGCAGGTTGCTTACAACCCCTGTCTCCTGTTCCTCTCCTCCAATTCTCTCCTTGATCCCCTCCAATCTGGCTTCTGACCCTTTCGCTCCACAGAAACCACCCTCTCAGATGTCACAAATGATCTCTTTCTTGCCAAATCCAATGGCCTCGTTTTATGCTGCCAAGCCATATCCCACCCATAGCAGTATCATGGACACATCTCTCCCAGAACGCACTACCTCCTTCTGCAATGATTCTGGTAAGTCTATCCACAGAGTTTTCTTGGTACAAATACTGAAGTGGTTTGCTCTCGCCTCCTTCTACACAGTAACTCTCTCCCATGCCGCTGCTGCTCAGCACAGGTGAGTTTTGACTCATAGCAGATTGCCTTCCACTCACTAGCCACTGCCCGAGGTAGGAATTGAATGGAGTATGCCTCTGCTTGACTCTCCCTCCCATAGTCAAGATTGGTAGAGTACCGGAAACTCTCCTCTACTCCATCCCAATCTTCCTCGACCTCTCAGTTGCCTTCCACACTGTCGAGCACTCCCTTCTCCCGGAAACATTATCAAACCTTGACTTCACTGTCGTCTCCTGCTTCTCCTCCTTTGTCTTTGGCCACGCATTCTCAGTCTCTCTCACGGGCTCCTCCCTTGTCTCCCATCCTTTAACTGTGGGAGTCCCTCAAGGCTCATTTCTGGGACCACTTCTATTCTCCATCTACACCCACTCCCATGGAGAACTCATTGGCTTACATGACTTCTACTGCCACCTCTATGCAGATGATTCCCAAATGTACATCTCCAGCCCTGATATTTCTCTCTCTCTCTGCAGGCTTGCATTTCTCCCTAACTTCAAGACAGCTCTATCTAGATGTCCTGCCATTACCTCAAATTCAACATGTCCAACACAGAACTCCTTATCCTCCTACCCAAACCCTGTCCTCCCACTGATTTTCCTGTAACTGTAGACAGCACCACCATCCTTCCTGCCTCTCAAGCCCATAACCTTGGTGTTATCCTTAACTCGTCTCTCATTCAAACACTAAATTCTGTCAGTTTGACTTTCACAGCATAGCTAAAATCCACCCTTACCTTTCCATCCAAACTGCTACTGCTTTAATTTCAATCATTCATCCTATCCACCTTGATTACTGTATGTCTTCTTGCTGACCTTCCTGCCTCCTGTCTCTCTCCACTCTAGTCCATACCTCACTCTGCTGCCTGGATCATTTTTCTACAAATACCTTCAATCCATGTTTCCCCACTCCTCAAGAATTTCCAGTGGTTGCCCATCTATTTCCACATCAAACAAACTCCATACCATCAGTTTTAAAGTGCTTAATCACCTTGCTCTCTCCTATTATAAGCTAGCGGGCATATTTTGCTCCTCTAATGCTTAACTATGCACTGTACCTCAATCTCATCTATTTCACTGCCGACCTCTCCCTCACATCCTGCCTCTGGCCTAGATCTCCCTCCCACTTCATATCTGAATAGGGTATTCAAAGTAAGAAATGAAATGTACTTTTAAATACTGAATATTTCAAAATTCCCAGGATGGATATAAATCAGTACATAAGTACTCAAGATTGCTGGTGGATCTGTATGACTTGGAATGATGGAGATTAATCAGGGAAGAAATGTTGAGTGAAGTGGGATTTTAGAAAGGCACTGAATGTAGGGAATGTCATGTTCTGTTGGATTTGCAGAGGGAGGGAGTTACAGACTGGGAGGAAAGTCTTAATTTTTTCAGTCTGTCCTTATTTGCAAATGTTTTCATGCCCTTGATCATCTTGGTGGCCTATCTCTATATTTTCTCCAGTTCTATTATGTCCTACCTAAGATTCAGCAACCAGAACTTCACCACTTCTCCAGAGTAGGTGCTCCATGGTTTTATTCAAATGGCAGAACTAGACTTTGTTTTGTTTTTTTATTCATCCCAAAGTCCAGAATTTTGGTTGAACCTTTGGGTTATTTCACATGTTGCCCAAATAATTTGATCCTACATAACTTTGAAGAAAGGAAAGCTTTTGTGTCAAGCTCATTATTGCGGGACTGTAATTTCATGCCCATTGCATCTTTATCTAAACCTGTGATTTGCATTCTATAGCTACTTCTCTTTCTCTCCTCCGAAACACTGTTTTCTATTTTTTCCTCTTTGTTTGAATCACCCCAGTGATCTGTTCAGCTATAAATGACTATTCTGCAATCATCTTCTCATTCTTGATATGCATATTTTGAAGTGCAGTCTTCATCTGAGTAGATGCATTTATAATCTAATACTTTGTTAAAATCTAGAACCTTATATATTTTGAAATAATAATAATAATTATTATTATTCATTCATTAACTGCTTACTGTGTGCAAAGCTTTGTTTTAAGTGCTGGGGAGAATACAAGGAGTTCAGGTTGTCCCATGGGGGGCTCACAGTCTTAATCCCCATTTTACAGATGAGGGAACTGAGGCACAGAGAAGTGAAGTGACTTGCCCAAAGTCACAAAGCTGACAAGTGGCAGAGCTGGAATTTGAACCCATGACTTCTGACCCCAAAGCCCGTGCCCTTTCCACTGAGCCACACTGCTTCTCTTGAAATTGATTTCTCATCTATTTGCTTAGCGATAAATATGTCTGCAAATGTCCTTTGGTCTTCATGGTCATGTAGAGTGAATAAACACTTGGTATGAACCCAGGTTAACTTGAAATCAAATTCCAAAGTGTTTGGGAGTTGCCATAGCCTGCTAATATTAATAAGAAAATACTACAATATATATGCAGTCAGTTAAAGGAAGCAAACTGAGAAGGATTTGTAATTGGAGAAGCAGCCTGACCAAGTAAACAGTGAATTGGCTTGGGAGCCAGAAGACCTAGGTTCAAAGCCCAGCTCCACCGCTTGTCTGTTATGTGACCTTGGGTCAGTCATTTCACTTCTCTGTCCCTCAGTTATCTCATCTGTAAAAGGGGGATTAAGACTGTGAGCCTCATGTGTGACATGCATTGTGTCCGATCCGATTACCTTGTATCTATCCCAGCACTTTAGTACAGTGCTTGGCACATAGTTAACTCTTAACAAATACCATTAAGAAATGTCGACAAATTAAAACCCAATATCAGTAGTCCCTCTCCTCTGCAGGAGGGAAAATATGGTTGTTATTATTAATATGGAGTAAAATCTTTTTACTGTATCCCAGCTGAAAGCTGGAGGTCAATTTCCAAGACCAGATCTGCATGGTACACTGCAATGAGGAGCTGAGTGACTGCTTTTGAGAAGAAGTTTGGTTAGGAATAAGAGAAAAGGAGCCAAAAATGAAGAGGTCTAAGCTCCTGTGAACGGCAAATACAACCAACATTCATTCATTCATTCAATTGTATTTATTGAGTGCTTACTGTGTGCAGAGCACTGTACTAAGCGCTTGGGAAGTACAGGTTGGCAACATATAGAGATGGTCCCTACCCAACAGCAGGCTCACATGACAACACAAGGAGCACGTTTGAGTGCACAAAGGGACCAGGGACCATTGGTCTTTTCAATCACACACAGGCATGTATAGGTGAATTATATTCATTCATTCAATTGTATTTATTGAGCGCTTACTGTGTGCAGAGCACTGTACTAAGCGCTTGGGAAGTACAAGTTGGAAACATCCTTTAGTACAAATGACTTATATAATAATAATGATGGCATTTATTAATCACTTATTATTTGCAAAGCACTGTTCTAAGTGCTTGGGAGGTTACAAGATGATCAGGTTGCCCCACGGGGGCTCACAGTCTTAATCTCCATTTTACAGATGAGGTAACTGAGGCCCAGAGAAGTGAAGTGATGTGCCCGAAGTCACACAGCTGCCAAATGGCGGAGCCGGGATTTGAACCCATGACCTATTCTATATATTTTATTTTGTTAGTATGTTTGGTTTTGTTCTCTGTCTCCCCCTTTTAGACTGTGAGCCCACTGTTGGGTAGGGACTGTCTCTATATGTTGCCAATTTGTACTTCCCAAGCACTTAGTACAGTGCTCTGCACATAGTAAGCGCTCAATAAATACAATTGATGATGATGATGATGATGACCTCTGACTCCAAAGCCCGTGACTTTTCCACTGAGCCACGCTGCTTCTATGCAGTATATATGAAGATATACTCTAGACTGTTAGTCCACTGTTGGGTAGGGACCATCTCTATTTGTTGCCGACCCATACTTCCCAAGTGCTTAGTACAGTGCTCTGCACATAGTAAGTGCTCAAGAAATACGATTTTTTAATGGCATTTATTAAGCGCTTACCATGTGCCAAGCACTGTTCTAAATGCTAGGGGGGATATCGGTAATCAGGTTGTCCCACATGGGGCTCACGGTCTTCATCCCCATTTTACAGATGAGGTAACTGAGGCCCAGAGAAGTTAAGTGACTTGCCCAAAGTCACACAGCTGACACGTGGCAGAGCCGGGATTTGAACCCATGACCTCTGACTCCAAAATCCATGCTCTTTCCACTGAGTCATGCTGCTTCTGAATAAATGAATCTATTAGTAACATTTGTGTAGCATCTGCATCATGCCAAACATGGAAGGTTTGGAGCATACAATGGAGATAGTAGAGACGATCCCTGCTCTCCAGGAGCTTGAAATCTAACAGAGAAGACAGACCCCACAGTATGTATGCGTTTGCACATGTACCTTCTTATCATTTTGCCTCTATTAGAAAGTAAGTCATTTGTATTCAAGCTAGGAAGAGAGGTAATGGGATGCTGTATGCTTTGGCATTTCTCTCCTCTCCAAAACATGAGAACCAGAGTCCCAAGCTAGAACAGGATGCATTTTAGTGCATATGTAAATACATTCTTAACAGATGGGCAGAGCAGCAGGAGGGTAGTACTGGGGAGTCAGCAGGTGGACAGGAAAGCCAGAAATGGACTGGCACTGATCAGATTAACAAAACGAAAATATCTTGGGAGTCACACATGCTGCCCACAGAATAAGCTGGCACTGACCGGATAGGCAAACTCAAATGCGCTCTGAATATGGAAAACTTCCATAGCTTTGTTGCCCGTGGGGCACTGAGGATCTTCCCAGATGGCTATCCTCACTTCTTCCTCGAGATCAATGAGACGCATTAAAGGATATGCGACCAAATCTAGAAATCTGAATCTTTCTTTTTCACAAGCCTCAGTCTTCATCAAAATGCTCAATCAATCAATCGTATTTATTGAGTGCTTACTGTGTGCAGAGCACTGTACTAAGTGCTTGGGAAGTACAAGTTGGCAACATATAGAGACAGTCCCTACCCAACAGTGGGCTCACAGTCTAAAAGGGGGAGACAGAGAACAAAAACCAAACATACTAACAAAATAAAATAAATAGAATAGATATGTACAAGTAAAATAAATAAATAAATAAATAGAGTAATAAATATGTACAAACATATATACATATATAGAGGTGCTGTGGGGAAGGTAAGGAGGTAAGGTGGGGGGGATGGAGAGGGGGACGAGGGGGAGAGGAAGGAAGGGGCTCAGTCTGAGAAGGCCTCCTGGAGGAGGTGAGCTCTCAGTAGGGCCTTAAAGGGAGGAAGAGAGCTAGCTTGGCGGATGAGCAGAGGGAGGGCATTCCAGGCCCGGGGGATGACGTGGGCTGGGGGTCGACGGCGGGACAGGCCAGAACGAGGCACGGTGAGGAGATTAGTGGCGGAGGAGCGGAGGGTGCGGGCTGGGCTGGAGAAGGAGAGAAGGGAGGTGAGGTAGGAGGGGGCGAGGGGATGGACAGCCTTGAAGCCCAGGGTGAGGAGTTTCTGCCTGATGCGCAGATTGATTGGTAGCCACTGGAGATTTTTGAGGAGGGGAGTAATATGCTCAGAGCGTTTCTGGACAAAGACAATCCGGGCAGCAGCATGAAGTATGGATTGAAGTGGGGAGAGACACGAGGATGGGAGATCAGAGAGGAGGCTGATGCAGTAGTCCAGACGGGATAGAATGAGAGCTTGAACGAGCAGGGTAGCGGTTGGGATGGAGAGGAAAGGGCGGATCTTGGCAAATGTCTCCGGTTCTAAAACAGGATCAGGTCATTTGATTGCTATCTCCTTCATCAGACTAAGTCCCCCAGTCTAATCCTCAAAATGGGGAGTTTCTTCTCCAGAAGTCAGTCTGTCATTTATATTTATTGTGGGCAGAGCACTGTACTAAGCACTTGGGAGAGTACAATATTGAGAAGCAGCGTGGCTCAGTGGAAAGAGCACGGGCTTGGGAGTGAGAGGTCATGAGTTCGAATCCCGGCTCCGCCAATTGTCAGCTGTGTGACTTTCTCTGTGCCTCAGTTACCTCATCTGTAAAATCGGGATTAAGACTGTGAGCCCCACGTGGGATAACCTGATCACCTTGTAACCTCCCCAATGCTTAGAACAGTGCTTTGCACATAGTAAGCAATTAATAAATGCCATTATTATTTGTATTATTATTATCATATAACAATAAACAGATAGATCCCCTGCCCACAATGAGCTTTTATTCAGATTGGGGGACCCCCTTAATGCTTTCTTTTTGCATTCCTCCACCATCCACTCCTGTACGGTCCTGAAAGAGGTCCTTTCCTTGTACATCTGTCCTTCCCATTTTGAGGAGTGTCACACAACATCTCCACTCTTAGTGTCATCTTGAGAAGTTACTAACTAAAAGACTAGTTGGTGATGTCTTAGACCTCCAACCTGGCTTGCTGGGCAATGCTCTCACTTCCACAGGCTAGTGAAAAGCAGCAAGGGGTAATGGATAGAGCCCGGGCCTGGGAGCAAGACGGTCATGTGTTCTAATCCTGCCCCACCACTTATCTGCTGCGTGGCCTTGGGCAAATCTCTTCAATTCTCTGTGCCTCAGTTACCTCATCTGTAAAATGGGGATTGAGACTGGGGACAGGCACTGTGTCCAACTCGATTAGCTTGTATCCATTCTAGCACTTAGTACAGTGCCTGGCACATAGTAAGCACTTAATAAATCCCATTATTATCATTACTATCATTATTATCATTATTATTACTGGTAAGAGTACAGATGAGAGAGTCAGAAAACCCGGGTTCTAATCCCAGCTCTGCCATTTGCCTGTTAGTGTGACATCTCTTGCCTCAGTTTCCTCAGCTGTAAAATGACCATTAAATACCTATTCTCCCTACTCTTTAGACTGGGAGTCTCAAGTGGGACCAGGAGTGTGTCTGTTCCAACTGGATTGGATTGGATCTGTACCAGTGCTTACTGTACTGTCTGGCACAAATATTACAGTTTTTAATATTATCATTATTCTCATCATTAGTCTTAAATTCTGGAAAAGGACAGATTTCACTCACTTCATTTAGAGCCACACGAACATCAAATGTCATCACAAGTAAAATTTCTGATCTGCTATAGATTCATTTATGATCTTTCAAGGCCATCTGTCCACCACACATAAAAATTCAGTGGCTTTAAGGGCTGTATATTCTAATTTTTTCACATATGCCATTTTCCCCAACCTTTAGACTGTGAGTGCACTGTGGGCAGGAAATGGTTCTACCTACTCTGTTATATATTGTTACAGTGTACTCTCCCAAGCGCTCAGCCCAGGGCTCTGTACACAGTAAATACTCAATAAATACAATTGATTAATTGCCATAGTCTCCTGGCCATCTTCCATTCACCAGAGAATCTGACCAAACTAGCAAATCTTTCTTCCTGAGCATGTTTCGCTGGCTGGCCTCAATGAGCTTTTCTCTTTTTCAGCTTCTGACTCTACTATCTGATCCTCCTCACATACCACCAGTGATATTCATTTATCTCCGTTGCTCAGGGGATAGAGCACGGGCTTTGGAGTCAGAGGTCATGGGTTCAAACCCTGGCTCCGCCGCTTGTCAGCTGACTTTGGGCAAGTCACTTAACTTCTCTGTGCCTCTGTTCCCTCATCTGCAAAATGGGGATTAAGACAATGAGCCCCCTGTGGGACAACCTGATCACCTTGTTACTTCCCCAGAGCTTAGAACAGTGCTTTGCACATAGCAAGCGCTTAATAAATGCCATTATTATTATTATCTCCCAAATTGTGCTTTTGAGGAAGAAATTGATCTTCTAATGCTTGGGCCTGAGAATTATCCCTTCAATGTTCCATACTTAAAAATTTTCTCACTAAATCCAGCATCTGTCCCATAAAGAGAAGCAGTGTTGCTCAGTGGAAAGAGCACGGGCTTTTGAGTCAGAGGTCATGAGTTCAAATCCTGGCTCCACCACTTGTCTGCTGTGTGACTTTGGGCAAGTCACTTAACTCCTCTGTGCCTCATTTACCTCATCTGTAAAATGGGGATGAAGACTGTGAGCCCTACATGGGACAACCTGATCATCTTGTACGCTCCCCCCAGTGCTTAGAACAGTGCTTCGCACGTAGTAAGCGCTTAACAAATCCCAGCATTATTATTATTATTATTATTATTATTATTAAATGATGAAGAGCCTACTTTGTTCTTCTTCCTTTGCTACTTTGGTAGAGTAAGGAATGTTCTAGCAAAGATATTAATTGAAAAGGTTGCCATGCAAGTTTTCATTCTACCCTGCTCCCTTCTATTCACGGTTGACCTTTATCGAACTCTATGATGAGGTGAAGTGTGCTAATGGAATTTTACTTCGTTAAATCTCAGCTCCTCCACAGAAGCCTCCACTGAAATATTTAATTGCCCAAAACATAAGTTCATCTTATTCCTGTTAGTTTTTCCTTCCCATGTTTATCTACATTTCTGAAAATTCAGAGTTGTGTGACTCTGCTGGATTTCTTTTGACAACCATCTTAAAAAATATTTAACAAGCTTTTCACCATCCTAGAAATGATGAAAGGATTAGGTCGTTCCTTGCCCCTGATTTTGAAAATAGAAAAACATTGCGTATAATTTAAAACATCTAAGAAAGATCATTATAATCTTTTTTTGGATCTCCGTGCTTTCTTTATAAAAACTAGCAGTGGCTCTGCTCCGTCCTGTTTATACCTACCAACCCCACCCACCCTACCCAATGCTCGATACAAAGAAGTTCCTAATAAATATGAAAACTATGGGTTCCACGTTGCTTGCTGGTGCATGCTACTTTTACATGGTGGCAAGGACATGTCTTGTTTGAGTAGGGAAGCAATGTTGCCTCGTGGATAGAGCGCACGCTGGGAGTCAAAAGAACCTGGGTTCTAATCCTGGCTCCGCACTTGTCCGCTATGTAGCCTTGGGTCGGTCACTTATCTGAGCCTCAGTGACCTCATCTGTAAAATGGGGATTAAGACTGTGAGCTCCACTTGGGACAACCTGATTACCTTGTATCTACCCCAGCGTTTAGAACAGTGCCTGGCACACAATAAGCATTTAACAAATAGCACTATTATTATTATTACTGTTATTTTCAGTATCCTTCCTTATGGGTCTGAGCCTTCTTTTGACCTCTCTGAATCCTCCACCCACTCATCATAGTGCTTTCCCCCATGTCAGGCAGTTGAATTTGGAGGATTTGAGAAGTCTCAACTAGCATTTCTTACACAATTCCAAAGCAATTTCTTTAACTGGGACAGGCAATATATAGTTTCTATTGAACAGCTTCTCTCTCTGGGTCTTCTGGATGGCTGACATCTGCCTAATTGACAGATGCTTCCCGGGGTGCTGCTCAGTCTGAACTCTCCTCCTCTCCCCATGCCTATCTGCAGGGGTTCTGAGGAAATTTCCAAAGTTCCACGGGGAAGGAAGAAATTTGGTGGGCGTGGGGAGGAGAGGAGAAAGGGGGGTTCAAGTAAATCTGGTGAATGAATTGGTTTTGAGGTAGGGCTAGTGAAAACTGCCTTTACAGCCCTATCATCCACGATATAAAACCTCAGCACCGCATGCCTACTTCTTCTACTAATCACAATAATTCCAGGATTCATTAAGAGCTATGTGCCAAACACTGTACTCTCGACTGTGAACTCATCTGTATACTGTGAACATTTTGTGGGCAGGGAATCTGTTTGTGGTAGCATTGTACTCTCCCAAATGCTTAGCACAGTGCTTTGCACACAGTAAGTGCTCAATAAATACAATCGAATGAATGAAAGAATAAATGAATACAAGATAGAAGGCTGAACATAGACCCTGTCCTGCATGGGGCTTATACTCTAATTAGGAAGGAAAAGAGCTACAAAATACTTCGTAAAAATTATACCTGCCCTGGGAGGAAACAGCCAATGGCCAAACCTGAAAAATCTGCCTGAAAATAACCCAACAGAATCCATATTTTTTTCAGCAGCCCTAATGCAATTCTCTCAAAAGACTGAAGAGATGCTTGTCAAAGGTAGACAAGCAATATGTTGAGCTACTAAACAAGCAATAGGTTGAGCTACCTTTAATACTAATAACCTAATGCCTGTCACAATTCAGATGAGCGTCGGTTTGTTTTTTTCTGGTCCAGCTATGGGTTGAGGAATCTGGCTGGTTAGCAGAAACTTGCTGGACCATTTTGCTCTTTTCTCCTATGATTCTCCTATGATAGCTATCTACCCAGAGTCCTCAAGGGAATGGGAATCCTTGGGTCTTGAGGCAGAAAATCTATCAATCAACTGATTGTTTTTATTGAGTGATTACTATGTGCAAAGCACTGAACTACCCCCTGTTAAAATCACATCTCCTCCAGGATGCCTTCACCAACCAAGCCCTCATATCCCCTATTCCCTCTCCCTTCTGTGTTGCCTATGGCCTAGCCTCTGTACTCTTTAAGCACTTGATATACACTCACACTCAACCCCACAACACTTATCTACATATCATTCATTCAATCATATTTACTGAGCGCTTACTGTGTGCAGAGCACCGTACTAAGCGCTTGGGAAGTAAAGTCGGCAACAAATCCATAGCTTATTGCAACGTCTTTCTTCCCCTCTAAACTGTAAGCTCTTTTGGGAGCAGGGAATGTGTCTACCAACTAGGTTGTTTTGTACGCTCAGTTGCATTCATTCATTCAATCGTATTTATTGAGCGCTTACTGTGTGCAGAGCACTGTACTAAGTGCTTGGGAAGTACAAGTTGGCAACATATAGAGACGGTACCTCCCCAACAGCAGGCTCACAGTCTAGAAGGGGGAGACAGACAACAAAGCAAAACATATTAACAAAATAAAATAAATAGAATAAATATATACAAATAAAAGAAATAAATAAATAGAGTAATAAATAAGTACAAACATATATACATATATACAGGTGTTGTGGGGAGGGGAAGGAGGTAAGGAGAGGGGATGGGGAGGAGGGGGAGAGGAAGGAGGGGGCTCAGTCTGGGAAGGCATTATATTATATTAAGTGCTCGGGAGCATACAACTTTGTACACAGAGTAATCTCTCAGTAAATACCAGTGATTGATTGATTTTATTTTTGTGTGTGTGTTTTATTGTTTCATGGCTCCTTATTTGTGTTTGCCAGTACCCTCTCTCTGTTATGTTTCAGACTGTATCTGCACACTCTAAGCACTTAATAACTGCTATTACAAACACTAATCAACTTCAACGTGCAACAGCCTTCACCAGGAAAAGATCCTTAGAGTTGAAAACTATTTCAAAGCTCCTATTCTGAAAATCTTCCTTTCTCTGCCCACCTTTATGATCTGCCTTGTCCACAGTCCAGTAGAGGTAGTGATAATGGTATTTATTCATCACACGCTGAGAGATATGCAAGGTACTAGGAGCTGGGGAAAGTATAACAGAAGCATATGACTTGCTCCCTTCCCCAAAAGAGGCAGCGAGGTCTCGTGAAAACAACATGGATATTGGAGTCAGATGATCTGGGTTCTAATCCTACCATCGCCACTTGCCTGTTGAATGAACTGAAGCAAATCACTTCTCTGGAGCTCACTTTCCTTATCCGCAAAATCGGGCCTGGATACCTCTGAACCCAGTCTAAAGTTCACCATCACAATTTCTGTCTTAAATACAACTGCACTTGCTGACATTTGTCTTTAGAAAAGCCTGAGGCAATTATACGGAGGAGAAGGCTTTGATCTACCGCAATTTTCTTTTCAATTGGAAAAAAAAAACAAGTCCAGGTTTCGCAAACAAATGTGAATCTGATCATCATTATGTGAATTTTTGTATGTAATATTCAATAAAATTACTCATGAAAAATGCATATTTTAAAATCCATAAATGCAATGGATGAAGATAATTGGCCAACAGTGAAATTTCAGAGTGATCAGCCAATTACTGTATATCAGCCTACAGACATCAAATGTAATTTCCCTGTTTTTAGTGTCATAAAGATGGTAGGAACAGGATGATTATACCCAGATGCACCTCTGTTTTGAATAAAGTCAAATAAAATTAAGCTTTAAAATAAAGCTATCATCAGTTCATTCATTCATTAATTCAATCGTATTTATTGAGCGCTTACTGTGTGCAGAGCACTGTACTAAGCACTTGGGAAGTACAAGTTGGCAACATATAGAGACGGTCCCTACCCAACAGCGGGCTCACAGTCTAGAAGGGGGAGACAGACAACAAAACATATTAACAAAATAAAATAAATAGAATAAATATGTACAAATAAAATAGAGTAATAAATATGTACAAACATATATACATACATACAGGTGCTGTGGGGAAGGGAGGGAGGTAAGGTGGGGGGGGATGGGGAAGGGGAGTTGAAACAGGGAAGCAAAAGATAAGGGAAACTCTCATAGTAGATAAAGTCAAGCATTCCCCGCTGGAGGTTTTCACTCAAAACTGGACTTTGTGGGGTCTTAGAGAAGTCATCCTGGACTCAGGTTCCTAAAACTGCTCTTTAGCAGTCTGAGTAGGAGGGAGAACAGGTATCCCCATTTTACAGTTGAGAAAACTGAGGCACAGAGGAGTTAAGGTGATTTGTCCAAAGTCACCGAGCCACCAGTTGGCAGAGCTGGCATTAGAACCCAGGTTCTTCTAACTCCCATGCTCTCTCCACTAGGTCATGTTGCTTCTCCTGTCTTACCTCACTGATTTTCTACTACATCTCAGCACTCTTTACTCTTTTAACACCAACCTACTCACTGAACGTAGATCTCGTCTATCTCCCTGCTGACCGCCAAGCTAGCTCTCTTCCTCCCTTCAAAGCCCTACTGAGAGCTCACCTCCTCCAGGAGGCCTTCCCACACTGAGCCCCCTTTCTTCTCTCCTCCTCCTCATCCCCCCTGCCCTACCTCCTTCCCCTCACCACAGCCCCTGTATATATGTTTGTACAGATTTATTACTCTATTTATTTTACTTGTACATATTTACTATTCTATTTATTTTCTTAATGATGTGCATCTAGCTTTATTTCTATTTGTTCTGACGACTTGACACCTGTCTACATGTTTTGCTTTGTTGTCTGTCTCCCCCTTCTAGACTGTGAGCCCGTTGTTGGGTAGGGACCGTCTCTATATGATGCCAACTTGTACTCCCCAAGCGCTTAATACAGTGCTCTGCACACAGTACATGCTCAATAAATATGACTGAATGAATAAATGAATGAATGACCCCTTGCCCATATCAATCAATCAATCGTATTTATTGAGCGCTTACTGTGTGCAGAGCACTGTACTAAGTGCTCCCTCTGGCCTGACACTCCTTTCCCCTACATAGAAGACCGACCACAACTCTCTCCACCTTCAAACCCCTGCTAAAAAAATCACATCTCCTCCAAGAGGCCTTCACCAACTAAGCCTTATTTCCCCTACTTCTTCTCAATTCTGTGTCACCTGTGCCCGTGGATCTGGACCCTTGAATTCATTCTTTCACTGAATCATATTTACTGAGTGCTTACAGTGTGCAGAGCACTATACTAAGCGCTGGGGATTGTGCAATACAACAATAAACAGACACATTTCACGCCCACAACATTACAGTCTAGAAGCACTAATTTTTCATCTTTAAAAATTAGCAAACTGATAGACTATTCAGTTAAGACTAGTTTCAAAAAGCTACTTCTGCTCTTCCCTATTCTCTGTGGAGTTATTTTTTCAGGCTGAAAGATGGACATAATGAGCGCTAGATAGGAGAAGCAGCGTGGCTCAGTGGAAAGAGCCCGGGCTTTGGAGTCAGAGGTCGTGGGTTCAAATCCTGGCCCTGCCACTTGTCAACTATGTGACTTTGGGCAAGTCACTTAACTTCTCTGGGCCTCAGTTACCTCATCTGTAAAATGGGGATTAAAACTGTGAGCCCCCCCATGGGACAACCTGATCAGTTTGTAACCTCCCCAGTGCTTAGAACAGTGCTTTGCACATAGTAAGCGCTTAATAAATGTCATCATTATTATTACATCACCCCACCTTTAGCCCCAAAACACTGTTTTCCACTTCTGCTGTATTGTACTCTCCCAAGCACTTAGAATAGTGCTCTACACACAGTAAGTGCTCAGTAAATACCATCAAGTGATTGAAGAGAAAAAGGACCTTTGTTCCCTCCCTACAATCAGTGGATCAATAGCATTTTTTGAGCACAAAATGTGAAGAGCACTGTACTAAACATTTGGGAAAGTATAATGCAACAGAGTTGGTAAAAGTGATCCCCGCATATAAGGAGATTTAATCTCCAAGGGGGGATAGACAATTACAAGAAATTGGCACTCTAATGAGAAACTTTTGCAAAGCTGTTAGACTCCAAACCATGATGAACATAAAACACTGGCTCTTGAGCCACAGAGACCTATCCCTCTTGAGGCATATATCTGCACTGCTTTTGTGATTCTAATCCCTGCTCTGCTAATTGCTTACTGTGTGACCTTGGGCAAATCATTTAACTTTTCTGTGCCTCAGTTTTCTCATCTGTAAAATGGGGTTTCAATATCTATTCTCCCTCTTACTTAGACTGTGAGTCCCATGTGGGACAGGGAGTGTGTCTGATATGATTAACTTGTAACAATCTCAGCACATAGAACAATGTTTGACATATAATAAGCACTTAACATTTACAATATTAGTAATGATGATAGTAATAATATCCTTCCTCTCTCTTCTTTCCCCTCTACCCTCCTTTTTTACTAGTCTGCAAGGCCTGTGAAGACCAGAAATCATGTCTAATTTACACACGTCTATTTTTCATAAGACCTAAAAATCAGATTAAACACTTAATGAATACCATTCTGACTACTTCTAAGGGGAAAACAAAAATAAAAACATTTACAAATAAGCTAATCAGGGTAGCAGATTGACAGTATAATTGATTTACATATACGCCTAAATGCTGAGAGAGGATATGTAAGCACTTAGTACAGTGCTGTGCACATAGTAAGCTCTCAATAAATGCGATTAAATGAATGAATGAAAATGTGTTAATTGGATAAGGGTTGTTGGAAGGGGTGGGATTTTAGGAGGGCCTTGGTGGGGAAAGCTGAGGTCTGTTTTAATAATAATAATAATAATAATAATGGCATTTGCTAAGCACTTACTATCAATCAATCAATCAATCGTATTTATTGAGCGCTTACTGTGTGCAGAGCACTGTACTAAGCACTTGGGAAGTACAAGTTGGCAACATATAGAGACAGTCCCTACCCAACAGTGGGCTCACAGTCTAAAATAAAGAATGGAAGGGCTTACTCAGGGCAGGCCTCTATAATAAGAATAACGATGATGGCATTTGCTAAGTGCTTACTACGTGCCAAGCACCGTTCTAAGCGCTGGGGTAGATACAAGGTAATCAGGTTGTCCCTCGTGGGGCTCACAGTCTTCATCCCCATTCTACAGTTGAGGTCACTGAGGCCCAGAGAAGTGAAGTGACTTGCCCAAAGTCACATGGCTGACAAGTGGCAGAGCCGGGACTAGAACCCACGACCTCTGACTCCCAAACCCGGGCTCTTTCCACTGAACCACACTGCTCTATTCACCTCCCCACATCAATTTAAGTACATATCCATAATTTCTTTATTTATATATGAATGCAGAGCACTGTTCTAAGGGCTGGGGAAGATACAAGATGATGAGGTTGTCCCATGTCGGGCTCACAGCCTTCCTCCCCATTTTACAGATGATGTAACTGAGGCACAGAGAAGTGATTTTATTTGGAGGTGGAAGAAGTGCCAAGCAGGAGAAGCAAGTTTAACAAAGGTATGGAGGTGGGAGAGTCAAGAGTGACATAAACAGGTTGGGAGAGTGAAGGGAGTGAGTTAGAATAGTGGGTAAAAAAAAAAAGCAGATAAGCAAGGTGGGGCAAGGTGGCAGAGAGACTTGAAACAAGCACTTAGTTCAGTGCTCTGCACACAGTAAGTGCTCAATAAATGCGATTGAATGAATGAATATGGCAAGCCATTGGAAGCAGCGTGACTCAGTGGAAAGAGCCTGGGCTTTGGAGTCAGAGGTCATGGATTCAACTCCCAGCTCCGCCACTTGTCAGCTGTGTGACTTTGGGCAACTCCCTTCACTTATCTGTGCTTCAGTGCCCTTGTCTATAAAATGGGGATTAAGACCGTAAGCACCACATGGGACAATCTGTTAACCTTGTATCTGACTCCACGCTTAGAAAGAACAGTGCTTTGCACATAGTAAGAGCTTAATTAATGCCATTATTATTATTATCATTATTATTATTATTACTGGAAGCTAGTGGAGGGTTTTGAGGAAGAGAGAAATGTAGAGCTTCAAGTATATGATCTGTGTCACCTGTAGTATAGACTGGAGAGAGGAGAGGCTGGAAGCAAGGAAACCAACAAACAGGCTGATGTGATTGTCGAGCCATGATATGGCCAGTGTATATTCTAGAGTAGGAGCAGTTTGGGTGCAGAGGAAATGGTGGATCCAGGAGATGTTCAGGAGGAAATGGGAGGAGTGAAAGACGGTCCTGAGTTTATAGGATTCTTGGATATGGAAAATGGTGGCATTATTGGTTGAGCTGGAACCCCTACTCAGCCAAGTGGAAACAGCACTGGGCTTGGGAGTCAGGGGACTTGGGTTCTAATTCCGCCTCTGCCATTCACCCATTTGCCTGCTTTAGGGGCCTTGTTTAGGTCAGTTAACTTCTCTGCACCTCAAGTTTTGCATCTATAAAATGGGTATTCAATGTCTGTTCTTCTACTTAGAACTGTTAATCAATCAATCAATACATTGTATTCATTGAGTGTTGTGTGCCGAGCATTGCACAAAGTGCTTGGGAGAGTTCATTACAACAGAGTTAGTAGGCAGGTTCCCTGCCCAGAAAGAGTTTACAATCTAGGCTGTAAACTAGATGGGAGAATTAGAGAAGCAGCATGGCTCAGTGAAAAGAGCACACACTTTGGAATCAGAAGTCATGTGTTCCAATCCTGGCTCTGCCAGTTGTCAGCTGTGTGACTCTGGGCAAGTCACTTCACTTCTCTGGGCCTCAGTTCCCTCATCTTTAAAATGGGGATTAAGACCGTGAGCCCCCCTTGGGACAACCTGATCACTTTGTAACTTTGTAAGTGCTTAGAACAGTGCTTTGCACATAGTAAGCGCTTAATAAATGCCATTATTCCTATTATTAGAAGGGAGCTTACACCAGCATGATTAGCGTGCATTTACTACAGTGCTTAGTACAGTGTTTAGCATACAGTAAATACTGACCAAATGTCACGGCTATTGCCTGCATTATTATTATTGCTATTATTCAGTCTCATAAGAGTGCCAGAAATAATAGTCTTATCATCCTTTCCCTTCCCCCTTTTCTCATCTCCTATCCTCCTCTCCTTTCTCCTCTACCCCACCATTCTCCTCCTTTTTTCCCTCTTTCCCTATTTTCTTCCTATTTTCCTCTACTTTGTTTCTATTTTCTTTCCTTAATCCCCTTAAATTCCTACCCCTTCATATCCCACCTCCTCAGTGCTCCCCTACCCAAGACCACTTCCGCCATCAAAATGATTCCTGCTTCCAAGTGTGGTTCCATTCATTCATTCAATACTTTTTATTGAGCACTTACTGTGTGCAAATCACTATACTAAGCTCTTGGGAGAGTACGATATAACAACAAAAAGACACATTCCCTGCTCACAACGAGCTCACAGAGGGGGAGAAAGACTTTAATATAAATAAATAGATAAATAAATGAGTAAATTACTGATATGATGATGATGGTATTTGTTAAGTGCTTACTATGTGCCAGGCACTGTACTAAATGCTGGGATAGATGCGAGCAAATAAAGTTGGACACAGTCCCTGTCCCACCTGGGGCTTACATTCTTAATTCCCATTTTACAGATGAGGTAAATGAGGCAAAGAAAAGTGAAGCGACTTGTCCCATATCACACAGTAGACAAGTGGAAGAGGTGGAATTAGAAATCATGACCTTCTGACTCCCTGTGCTCTATTCAGTATGCCACGTTGCTTTTATATATATATATATATATATATGTATAATAATAATGGCATTTATTAAGCACTTACTATGTGAAAAGCACTGTTCTAAGTGCTGGGGAGGTTACAAGGTGATCAGGTTGTCTCATAGGGGGCTCACAGTCTTAATCCCCATTTTACAGATGAGGGAACTGAGGCCCAGAGAAGTTAAGTGACTTGCCCAAAGTCACAAAGCTGACAAGTTGCGGAGCCTGGATTTGAACCCATGACCTCTGACTCCAAAGCCCGGGCTCTTGCCACGCTGCTTCCCCATATATGTATATTTATGTACAGATATATACATATGTGCTGTGGGGCTGGGAGGGAGGATGAATGAAGGGGCAAGTCGGGGTGCCACAAAAAGAGTGGGAGAAGAGGAGAGGAGGGCTTAGTCAGGGAAGGCTTCTTGGAGGAGCTGTGCCTTCAACATGGCTTTGAAGTGGGGGAGAGTTCCCTTAGCAATGGGATTGTCTTTCTGTTCTTGAAGAGCTCAACAACACAGAGGAGATTCTGCAGATAGTAACTCCCCTGAACATGAACTGGATGTCGGGTTCCAGTTCTCAGAGGCAGAGCATTGTTCCGGGACAAATGGTCTGGTTCTCTGGTCATTTTCAAATTTTCTCCATCCCTGATTTACTCTTCATTCATTCAGTCAGTCAGTCAATAGTATTTATTGAGCTCTTACTGTACTAAGTGCTTGGAAAGTGCAATTCAGCAATCGAGGCAATCCCTGCCCACAACGGGCTGTCAGTCTAGAAGGGGGAAGACAGACATCAAAACAAGTAAGGAGGCATCAATAGCATCGATATAAATAAATAGAATTATAGATATATATACACATCAAAACAAGTAAACAGGCATTAATATAAAAAGAATTATAGATATGTACATATATACACAAGTGCTGTGGGGCTGAGAGAGGGGGTAGAGCAAAGGGAGTGAGTTGGGGAGATGGGGAGAGGAGGAAAGCTGAGGAAAAGGCGGCGTTAGTCTGGGAATGCCTCTTGGAGGAGGTGAGGCTTTGTAGAGCTTTAAAGGGAGGGAAGTGTGATTGTTTGGTGGATTTGAGGAGGGAGAGCATTCCAGGCCAGAGGTAGGATGTGGGCCAGGGGTCAACGGCAAGAGCAAGACGCAGTGAGAAGGTTATCTCCAGAGGAGCCGAATATGAGGGCTGGGATGTAGAAGGAGAGAAGGGAGATGAGGTAGGAGGGGGCAAGGTGATGGAGAGCTTTGAAGCCAATAATGAGGAGTTTTTGAGAGGAGATTAAGGCATTCACATTCCTTTGTTCTGCTGGCATTTGTCTGAACCCAATACTGGAGACTTCCATTTCTTCTTTAAATCAATGAAAGCAGGAATGTCTGGGTACCAGAAATACCTCCCAATATAAATGTCTTCCATTACAATAGAACTCCTCCAGGGCCAATTTGGGTCTTGTAGAACTTAGGTACCATCAGTTCCCCATAGAAGTTATGAACAAATTGATTTATGCACTCTACTTGTACATCAATCAATCAAATGCAATTATTGAGCATGCACTCCATACAGAGCCCTGCATTAAGAATTTGGGACTTAATAGATACTATCTCTGACCTCCAGGAGCTTGCAGTCTACTGGGGGAGACAGACATTAAAATAAATAACACACAGGGGCACTTCAGTGGTGTTTAAAGATATGTATTTCAGTACTCCCTGATTCCCCCGTTCGACTGTAAGCTCCTCAAGGGCAGGGATCATGTGTTTTACTGTGAACTTAATCTTCCAAGCCAGGTGATTTAGGTGGGTTTGTGGGTTTTGAAAACAAACATCACTATGATTTGGCCAACTTTGGAAGGGGGCAAAAAGGTGGGCTTCAGGTGACTAATAAAAAAAGATAATTGATCAATTGATTGAATGATCAAATGATTGTTTTTCCTCTACTGTCTGTTCCCAAACACCTAGTAGAATGTTCTGCACACATCAGATGCTCAACCACACTTTTGATGAAGATAACAATCATGAATCCTTTAGTCACTTGATTAAAGCATTCTTATTCTCTTTGCAGTTGAATAAGAATGCTTTAGTCATCTGATGCGTGCTCCGTTCTGATTATCTGTTCTTCGAAACCCATCAAAAGGCATCACATATATTGAGGCCAGCAGGAGTTTCCTGTTCCAAGAATTCCCCAAGATTCTGCTTTACGGATAGTCATCATATTAATTTCACTTGTGTGCTTCTGAGGATTCGAACACAGGAACTCACCAAGCAAACATCACAGCGAGACAATAACATGTCAGCTGCCTGCGTTAGATATTGTTGAATGTTTTGTTGTGGGATTTGAGATGCCTGGCTCTGACTCTGTAGGTGTCCTCAAGTAAGTCACTTGAGTGTTTCTCTTCAGTTTGCCCCAGCTCCCTTGCTGGGTAAATGAGCCCTATCCTTAGCACTTTTGTGCCTGTGCTTTTTAATTTCTATATTTCATCTATATAGTCATCGGCACATTCAACTGTTTGTTCATCAGTTTTATCCTGATGCACTCGTTCTGCTTCCTTTGTTCTTGTTGTTCCTTAAGCTGGTATGAAATGTAAAACAATTTTTGACTATCTCCCCCATGAAATTGGAACTCCTTAATGGCAGAATATGGGTTTATAATGATAGGAACAATGATATTTTTAAAGTTCTCACTATGTGCCAGAATAAAAAAGCCCAGGCCATCCTTCGGGAGAAGGTCAGAGTGTGGTGGCAATGTGGAATCAGGTTCCAGATTCATTCGTTCATTCATTCAATCATATTTATTGAGCCCTTACTGTGTGCAGAGCAGTGTGGCTCAGTGGAAAGAGCACGGGCTTTGGAGTCAGAGGGCATGGGTTCGAATTCCGGCTCCGCCACATGTCTGCTGCGTGACCTTGGGCAAGTCACTTAACTTCTCTGAGCCTCAGTTACCTCATCTGTAAAATGGGGATTAAGACTGTGAGCTCTCCGTGGGACAACCTGATCACCTTGTATCCCTCCAGCGCTTAGAACAGTGCTTTGCACATAGTAAGCGCTTAACAAATGCCATCATTATCATTATTATTATTACTAAGTGCTTGGGAAGTACAAGTTGGCAACATACAGAGATGCTCCCTACCCAACAATGGGCTCACATTCAAGAAGGGGAAACTAGAGGCTACAGAGCTGTAGTGCCCACCATCCTTCTCTACATCGGTGAAACCAGACCACCCACAGACTCTATGTCTGGCTGCTTGACTGGTTCCCTCGGTGTCATTTATGGGCCCGACTCAGTATCAAATGGCAATACAAGATCAAAAGTAATGAAGGTTTGCTGAGTAGATGATGATGATGCTGATGATGGCATTTATTAAGCGCTTACTATGTGCAAAGCACTGTTCTAAGTATTGGGGAGGTTACAAGGTGATTAGGTTGTCCCACGGGGGGCTCACAATCTTAATCCCCATTTTACAGATGCCCAACCAACTGCAGAAAACTAACAAGCGCCTGCCCCAGAAGGGCAGGGAAGGAAACTCCGGTACTGTCTCACACTTCCTTCTTTGCCCTCCTGACAGCGGGACATCCAGCGTCTGACACACGAAGATTAATTAGTCAATCACTGAAAGGTATTGACTGAGTGTTTACTGTGTGCAGAACACTGCATAAAGTGCTTGGGAGAGAAGCAGCATGGCGTTGAGAAGCAGCATGGCATAGTGGATAGAGCATGGGCCTGAGAGTTAGAAGGTCATGGGTTCTAATCCCGGCTCTGCCACCCGTCTGTTGTGTGACTCTGGGCAAGTCACTTCACTTCTCTGTACCTCAGTTCCCCTATCTGTAAAATGAGGTTTCAGACTGTGAGCCCCACGTGGGACAGAGACTGTGTCCAACTTGATTTGCTTGTATTCACCCCTGCGCTCAGTACAGTGCTTAGCACATAGTAAACACTTAACAAATACCACAATTATTATTATTCATTCATTCATTCATTCAATTGTATTTATTGAGCGCTTACTGTGTGCAGAGCACTGTACTAAGCGCTTGGGAAGTACAAGTTGGCAACATATAGAGACGGTCCCTACCCAACAGTGGGCTCACAGTCTAGAAGAGGGAGACAGACAACAAAACATATTAACAAAATAAAATAAATAGCAAATATGTACAAGTAAAATAGAGTAATAAATATGTGCAAACATATATACAGGTTATCATTATTACAGTATGACAGCGTTGGTAGACATTCCCTGCCCACAATGAGATCTTGGGAAGCAGCATGGCTCAGTGGAAAGAAATTAGGGCTGGGATTCGGAGGACCTTGGTTCTAATCCCAGCTCGGCCACTGCTGTATGACCTTGTGTATCTCACAATCTGCCTATGCCTTGGTTTTCTCCTCTATAAAATGAGGACTAAATATCTGTTTTTCCTCCAGCTTCAGCTGTGAGCCTCGTGTATGAAAGGATTGTGTCCAGACTGATTAATTTGTACCTACCCTAGTGCTTAGAGAAGCAGTGTGGCTCAGTGGAAAGAAACCAGGCTTTAGAGTCAGAGGTCATGGGTTCAAATCCCGGCTCCACCACTTGTCAGCTGCGTGACTTTGGGCAAGTCACTTCACTTCTCTGGGCCTCAGTTACCTCATCTGTAAAATGGGGATTAAGACTGT
Source organism: Tachyglossus aculeatus (assembly GCF_015852505.1). Lineage (NCBI taxonomy): Eukaryota > Metazoa > Chordata > Mammalia > Monotremata > Tachyglossidae > Tachyglossus > Tachyglossus aculeatus. The sequence goes on from NC_052069.1 coordinate 25,930,833, forward strand.
GAGCCCACCATGGGACAACCTGATCACCTTGTAACCTCCCCAGTGCTTAGAACAGTACTTTGCACATGGTAAGCACTTAATAAATGCCATCATTATTATCATTATTATTACTTGTCACATATTAAGCACTGAACAAATACTACAATTATTCATAGGATGAGTGATACCCAAACAACTATCAATCAATCATATTTATTGAGTGCTTACTGTGTGCAGAGCACTGTACTAAGCACTTGGGAAGTACAAGTTGGCAACATATAGAGACAGTCCCTACCCAACAGTGGGCTGACAGTCTAAAAGACTGTGCTTGGAGAGCTAAAATTAGGAAACTGAAATTAAGGAGATCAGAGGAAAAGTATTAAGGACATGCTAAAACAAGGCCTCAGACAATGTTGCATCCTAGTGGAAAACTGGAAGTCAATTGCTGAGAATAGATCTGCGTGGCCCACTGCTATCAATTGATTCATTCAATCATATTTATTGAGCACTTACCGTATGCAGAACACTGCACTAAGTGCTTGGGAAGTACAAGTCGACAACATTTAGAGACAGTCCCTACCCAACAATGGGCTCACAGTCTAGTGGGGGGAGACAGAGAACAAAACGAAGCATGTGGACGGGTGTCAAGTCCTCAGAACAAATAGAAGAAAGAAGAGATGCTGCAAACATTAACCGTGGGGAAACGAGACAACTTTTTTGTTTTCACAGTATAGCTGGGATTGTAGGTCCCTTTTTGTGGGCACACTGCAGCCAGGATGGTGGCGGCATCTTTTTTTTGTGTGGTATTTGTTAAGTTCTTACTATGTGGGGGAAGGACTCTCTACAGCCTGATTATCTTGTATCCACCCCAGCACCTAGTCAAGTGCCAGGCACTGGTGTAGATGCAGGCTAATCAAGTTGGACACGATCCCTATCCCACAGGGATCACAGCCTTAATCCCCTTTCTACTCATGTGGTAACAGGCACAGAGAAGTTAAGTGCTTGTCCGAGGTCACACAGCAGATAAGTGTTGCAGCTGGGATTAAAATAATAACAATAATGATGGTATTTGTTAAGCGCTTACTATGTGCCAAGCACTGTTCTAAGCACTGGGGGGAGATACAAGGTAATCAGGTTGTCCGACATGGGGTTCACAGTCTTAATCCCCATTTTGCAGATGAGATAACTGAGGCAGAGAGAATAATAATAATGGTATTTGTTAAGCACTTACTATCTGCAAAGCACTGTTCTAAGTGCTGTGGGGGATACAAGGTAATCATGTTGTTCCACATGGGGCTCACAGTCTTAATCCCCATTTTGCAGATGAGGTAACTGAGGCAGAGAGAATAATAATAATGGTATTTGTTAAGCACTTACTATGTGCAGAGCACTGTTCTAAGCGCTGGGGGGGATACAAGGTAATCATGTTGTTCCACATGGGGCTCACAGTCTTAATCCCCATTTTGCAGATGAGGTAACTGAGGCAGACAGAATAATAATAATAATAATAATAATGGTATTTGTTAAGCACTTACTATCTGCAAAGCACTGTTCTAAGCGCTGGGGGGGGATACAAGGTTATCATGTTGTTCCACATGGGGCTCACAGTCTTAATCCCCATTTTGCAGATGAGGTAACTGAGGCCCAGAGAAGTGAAGTGACTTGCCCAAAGTCACACAGCTGACAAGTGGCAGAGCCGGGGTTTGAACCCATGACCTCTGACTCCCAAGCCCGGGCTCTTTCCACTGAGCCACGCTGCTTCTCCTTCTGAGTCTCTGGCCCATGCTCTATCCACTGGCCACTACTACTTCTACATTGGCCTTTTCTGCCACCCATAAACAGTGACAGCCACTGTCAGAGAGACGTATCTTCTTGGGGTACAGGTATGTAAACAATTTATATATTTATGTACATACCATATGACAGGCACAATGCTGAATGTTGGATAATGACAAGGCACTCAGATCACTGGACACAGTTCCTGTCCCTCACTGGGCTGAGTCTAAGTACTAAAGTACTTTTATCTTGCTCCTGTTGCATTGCACCAGGTGCTTACTGTTGCTTCTGACCCACGATAGGTGATCAATAAATAGCATGAATCAATTGATGAGAATCCTACTGTTCTCATAGGGTGCTTGAATCTAAGAAATAACATGAACCTACCTAAATAAACAATTCCTTGAAACCTACTGAAGTGGATGAAGTATTTCACTAGTTTCATTCATTCAACTGCATTTACTGAGCGCTTACTGTGTACAGAGCACTGTATTAAGTGCTGGGAAAGTCCAATTCAGTGATAAAGAGAGATAAAACCTGCCCACAAAAGGCTTGTTTCAAAGACTTGGGGACTTTGTGTCTGAAATATTAATCAATTTAGAAAACTTCAAATATTTTTTCATACATAAACTGCCAAAATAACTAAGGATAATATCACAGGTAGGTGTTTTAGTAAGGATAAACAGCAGTCTTCTTATGGTTCTGCTTGCCTCATGCCAATCCCATCTTCAGTCTGTCCTTCATACGGTTCTTGGATCATCCTCTAAATGTGCATTTGGTACTCAGAACTTGCCCTCTTCAGAAGCCTCCCATAACTTCCCACTTCAATGGAGTTTAGAGCACAAACAATGGAGTTTACAGAGCTGTACTATGAATTTGGGAGAGTATAATCAATAGAGGTAGTAGACACGTTCCCTGCTCAAGGAATTTACAGTCTTTAAACAAAAAATATTAACAGATTTAAGGTTCTCCATCATCTGATTTCCTTTTATTTGTTCATTCATTCAATTTATTGAGCACTTACTGTGTGCAGAGCACTGTACTAAGTGCTTGCTTCTGCTCTCATTTCCCATTCCAGCCCAGCTCACACTCTTGGCTGTGCCCCAGTTAACTTGCTAATTTTATTTAGGCTCATCCACTTCCAACCTAGACTGTGAGCCCACTGTTGGGTAGGGACCATCTCTATATGTTGCCAATTTGTACTTCCCAAGCGCTTAGTACAGTGCTCTGCATACAGTAAGCGCTCAATAAATACAAATGAATGAGTGGATGAACCCACTGCCCACTGTTCACACTTTCTCCCATGAGCCCAATGTCTCCTCGAATTCATCAAACAGCTCTCTCCACTTGCCCGGCTCTTCTGAAAAGTCACCTCCCCCTTGAGACATGTGCTGATTAATTCCCATTTCCTGGTCATGCCATCTCATCAGTCAATAGAACTCAACTCTACAACTGTTTATCATTATCTTTACATCAATTAACTTGTTTAATTGACAGCTTTGTGTTTGCCATTATACTGACACTAGAAAGGCTCATAGCAAGGAGGAGGTGAGAGGCAGCAAATAGGAAGCAGGGGAAAGGAAAGAGAATAAATTGGGAAGGGTAATAATAATAATAATAAGAAGAATGATGGCATTTGTTAAGTGCTTACTATGTGTGAAGCATTGTTCTAAGTGCTAGGGGGATACAAGGTGATTAGGTTGTCCCATGTAGGGCTCACCTTCTTAATCCCCATTTTACAGATGAGGTAACTGAAGCTCAGAGAAGTTAAGTGACTTGCCCAAAGTCACAGAGCTGACAAGTTGCAGAGCCGAGATTAGAACCCATGACCTCTGACTCCCAAGCCCGGGCTCTTTCCCCGAGCCACGCTACTTCTCTGAAATAAGCCTTTAATGACGAGGATGGGATATGAACACACGCGTGCAGAGCAGAGTGGATTAGCAGTCCACCGCCTTAACCACTCAGCCACCTTGTCACATGGTACCTCATCACGAGACCTCATCACGTCTCGTCAAGGGTAGGAGGAGGAGATTTGGGGGAGAAAAATGGAGGAGGGGGAAGAAAAAGGAGCCCCAGAGTTTAGGAACCCTTAAACTGCCTCTTTCACTTATATTTTTCCAATGCTCAGCACTTTTTTATGATGCTTGTTCAGTGCTTACTATGAGCTAGGCACCATACTAATCCCTGAGGTAGGTACAAGATGATGAGGATGGGCACAGCCCCTGTCTCACATGGGGCTCACAGTATTACGTTGGCAGGGGGGGGATTGAATTCCCATTTTACAGATGAGGTAACTGAGGTACAGAGAAGTTCAGTGCCTTGCCCTAGGTCACACAGCTGATAAGTGGTAGATCCAGAATTAGAACCCAGGTTCTCTGACTCGCAGCTCCATGACATTTCCTCTAGGTCATACTGCTTTGTGTCTTATGTACATTCAATGAATCATTCTCCTCCTCTCCTATCTCCCATCCTCCTGTCTCTCCCCACTTCAATCCATACTTCACGCCACTGTCCGGATTGTCTTTGTCCAGAAAGGCTCTGGGCATGATACTTCGCTCCTCAAAAATCTCCAGTGGCTACTAATCAACCTCCACATCAGGCAAAAACTCCCCACCCTCGGCTTCAAGTCTGTCCATCACCTTGCGCCCTCCTACCTCACCTCCCTTCTCTCCTTCTCCAGCCCAGCCCGCACCCTCCGCTCTTCCACTGCTAATCTCCTTACTGTGCCTCGTTCTCGCCTGTCCCACCATCGACCCCCGGCCCATTTCCTCCCCCTGGCCTGGAATGCCCTCCCTCTGCCCATCCGCCAAGCTAGCTCTCTTCCTCCCTTCAAAGCCCTACTGAGAGCTCACCTCCTCCAGGAGGCCTTCCCACACTGAGCCCCCTCCTTCCTATCCCACTCCTCCCCCCCACCCCTCCGCCTTACCTCCTTCCCCTTCTCACAGCACCTGTAAATATGTACATACGTTTGTACGTATTTATTACTCTATTTTATTTGTATATATTTATTCTATTTATTTTATTTTGTTAACATATTTTGTCTTGTTTTCTGTCTCCCCCTTCTAGACTGTGAGCCCGCTGTTGGGTAGGGACCGACTCTATATGTTGCCAACTTGTACTTCCCAAACACTTAGTACAGTGCTCTGCACACAGTAAGTGCTCAATAAATATGATTGAATGAATGAATGAATACTACTAATAATAATTGTAATATCTGTTAAGCGCTTACTCTGTTTCAGAAACTGTACGAAGAGCTGTGGTGAATACAAGCTAACCGGGTTGGACACAGTCCCAGTCCCACGTGGGGCTCACAGTCTCAATCCCCATTTTACAGATGAGGTAACTGAGGTCCAGAGAAGTTAAGTGACTTGCCCAAGACCACACAGCTGACAGTTGGTGGAGCCAGGATTTGAACCCATGACCTCTGACTCCAAAGCCTGTGCTCTTTCCACTACATCTTCTCCAGCAGCTACACCTGGGACAGATGTGAGCCCATCTTCTAGACTGCGAGCCCGTTGTTGCGTAGGGACTGTCTATATGTTGTCAACTTGTACTTCCCAAGCGCTTAGTACAGTGCTCTGCACACAGTAAGTGCTCAATTCATTCATTCATTCAATCGTATTTATTGAGAGCTTACTGTGTGCAGAGCACTGTACTAAGCGCTTGGGAAGTACAAGTTGGCAACATATAGAGACGGTCCCTACCCAACCGTGGGCTCACAGTCTGGAAGGGGGAGACAGAGAACAAAACAAAACATATTAACAAAGTAAAATAAATAGAATAAATATGTACAAATAAAATAGAGTAATAAATATGTACAAACATATATACATATATACAGGAGCTGTGGGGAGGGGAAGGAGGTAAGGTGGGGGGGATGGGGAGGGGGAATAAAATACAATTTTAAAATAAAATACGATTGAATGAATGAATAGGCTTCCATATTATTCCTCCTTCTTCTACTGTTCCCAGTTTCCCAGGTCACAGATGCACGCCTCCACAGGTGTTCCCGTCAGTCAGACAATCATATTTATTGAGCACTTACTGTGTGCCCTGCACCGTACGAAGCGCTTGGGAGAGTACAATATGATGATAAACAGATACATACCCTGCCCACAGTGAGCTTACAGTCTAGAGGGGGAGATGGACATTAAAATGAATAAATAAATAAATTATGGATGTATACAAGTGTTGTGGGGCTGAATGAAGGGTGCAAGTCAGGGCAATGCAGAAAGATCTGGTCCCCCAACTTGGGCTGGGTTCCTTGTTCTCCCCACCCCACCCTGTTTTTCAAACACACAAGGGCTCTGCACCTGCCTGAATGTGCTTAGTACAGTGCTCTGCACACAGTAAGCACTCAGTAAATATGATTGAATGAATGAATGCAGACCATACACGGGGGAGGTGCTTGGGGAAGGGATAGATGAAGCAAGGAGAAGGAAGAAGTGGAAAATTCTTACACTCTCCCCATCTGCTTCTGCCTTCTCCCCCTATTTCTCTCTTTCTTTCCTTCCACCCTTCCCCAAAATTAACTGGGGCCGGCTTGTTGGAGGAAGTGGGATTTTAGTCAGACTGTGAATGTGGGGAAAGTTTTGCTCATCCAGCATAGGAAGGGAGGGAGTTACAAGCCAAGGGAACAGCACAAGCAAAAGACTGAAGATGGGAATGTTGAGAGCTTGGGAGGAGTGAAGACAGCAAATTGACGAAGAACAGGAGACGAGAGCTGATAGATACGGTAGTACCAGAGGGTGGAGAGCCTTGAAGCTGGTTGTGAGTTTTTGATCGATGTGGAGAGTCAGAGGGAGCCAGTGGAGTGTTCTGGGGAGATGTGATCCAAGAGATGCTTCAGAAGATGATCCATTTAGCAACATGAACAAGACTTTACGTTGCTCCCTTGGCTTGTAACTCCCGCCCTCCCTGTAGCGGATGACCGCAGCTCTCCCCGCATTTATATAATCATGTGGAAAGCTAGGACATCTAAAAATCTTCCCCGTTAAAAGCACACTGACAGGAGTGCCCTAAAAATTACTTGAAATGTCTCTTCAAAAATCTCTAGTTGAGCAATAGGCTAAATTGCTTCCAATTTCCCCTCCATATCAAGAAAAAATTCCTCACAAGTCTTTTCAAGTCTCTCCAGTATCTCTTCCCAACTTACATAGCAACCTTCTCCCCCACACCTTTCAAGTTCACTCTCTTCATTTGACCATAAGCAACCTTCCAGTCGTACCTTGCTCTTGGCCCCTGCCGTTCCACCAGTTTGAACCTTCCCTCCATCTATAAACTGAACCTCCATCTCTTCTATCTTGTCACTGAAACCTTGCACGTCTGGCCTCTAACATGAAATGCCCTCCCTCCTCATACCCCACAGACAATCACTCTCCCCACCTTCAAAGTCTTTCTAAAAACACATCCCCTCCAAGAGGCCTTCTCCAAGAAGCCAACATTTCCTCTTCTCCCACTCCATTCTGCATTACCCTTGTACTTGGATCCGCAGACTTTACTCATCCCTCACTCAGCTCACGGCACGAATGTATATATCCATAATTTATTTATATTAATGTCTGTCTCTCCCTCTAGGCTGTAAATTCATTTTAGGTAGGGAACTTTTTTCCAACTAGGTTATATTGTATATCCCCAAGTGCTTAGAACAGTACTCTGCACACAGTAAACACTCAATAAATATAATTGATTGGTTGATTGACTGATTGATCTAATACAGAAGACTCTCCAGTATCCCAGATCTGGCCCTTCACAGGCTTCCTAAAATCCCTCCTCCTTTTCTCTGATTTACTCCTAACACTCCATCTAACATCAACCCATCAGCCACTTTCTGCACTTACATATTTATTTATGTATACTCTCAGTGTGTATATATATATATATATATATATATATATATATATATACACACATACCTGATCAATTGCAGTCCATTGATCAATTTGACTTAACCTAATACCTTTATGTCTACCTACCCTGTTAGAAAGTAAGTTCCCTTTGAGCAGGACAGCATGGGCTAGTGGAAAGAGCATGGGCCTGGGATTCAGAGGAACTGGGTTCTAATCCTGCCTCTGCCACTTGCCTGCTGTGGGACTTGGGGCAAGTCACTTACCTTTATTGTGCCTGAGTTTCCTCAACTGTAAAATGAGGATTAAAGAACAGTTCTCTCTCCCACTTAGACTGTGAGCTCCAATTGGGTCAAAGAACATATCTGACCTGATTATCTGGAGTCTACCCCAAAACCTAGTATAGTCCTTAGCAAATAGTAAGCACTTAAAAGATACCACAATTATTATCATTATTATTATTATTATTATAGTTCAGTGTATCCCAATAGGAGTTCAATAAAATACCTTTACTATACGACCGCTATGAAGCACCGTCATTCTATCTTCAAGCTGAAGAAATCACACAGGGAATGAAAACCACTAAGACTTCTTTCTAGAATCCTGGGAAGACCATCTTGATGGTTCCACAAGAAGGTGATGGATTTTTCACTATGGTACATTATTCAGGCAAAATCCTTCAAGATGATATATCAAATGGCACCCTTCAGTATCTCCGGGACAGTCAGCCTCATTGCTTGAATAACTGGGTCGTCTGATCTGGAGAGTAGAGGGAGGAGCTGGGGAAAAGAGAGGTGTGAAGATGGGGAGGAAGGAAGCCAGGCTGACTCCTGGATTGTGTGTGTGTTTTTTCCCCAAAACCAAAGCATGTGAGGTGAACCTGGAGCTTTCCCTAGTTGGGTGTGAGGGGGGTGGGGTGGGGTGTGTGTATGTGTGTTTATAAATAATAATGGCATTTATTAAGCGCTTACTATGTGCAAAACACTGTTCTAAGTGCTGGGGAAGTTACAAGGTGATCAGGTTGTCCCACAGGGGGCTCACAGTCTTAATCCCCATTTTACAGATGAGGTAACTGAGGCACAGAGAAGTTAAGTGACTTGCCCAAGTCACTTAACACAGCTGAGAACTGGCGGAGTCGGGATTCAAACCCATGAACTCTGACTTCAAAGCCTGTGCTCTTTCCACTGAGCCACACTGCTTCTCATGTTTGGGAAGAAGGGGATCAGTCCGGGCCACCACAGCCAGGAGTCTCCCCGGAGATCACAGAGAGCTCTCAGGACCGCAGGAAGGGAGGATATGGAGCCGGAGAGCTGGTGTTACTAATGCCCTAAATCCCCCATCTGTGCATATGATTGGCCGGGGGAGGCAGCAATGGACATTTTTTAATTAAAAAATGAATAGAAAATAAATCCCCTGGTTTGGATATGACTGGCTGGGGTGAGGTGTCAGTGGGCATTTCTTATATTTAAAAGGAAATTAAAAAAAAAGAAAAACAATTCCCCAGCACCGGTGAGCCTAGTCTCAGTCTCCATGTCCCACTATGACCTATCTCACTATTATCTGGGGTTTGGGGGATTTCAGCAAAGCTTCAGCACCCCCGCACCATTGGCTGAAACCCAGGGACCTCGCAACCACATAATAATAATAATAATAATAATAATAATGTTGGCATTTGTTAAGCGCTTACTATGTGCAAAGCACTGTTCTAAGCGCTTGGGGGGATACAAAGTGATCAGGTTGTCCCACATGGGGCTCACAGTCTTAATCCCCATTTTACAGATGAGGTAACTGAGGCTCAGAGAAGTTAAGTGACTTGCCCAAGGTCATGCAGCAGACATGTAGCGGAGCGGGGATTCGAACCCATGACCTCTGACTCCAAAGCCTGTGCTCTTTCCACTGAGCCACGCTGTCCAGATAGGTAATTCATTTCAGTGTCTGTCTCCCTGTCTAGATTGTAAATTTGCCATAGGCAGGGAACATGTCTACCAACTCTGTGGTATTTTCCTCTCCCAAGTGCTTCATACAGTGCTCTGCACATAGGAAGTACTCAATAAATACCATTGACTGATTGACTACATAAGTGCTGTGAGGCTGAAGGTGGGTTGAATATCAAGTGCTTAAAGGATGAAGCAATGGGACCTAGTAGATAGTGCACAGGCTTGGACTCAGAAGGGCCTGGATTCCAATCCCAGCTCTGCCACTTGTCTGCTATGTGCCCTTGGACAAGCCACTTAACTTCTCTGTGCTTCAGTTACCTCATCTGTAAAATGGAGATTAATACTGTGAGCCCTATGTGGGGCTTAGATTGTGTCCAACATGATTAGCTTGTATCTTTCCCAGAGCTGAATACACAGAAATAGCTCTCTTCCTCCCTTCAAAGCCCTACTGAGAGCTCACCTCCTCCAGAAGGCCTTCCCAGACTGAGCCCCCTTTTTCCTCTCCTCCTCCCCATCTCCCCCACCCTACCTCCTTCTCCTCCCCACAGCACCTGTATATATGTTTGTACAGTTTTATTACTCTATTTATTCTACTTGTACATGTTTAGTATTCTATTTATTTTGGTAATGATGTGCCTATAGCTATGATTCTATTTGTTCTGATGATTTTGACACCTGCCTACATGTTTTGTTTTGTTGTCTGTCTTCCCCTTCTAGACTGTGAGCCCGTTGTTGAGTAGGGACTGTCTCTATATGTTGCCGACTTGTACTTCCCAAGTTCTTAGTACAGTGTTCTGAACACAGCAAGCGCTCAATAAATCATAATAATAATGGCATTTATTAAGCACTTACTATGTGCAAAGCACTGTTCTAAGCGCTGGGGTAGATACAAGGTAATCAAGTTGTCCCACATGGAGCTCACAATCTTAATTCCCATTTTACAGATGAGGTAACTGAGGCCCAGAGAAGTTAAGTGACTTGCCCAAAGTTACACAGCTGATAAGTGGTGGAACCGGGATTTGAACCCATGACTTCTGACTCCAAAGCCTGTGCTCTTTCCACTGAGCCACGCTGCTTCTCTATAAATAATAAATTCATTCATTCAATTGTATTACTGAGCACTTACTGTGTGCAGAGCACTGTACTAAGCGCTTGGGAAGTACAAGTTGGCAACATATAGAGATGGTCCCTACCCAGCAGTGGGCTCACAGTCTAGAAGGGGGAGACAGAGAACAAAACATATTAACAAAATAAAATGAATAGAATAAACATGTACAAATAAAATAGAGTAATAAATATGTACAAACATATATACATATATACAGGTGCTGTGGGGAGGGGAAGGAGGTAAGGGGGGGGGGATGGAGAGGGGAAGGAGGGGGAGAGGAAGGAGGGAATAAATATGACTGACTGACTGAATGAATGAATAGAAATAGCTTAAATACCAGAAACAAAGAGTACAGATCCAAATACATAGGTGACTCAAAAGGGAGAGGAAGTAGGGGAAAATGAGGGCTTAATTGGGAAGAAGAAATGTGATTTGGGGAAAGCTTTGAAGGCAGGGAGGGTAGTGGGCTGTCATATATGAAGGGTGGGGATGGTGGGGGTTCTGGGAGAGAGAGACGATGATGAGATCCAGGGGTGAGCAGCAAGGTAGATGAGATCAAGGTGGCCTTAGAAGAGTGAAGTATTTGGGCTAGGTTATAGTGGGAAATCAGTCATGTCAGGTAGAAGGGGGAGAGCTTATCAAGTCGATGGTATGGAGTTTCTGTTTGATGTAGTGGTAGATGGGTAACCGCTGGAAGTTATTGGTGAGGGAGGGAATGTGAAGTGGATAATATTTTAGAAAAATTATTTGAGCAAAGTGATAATAATGATGATGACGATGATAATAATACTTTTAAGTATTTATTAAGTGCCAAGCCCCGTACTAATGCTGAGGTAGATTCAAGGTGATTGGTTTGGGCACAGTGCCTGTCCCTCATGGGGCTCACAATCTAAGTAGGAGAAAGTAGGGATTAATCCCCGTTTTACAGATGAAGAAACTGAAGCACAGAGAAGTTGAATGATTTGCCCAAGTTTAAACAGTAAGGGCGGGAGTTGAGAGAGACAGGAAGCAGGGAGGTAATAATGATAATAATAGTGATGGCATTTATTAAGCACTTACTATGTGCAAAGCACTGTTCTAAACCCTGCCCTCTCCCTGACTTTCCCATCTCTGTTGACGGCACTACCATCCTTCCCATCTCACAAGCCCGCAACCTTGGTGTCATCCTCGACTCTGCTCTCTCATTCACCCCTCACATCCAAGCCGTCACCAAAACCTGCCGGTCTCAGCTCCACAACATTGCCAAGATCTGCCCTTTCCTCTCCATCCAAACCGCTACCCTGCTCGTTCAAGCTCTCATCCTATCCCGTCTGGACTACTGCATCAGCCTTCTCTTTGATCTCTCATCCTCGTGTCTCTCCCCACTCCAATCCATACTTCATGCTGCTGCCCGGATTGTCTTTGTCCAGAAACGCTCTGGGCATGTTACTCCCCTCCTCAAAAATCTCCGGTGGCTACCAATTAATCTGTGCATCAGGCAGAAACTCCTCACCCTGGGCTTCAAGGCCGTCCATCACCTCGCCCCCTCCTACGTCACCTCCCTTCTCTCTCTCCTTCTCCAGCCCAGCCCGCACCCTCCGCTCCTCTGCCGCTAATCTCCTCACCGTGCCTCGTTCTCGCCTGTCCCACCATCGACCCCCGGCCCACGTCATCCCCCAGGCCTGGAATGCCCTCCCTCTGCCCATCCGCCAAGCTAGCTCTCGTCCTCCCTTCAAGGCCCTACTGAGAGCTCACCTCCTCCAGGAGGCCTTCCCAGACTGAGCCCGTTCCTTCCTCTCCCCCTCGTCCCCCTCTCCATCGCCCTCATCTTACCTCCTTCCCTTCCCCACAGCACCTGTATATATGTATATATGTTTGTACATATTTATTACTCTATTTATTTTACTTGTACATATCTAATCTATTTATTTTATTTTGTTAGTATGTTTGGTTTTGTTCTCTGTCTCCCCCTTTTGAACTGTGAGCCCACTGTTGGGTAGGGACTGTCTCTATATGTTGCCAACTTGTACTTCCCAAGTGCTTAATACAGTGCTCTGCACACAGTAATCACTCAATAAATACGATTGATTGATTGATTGATTGATTGGGGAGGTTACAAGGTGATCAGGTTGTCCCACAGAGGGCTCACAGTCTTCATCACCATTTTACAGATGAGGGAACTGAGGCACAGAGAAGTGAAGTGACTTGCCCAGAGTCACACAGCTGACAGGTAGTAGATGCAATATTTAAGATGGGATAGGATGAGTGTTTGGATCAGCAGAGTAGCCATGTGGATGGAAAGATAAGGGCAGATGTGTGAGATGTTGTGAAGATGTTGAATAAGAAATATGAGTTGAAGGATATTCCAAGGTTATTGTCTTGTGAGACAGGGAGGATAGTAGTGCTGTATACAGTGATAGGAAAGACAGGGAGAGTACAAGATTTAGGAGGGAATATGAGGATCTCTGTTTTGGACATATCTAGTTTGAGATGGCAGTGGGCCAACCAGATAGGGAGGAGCTGAAGGCAGGATGAAATGAAAGACTGCAGAAAAGGAGAGAGGTCAGAGCTGGAGAGGTCGAATTAGAAGACATCCACATAGAGATGGTAATTGAAGCTATAGGGGTAAATGAGTTCTCCTAGGGAGTTGTATTGATCGAGAATAGAAGGAGACCAAGATCTGAGCCTTGAAGGACTCCCACAGTTAGGCAGGTGGGAAGCAGAAGAGAAGCTTGCAGAAGAGACTGAGTAAAAGTGGCCAGAGAAGTAGGAAAACTAGAAGATAACAGTGGTAATGAGTGAAGCAGCATGGCTCAGTGGAAGGAGCACGGGCTTTGGAGTCAGAGGTCGTGGGTTCAAATCCCGGCTCTGCCAATTGTCAGCTATGTGACCTTGGGCAAGTCATTTAACTTCTCTATGCCTCAGTTACCTCATCTGTAAAATGGGGATGAAGACTGTGAGCCCCCCATGGGACAACCTGATCACCTTGAAACCTCCCCAATGCTTAGAACAGTGCTTTGCACATAGTGCTTAATAAATGCCATTATTATTAGTAGTAGTAGTAGTATAATGTTTCAAAGAGGCAATAAAAGTAAAAAGAATGGCCTCTGTTATTGTTAGAGTGTAAGATATATATAATAATGATAGCATTTATTATGCGCTTACTATGGGCAAAGCACTGTTCTAAGCACTGGGGAGGTTACATAGCGATCAGGTTGTCCCACGGGGAGCTCACAGTCTTAATCCCCATTTTAAAGATGAGGTGACTGAAGCACAGAGAAGTGAAGTGACTTGCCCAAAGTCACACAGCTGACAAGTGGCGGAGCTGGGATTTGAACCCAGGAGGACCTCTGACTCCAAAGCCCAGGCTCTTTCCACTGAGCCACGCTGCTTCTCATATATGGGCATGGAGTGTGGCTGGTACTTTTCTTGGACTCTTCCAAGCACTCACTACAGTGCACTGTATCCAGTAGATGCTCAATAAGTAGTATTCAACAAGCTCACACTTTAACTGGTGTGATAACATAAAATGATGTACAAATAGGAGTAAGAGAATGAAAAGAAGGATGTGAATAATTAAGGGCTTAAATAATAAATTGTCTAAGTCAAAATGAGCCAAAGTTCGGCCAGTAGCATTTTGCTAATTTTGCTGAAGTAGTTGCAATTAGTCTGTGATCTGTACAGAAGAAAAATTTCTCAAGTAATAACACTTGGAGGAGGTGAGACTTGGAAAGAGCTTTAAAGAAAGGGAGTGCTGTGGCCTGAATGTATTTGCAGAAGAGGTTGGGGGTCAGTCCTCCACTTTGATGGTAATAAAAATAATAATGGCATTTGTTAAGCACTTACTACGTGCCAAGCACTGTTCTAAGCACTGGGGTAAGTACAAAGTAATCAGGTTGTCCCACGTGGGGCTTACAGTCTTTATCCCCATTTTACAGATGGAGTAACTGAGGCACAGAGAAGTCAAGTGATTTGCCCAAAGTCACACAGCTGTTCAGTGGCAGAGCCAGGATTAGAACCCACGACCTCTGACTCCCAAGCCCGGGCTCTTTCCACTAAGCCACGCTGCTTCTCGGATAGTAGCTGAAGCCATGGGAATGGATGAGTTACACGAGGGAGCAAGTTTACAGTGACCATCATCATCATCATCATCAATCGTATTTATTGAGTGCTTACTGTGTGCAGAGCACTGTACTAAGCGCTTGGGAAGTACAAGTTGGCAACATATAGAGATAGTCCCAACCCAACAGTGGGCTCGCAGTCTAAAAGGGGATCAGAAAAGGACCAGAAAAGGGGATCTGGAACAGAACATTGCAATCAATCGATCATATTTATCGAGAGCACTTCCTCGATGCAGAGCACCGTGCTAAGCTTTTGGGAGAGTACAAACTTGCACCCAGTGTTAGGAGGTAAGAGGTGGAAGAGAAGCCAGCTAAGGAGACAGAAAAGAAACGACCAGTATGGTAGAAAGTGAATTAGAGAAAACATCGTTTTGGTAAAATCAAACTTGGATAGCTTTTCCAGGAGAATGGAGTGACTTATGCTGTTGAAGGTGAGCGTGAGGGCATGGACGATTTGGCTAGGGTAGAACTTATTTGATTTAGGAAGGAGGTCAATGGTGACCTTAATTTCACTACCTCAGAGGAGCTAAAAAGGAGGAAGCCAGATTGCAGGGGAGAATGCAAAGGAGGGAGTTGAAGCAGCAAGTAAATATAACGTGTGCAAGAAGTTTGGATGGGAAAAGGAAGTGGATGGTGGCTGGCGGGGGTCGGGGGAGGGCAGTGGGATCCAGGGAAAGCTGCTTGAGTTCAGCAAATTGTTTAAAAGATGGGAGTCTAAATATTCCACTTTTTGGACACGCCTATCAATTTGTGATATATTGTACCCCAAACCTAATAAATCTTCTTGTAAAGGAACATTTCGATCTTTTAAAGGTGATCACAACCCTGACTGGAATACCAAAACTTTCCTCAGAGATTCAAGAAATTCAGTGACTTTGTTCTTGCTTTTAATCCCCTTACAGAATTACCTCCCATTGCCAAAAATGTTGATGTCATTTTTTACAAATATTTTAGATGGAATTAATGTACCCAATCATGCATTGCGGAAACTTGATCTAAAACATGATGTAAAAATAAATTGCATAATAACCCTTTTCAAAGCCTGTTGTTGAAGAAGTCATTGAAAACAGTCTTAATCAGTTTGCCTACATCTAATTTTTTTAGATGAAACATCACTGGGATATTCATGCATAACTTATTTCCATGGACCCAAAGAGCAATCCATGGGTGAATAACGAGTGCAGAGGAGAGTGGAAAGAACATCAATTACGGGAGGAAATAGGACATAGGGCAACTCTGTTCCACCTTTAACAAAATGTAGAAGAATTCATGAGACTGCAAAACTCTGGCATATTTCATCCCTGGCCCTATAAACCCTTTGTTTTGTTTTTTTGTTTTTTAAAGAGCACACATAAAAGAATTGGAGAAGCAGCGTGGCTCAGTGGAAAGAGCATGGGCTTTGGAGTCAGAGGTCAGGGGTTCAAATCCCGGCTCCATCAGTTGTCAGCTGTGTGACTTTGGGCAAGTCACTTCACTTCTCCGTGCCTCAGTTCCCTCATCTGTAAAATGAGGATTAAGACTGTGAGCCCTCCGTGGGACAACCTGATCATCTTGTAACCTCCCCAGCGCTTAGAACAGTGCTTTGCACATAGTAAGCGCTTAATAAATGTTATTATTATTATTATTATTATTATTATTATTATAAATACGTAAGAGAAGCAGCATGGCTTAGTGGACAGAGCACAAGCATGGGAGTCAGAAGATCATGGGTTCTAATCCCAGCTGCTCCACTTGTCTGCGGTGTGACCTTGGGCAAGTCATTTCACTTCTCTGTGCCTCAGTTTGCTCATCTGTAAAATGAGGATTGAGACTATGAGCCCCACATGGGACAGAGACTATGTCCAGCTCGATTTCCTTGTATCCACCCCAGTGCTTAGTACAGTGCCTGGCACATGAAAAGCATTTAACAAATACCATGATTATTATTATTATGATTGAGTGTGTTGGTGGAAAATGCAAAATCTTCATTTGCGCATTTTATTTGTAACACTTGGATTCCTCAGAATCTAGGGAGGAAATACTAACCTCAGAGATAAGAATCAAAATCTACGGAATTTGGTGAGTGTAAGGCATGTGGTCTGTGGAATACTCTCCTAATGGTTTATGCATCGGGGGGATGTTCTTTGTCAAAAATGACCCCACTGATAGTACCATCATGATGCAAGTGTGGCTGAAAAGACCACCAGTCTTTCCCTTGAGCTGGAGAATTAGTTCAAGGTGAAAAGACAGCACAGAGGGAAATGACGTTCGGAGTAGCCAACTTCTCCTTGGAAAACAGTCTTTCGTCTCTGTGATCCCCCTTTCATTCATTCATCCAATCGTATTTATTGAGCGCTTACTGTGTGCAGAGCACTGTACTAATCGCTTGGGAAGTACAAGTCGGCAACATATAGAGACGGTCCCTACCCAACAACGGGCTCACAGTCTAGAAGGGGGAGACAGACAACAAAACAAAATATGGAGAGAGGTGTCAAAATCATTAACAAGATAAATAGAATAGTAAATATGTACAAGTAAAATAGAGTAATAAATCTGTACAAAAATATACAAGTGCTGGGGGGTGGGGGGGGATGGGGAGAAGGAGAGGAAAAAGGGCGCTCAGTCTGGGAAGGCCTGTCCTCCAACTTTCATTCACCTTCTTCCCTCTGTCAAACAAAAGGGCAATATCCCATGTGATCAAAGCTCAAAGGTCGCCGGCGATCTCCTTCTTGCCAAATCCAATGATCTCTACTCCATCCCAATCCTCCTCAACCCTTCAGCTGCCATCAACACAGCTGACCATCCCCTTCTTCTGGAAACATAATCCAATCATGGCTTCACTTGAGACTGTCCTCTCCTGGGTCTCCTCCTAGCTCACTGGCCACTCATTCTCGGTTTCTTTTGTGCACTCCTCCTCTGCTTCTCACCCACTCACTTTTGGAGTTCCTCAAGGCTAAGTTCTGGATCCCCTTCTATCCTCCATCTACAGCTACTTCCTTGGAGAACTCATTCACTCATGGAAAGCAGCGTGACTCAGTTGAAATAGCACGGGCTTGGGGGTCAGAGGTCATGTGTTCTAATCCCGGCTCTGCCACTTGTCTGCTGTGTGACCTCAGGCAAACCACTTAACTTCTCTGTGTCTCAGTTCTCTCATCTGTAAATTGGGGATTAAGACTCCGAGCCCCATAGTAAGCGCTTACTATGTGCAAAGCACTGTTCTAAGTGCCGGGGAGGTTACAAGATGATCAGGTTATCCCATGGGGGGCTCACGGTCTTAATCCCCATTTTACAGATGAGGTAACTGAGGCACAGAGAAGTTAAGTGACTTGCCCAAAGTCACACAGCTGACAGTTGGCGGAGCCGGGATTGGAACCCATGACCTCTGACTCCAAAGCCCGGGCTCTTTCCACTGAGCCACGCCCTGCTTGGGTCCCAAAGGTCTGGTTGAGATGCGAAGGGGAGAAAGGAAAATCAATCAGTTAGTCTATGGCATTTATTGAGCTCTTGCTATATGTAGAGCACTGTTCTAAGCACTTGGGAGAGTACAATACAACAGAATTAGCAAACACATTCCCTGACCATAATGAGCTGGCACAGGAAAATGAGGAAGGGACAGAGGGATGAGGACAAAGGTCAACTGGAACCTCTGAGAAGCCAAAGAGAAAAAACTAGGTTCCATGAACATTAACATACTGTCAGGCAAGCTATACTTCCAAGCACTGATTCCACCAGATTCCCTCACAGCACTTGTGTATATTTATACATATTTATTACTTCATTTATTTTATTAATGATGTGTATATAGCTATAATTCTATTCATTTTGATGGTACTGACACCTGTCTACTTGTTCTGTTTTGCTGTCAGTCTCCCCCTTCTAG